>NC_030680.2:73822263-74129081 GCF_000004195.4 Xenopus tropicalis
AGTTGTGTTCAATTTTCTTTTTGCTTAATGCCTTTGACCTAACATTTCTCAGAGGATTTTTTTGGGCAAAAGTGAAGCAGGTTTGGCTTTTGTAAAAAAGATCCAAGAGGTGCTTACAGAAAAAAATACCAAAATAATTACTTTTTTAAAAATGTATTTAATAGTTTTAAAATAACATGCAAGTATTGGATTAACCTTTTGGATGATTAATTAAAACGTAATAATTTAATATTATACACTGGAAAGAATTGTTCTGGTATAGAACATAATTGTCTAAAGCCTTTGTTCCACACTGGATTTGCATTAGGGGCAATCATTTATACAGGGGATAGTGCTTGGTGTTGCTGATGAGCACACTCTCTCTATAGCGCAAAATAGCTTTTTGCTGTAGTCAAGCACAGTCTGACAGGTATCAATTTTGATAAATACGTCCTTTCCTGACTGTCAGAAAAATGACAGCCAGGAAAGTTTCGATAAATAGCAACATTGATTTAACCTCTGGGAGTTCCTCTGGATTTGTCAGTTCGATCTGTCTATAATAAACCTGCCCCTTAATATTGTAATAAGTGATGAGCAAATCTGTCCCTTTCGCGTCACCTAAAAATTCACTAAACAACAGCAAAATTTGCGAAACGGCAAAAAATTTGCGAAACATGTTTGTTGCACAATTTTTTTGTCGCCAGCGTCTTTTTTTGTCATGTATTAGGACAGAAGAGGTTCACAGCAGCTGGTAGTGGGACAACTTTTACTTGGGGCTGACCTGCCAACAAGTTGATAAGAAGGAAAGGATAGACAGACAGAGAACAGAGAGAGCAATTTCCAACAGAATAGGATGACACATAGCAAATTCATTTTGTGGATTTTTCTGGGAAAGCTAGAGGAGTCAGGTCACCTTGCAACCCAGGATGTCCCATGGTTACCTTTGGCATTTGGACACGCATTGTCCCATAGTCTGCTCCACAGCTGATCAACATGTCTTCAAATAAGACGGCCGTCCACAGTCTTTACCTTTTAAGATCCAGGGCTTGTAGCTTTAACAATGAACGCTGGTATCCCTTTTGGTCCCAATGAATAATTTCTGGCATACACATTATTGCCTGTTTCAAACCTCATACCATGCTGAACTGTTTAGAGCATAACCCCTATTAATTGAGATATACCATAATAATGAAAAATGTATTATGTATTGTATTATGTATCAACTCAACCAGCACCTTAAAATAACCCTAACCCATAAGAACAAAGATAGTGCTATGCTGTGTGGCCCCATTTTAAATGCATTGGTGTTTTTTATTATTATGGTATATCTCAATAGGGATTATGCTCTAAACGGTTCAATGTGGTATAATGTATGACTAGATTTTTGGCACCCTGTTTTGGTTACAATTTGTTTGAAAATTTTTTTAACTGAACCAACCAGTGCTATTTAAAACATCCTCACTGTGGAGGCCTGTGCATTTTTATGAAATTAATCCTGCTTATTTTGTACCCAACAGGTTCTAAACTGTCTATTCATCAAAAGTTCTGCAAGACTGCAGCCTGTGCTAGCGGAAGGGGTTACATGTTGTTGCAACAACAATTTTGCAAGTCTATAATTCCAGTCACCATCAGTTATCCTTTTTAATGAATTCTTTGTAGTCTGAACAATACACTCAGCTTGCCTATTTGAAGATGAATGGAAAGGTGCTGTTGTAATGTGACCAATAAGGTTATTTTCCATAAATTCTCTAAAGTCTGTTGATGTGAACTGTGCTCCATTATTTGACATAACTGTGTCTTGGAGTTCATGTAAGGCAAACCACTACTGCAACACTTAAATAACTGCATGGGTGACTGCAGATGGAACTGGAACAATTTCCAACCATTTGGAAAAGAAATGAACCACAAGGATGAGTGTTTGACCTTGAAATGGCCTGGCAAAATCTATATTTAGCCAAGATCATGGGCTCCAAGTCACCTCCCATGGATGTACCCCAGCCTTAGCAGGGGCATAGCAGGTGGATTGGCAAGAAACACAACTTTTTACCCATTTTTCAATGCATTCATCCATTATAGGCTACCAGGCATAACTTCTAGCAAGGGCTTTCATATTTTCAGTGCCTGGGTGACCTTCATGTAGGACTTTGAGAATATGGGTTTGCCCCACTTTGGGAACTACCGCTTTATTCCCCCACAAAAGGCAGCCTTTGTATGCAGAGAGGTGTGAACTGTTCTTTTAAACTTATTTTTGTGCAGTTGGCCCTTTATTCTTTAACAGTCCCAATAATGTCTTGTAGTCAAAAATGATAGCAAAACTTCTGCCATACAAGTACTCATGGAATTTTTTACACCTGCCACAATGGCTAAAGCGTCCTTGTCAATATGAGCATAATTCCTCCCTGTAGTACTCATGGTCCGTGAATAGAATACAATGGAAGCCTCATGACTGCCACTTACAGTATGACTTAAAACAAGCCCTTTTCAATAGGGAGAAGCATCACATGTAAGGTTACGAGGTTTATGCAAATTATAATGTACTAGCACACTGTCTTAATGATAAAAGTCTCTTTGCATCATTGAATGCCTGCTCATGCAGGATAGACCACTTCCAGGTCGCATTTTTTCCAGTAGTCTGTGCAGTGGCTCAGTCACAGTAGTTTTGTCTTTGAAGAAGGAACGGTAGAAATTTAATAGGCCAAGAAATGCTTGCAGTTCCTGTTTCTTTTTGGAAACTGGAGCTTCATAAATGGTACACACCTGGTTCAATGCAAACTCCAAATTGCAAAAAATTGCTTTAAACACCCCTTGTGTGTTATAATTGTTTATGCATCAGCAGCTGCATCATCCACAGGCAACTGCTGGTATGCTTACACTAAATCAAGTTCATGTTCCTGTAATGCCTTGTTGAGCATGTTTTTATAGTCAGCACATATCCTCACCTCTCCATTTGGCTTTAGTATAGGCGCTATTGGGGTGGCCAAAGTAGTATTGGGACAACTATGGGATCTAGCAGGAATGATATTGGTAAACTTGCCAAAGCCTTCACTTGTGAAGCGAATCTGTCCCACGTCAATTTTTTTGATGCACACAACTTTTTTGTCGCACAGAGCATTTTTTACACAAATCCATGCATGGTGAAAAACTTTGCTCATAACTAGCCTTCACCAAATATACTGCTAAAGTATTTGATGACACCTTGCAGAGAGTCTGCTATTGCAAAATTTACTCCAGTTAATTGAATGCCTAGGGGCTCAAACCACTCTGCTACTGATAAGTATGTTCTTTGTCCTTAGGTAATTATGAGGCATAGTTATGAGCGAAAATTTATGGTGAATTTCCGGTTTCGCTATTGGAGATTGTTTCGCGAAACGGACACAAAAATTTGCTGTGAAAATATTTGCCACACCACCATTATGAAACAATAAAACCTATGATGTTTCTTTACTCACTGACTCTTGTAGTTGTAGGGATTTTTTTGCATACATCCCATCCTCGTCACCAGTATTATATTCTGGACCTTGTATTAGGACAAGAGCACAGCAGCTGGTAGTGGAACTGCTTTTACTTAGGAAAAAAAACATGGCTGAACTGCCAACAAGTTGAGAGGAAGGAAAGGCTAGAGAGACACATAACAGAGAGAGCAATTGCCAACAGAACGGGATAACATATAGCAAGTTTATATGTATATGTATAACAATGTAACAGCAGCATCTAGTGAATCCACACTAATAGTCAGTACATAAAAATGTGCAAAATTATTCATGCCAGAAAAACTGTGTAAAAGCAGTTTGATATAAATATAAAACTAAGTTGGCATTTTCTTGGTGTGAGAAAAAAACGTAAACATAAATATATGCACAAAAATTTATTTGAAACTTTGAATATTCAGGAAATTACCAGGAAAAACTCTGTGAGTAAAAGATTTGAGATAATACTGAAAATTAAATAAAACAATGTCACTTGTTTGCAAGTTTTTTGCTGTGAAAAAATCTTACCGTGAATATTCTTAAATTTTCTTAAATATTTTACTTTAATTAAAATATAACGTACTGTAGCCCTGCACTGGTAAAACTGGTGTGTTTGCTTCAGAAACACTACTATAGTTTATATATATAAGCTACTGTGTAGCCATGGGGGCAGCCATTCAAGCTGGAAAAAAGGAGAAAAGGCACAGGTTACATAGCAGATAACAGATATGCTTGGAAAAATCTAATCCTAATCTACAGAGTTTATTTGTTATCTGTTATTTAACCTTTCCCTTTTCTCCATTTCAAGTTTTGAACAGCTGCTTCCATGGCTACACAGCAGCTTATTTATATTAACTACAGTAGTCTTTCTGAGGTAAACACAAAACTTTTAAAATTGCAGGGCAGCAGCACATTCTATTTAAAATAATTAAAGCACTTTCATTTTATGGTATCACTGTTCCTTTAGTAAATAGGCCTTGCCGACATACCTATATTAAATTAACTGTAGCTCTTGAGATCACTGTACCCCTGGATGTTATGCTTGTCTAAGAAGTAATTCAAGCTACTGTTAAAGGCAAGAACTACTTGCATTGCTACACATGGAAATTCTTTCTTACCCTATGGACGCAGTTTTCACAACAGATTCAGAAGGCCCCTAAGGGGTGCGGGACCAGGTGCAATTTCCCCGGGTAGTTCAGCCACTGCGTTCCTCATGTCAAGTGGTGGAACTTATTTGCAAACCCAAGTGCAGCATGCAAAGTGCAAAAATAGCTGCAATCGGCCATTTTTTGCATTTTGCATGCTATAATTGGGTTATTCAGCAGAAGAAAATAGACTCTTTATGTAGAGCACAGCAGAATGCTCTCAACGTATTCTCCCCAGTGGCAGATAATTACTAAAATGTAACATTTACTTCATAGCAATAAAAATATCCCCTGTAAATACACATACACACATCAGACTAATCAAAAACAAAAGAAAGTCCCTTAACTCGAGAATACTATAGCACATTCATGCATGGTGGAAGTGGTGTTAAATTTAGACACTGCTTCCACAGCACAACTTGGTAGGAGGAAGCTTTAGGACCCGGTAGATAGTTCTAATTATCAGCTGTAGTCCTCAGGGACAGCCACTAGCCCTTAGGGTTAATATGCCCTACCAATTCCTTCTTTATCCTTGTTATTGGGCAAAGACCCATGTATCTAGTTTAATATTAGCATTTTGTGCTTTATTGGATAATAGGTAGGCCACTCTCTTTGCACTCTAATATAGTGCTTAGCAAAGGGGTGGATCTTCCTCTTTGGCTGCATCTGTTGATGAGCCTGGGATCAACAGGGCCCCAGTAAGCCATCTAACCTAGAGAACCACCTAAACTCTAGCGAAGGTGGGGAACAGGGACCCCGTGAACGAGGCTTAGCAAGAGCAGGATATCACTTTTCATAGCAATTTCTAGGAAAGTGAGACAGTTAGTTTAGTTAGAATGAGCAGTTTATGACTCCAACCAGGAGAGATTAGCTTGGAGTATTCTACTCTACAGGCACTGTTGTCTTAGTGTAGGACTGTAGTATACACAGGTATCAGGTCAGTTCTTATCCCTAAACCACCGTCAGCTGTTTGGGATCCGTGACCACTAAGGTACACATCCTAAGCATACAAGATACTTATCCAGAATACTCTCCACGGTGGTGCCATGCTGTTTGGCTGTCTATACCCTGCCCACACTCTGCTGAGGTGGGATAAAACGGTGGACACCATACCTTTCTATCATCTGTGCCTTTACCTGCTTAACCTGCATAACCCTGTGGATCATTTGTCTTGGACAAATAAACAAGTTCAGTTCTGTTTTACTGCAAAAGAAGCTTTTGGCGTCCATTCTTTTAATCTTTGCATACAACCTGTGTTACAGTAGTTGTAGTTACACCACTTTCAATTCCCACATAGCGAAAGCCCATCTTGTGTGTGTGAGTCCTATGTATCCCATGCTCTAAAGTCTATCTAGCTAGTATTGCCCGTTTTCACAGACAAATATGGGTTACATACATATCCACAAAAGATATATATAGTTGGGGAATCAGAACCTTTATTCAGGTTAAAGGGCACCATCTCTAAAAAAAAGATTTAATCATATTGTTGGCTCATGAGCAAACCATCAGGGCACTAAATTCAGTTCATACATGCATAAAAAATTCTTTAACCCTAGATCCCCAAGTTTACAGCAAATAGTATTCTTAACATAATAACTATTACCTTATTCCCTATTTGTTTTCATTCATGAAATCTGTCCTGTATCCCAGATTTGTTTGGCAGTTTTTGATGAATAGCCCTACTTGACCATGGAAGAATGACTGGGTTTTGTAATCACCGCTGCATCAATAAGAAATTCAAAGTTCTGTGTTACAATAAAATTCCCAGGAGGTCCTTTCAGTTGTTTTGTACCATCTAAATCAAAATGAAGAGCAGACATTATCAATAACATGACTAGGTCTTTTGTGTTGTGTATTGAATAATGAAAAAATTTCGCTTTCCTACTATCTTTTGTTCTGGTTGTCCAGATACTCCATTTTTATTGTTCCATGACAATGTGATTTATAAAGGAAACAACTAGCAAATTATGTTACTTGTCAAAGGTATGTCCACGTCCTAGAAAGTTGCAGTTTTCTTGTTGCTGGAACATAATTGTAACCAATTGCCTTCTGCAATTAAATTGACAATGTAATCAAGTGATGACTTGGTAATTGCCCATGCATGGAAAGTACAATCTATCATCTTTTTTCAAAGAGTAGAGTTATTATTTCAAGCAAAATTGTTTTACAGAAAATATGATACTAATATTCTGATTGCATAAAAGTCTAGCTTACGAAGACCTATAATGAAAAATGCACTTGAAAAGAAATCTTTAAATATTGTTTTGTTTTTTGGGAACACTGACATCACCAATGACATACAGTAAGTTTAAAAATTGTTCATAATCTAGTTTGCTACAGAAATTAACATTTTAAAATAAATTGGGTTATATTAAAGTTTACTATGTGGTTTCCTTTGGTGAAACCAGCAATGATGGTATAACAAAATGACTAAATTAATATTTTTATTCAGATAAAGCCACATGGGGGCAGATTCATCAAAATTTGAATCTTTACATTTTTGGGGGGAATTTAGAGAAACTCAAAGATCAAATGTGCTCTTAGTTAAGATTCAGTTAAAAACTTGAAAGATAGACTTTAAGAACATTTCAATATCCCCTCTACAACCTTCCTCCTTATTATGGACAGTCACACAAAACATTCATACCATATAAAAAAAAAACATAATATGGCAACACCTAAAAATCTGAATATCCATTAAACCCAAAATAGTAACATACGAAACACATAGTAACTTTCCCCTAGGGCTATCCTCTAAGACAGTGATCCCCAACCAGTGGCTATGGGGCAATATGTTGCTCACCTCCCCCTTTGATGTTGCTCCCAGTGACCTAAAACGAGGTAGTTATTTTTGAATTCCTGGCTTGGAGACAAGTTTTGGAAGCACAGAGACACAGTTTTAAACTGAGCCTTCTGCAGGCCAGCAGTCCCCAGTGGCTACCAAATAGCCAATCACAGCTCTTGTTTTGCATCCTCAAGGACATAGTTCATGCTTGTGTGCCTCAACAATATTTTTTACATCTGAGTGAGGCTTCTGAGTAAAAAAGGTTGGGGATCCCTGCTCTAAGACTTTCTCTTGGTGGACATAACATAACATAAACCCTAAAGGAAAATGCTAAAATTCATCTCTCATTTACTATACTCAAATCCTACATTTTTATCTCTCACAAGGCCCAAAACATCCTATACTAGAAACATCTGTGTTTAAATCTCATTACAAGTTTCCCATGCATCTTTCAGAACTTATCTATAGATATATTCCCAATTAATATTAGTAACACCAGATATCCCTTGCAGGCAAGCTTGGGAAATAGATACTGTACGCACATCTCTTTTGAAATTGGAAAAAATCTGGCAATCTGTGAAAAGAATTTCTCCCTGCATAAGAAACGGCACTTAAGCTTCTCTTCAGATGGTATGTTATACCAGTCCTAAAAAATAAATGTACACCTTCCTATCTATCAACTTGCTTCCGGGACGGTCAGATTCAAGGAGATCATTTCCATTCTTGGTGGACATGTCCCATAGTACATAACTTTTGGAATCAAACTTTTCATCTGGTCACAAGAACGTTCCAAATTGAAACTTCAGCTGATCCAGAATTATCCCTTCCCTCTAAAACGCTTTCGAATATTCAGAATAATTTGGCTTTGTTTTGTTATAGCAGCCCACTGGGTGATTGCGTTGAACTGGCTTGTCGCACATTTAGCTACTTCTCAACTAAAAACCCAGCTGGACTATATTCATACAATGCATTCTATCAGACAGAGATGAAAAGCATAAGGAAATTTGGGACCCCTGGACCTCATTTCGAACTCAAGAACGTAAACTCCAAAACTCTAATTGATACAAATTAAACCCAACCGTATACATTTTCTTATGGATTAACCATATTTCCTGACTCTGTCTATGCTTTGCCGTGTAATATTATCTCTATCTATTTTTTCCACCTGTCTTTACCATGCTGAATTGAAAACCTATGTTAACGATGATGTTAATAATTTAAGTATAAAACTTGTTAAATAAAGAGATTATTAAAAAAGAATGTGAAAGACTACATGAACTCAGCAGCTTTTACATGTTTTTTTATTCAAGTTTTTTGTGCTCAATAAATCTCAAAAATTTGTGTTTCATAAACTCAAATTCAGATTTGCTTTTTTGCAGTATAAAAACCTCACTGTTAAATGTTGATAAATCTGCCCCATAAATTTTGCTTTACTTGGTTATGTTCTGTTACATTCATACATATGGTCGTGTATGGCATAGCAATTAAAGCACTTTGCAGCATTATTGCGCTTAGTCTTGTGCTCCCCTCACTTTTTGGACATTCATACATATATAATACATTTAAAGAAATATATTTATTTGTTAAGAAACAAGATTCTGTTTCAGCAGACTGAAACATTGAAGACAAAATTTTGTTTATCAGCATTTATAACAGTTCATGCCCTGGTGATTGAGTATTTTTTGGTCTTTGTAAAAAATGTACAGTCAGAATTTTAGTCCTCCCAGGGACCTTTCGCAAGACCAAAAAATTGTGATGTAGGGGGCACAAACCAACAAAGTCTATGACCTGGGTACCAAGTTATAGTTCAATAATAGTTGTGTAATAAAATACTAGCACTCACAGGATTAGAATAAAAAAAATTCCAAGTGTTTATTGGTGGATAAAAGTTGCGGTTTCCCCCATGAAACTTTATCAAGTTAACTAGCAAACTATACAAAACCAACATGTACAAAATTGCTGTAATGGGAAGCTGTGGTACAGTACTCTCAATTCTTCTTCATGCTCAGATAATCAGTGTGGCATCCAAGCCAGATGGTAGAAGATGACTGACACTGATATTCATTGGAATTATATTCATTGTATTATTGTTGCATACAGACCAATGACGTCCATGCTTTATTTGCACTAGCTTGGCCTTAATGGCAGCAGTTATTGTCAACCAAGACACTAGCTTGTGAATGCTGTTTTAAGCAGTTCTTAAGCAAAGATAACTAGTCAAGAAGAAACACAGAGCTGACAGACTGCATTACTGACTATAGGCCCACGGTGTTGATTGAATGTCAGAGCAAGTTAATAGATTTCTATAGATCCAGAATATTTATAGCAAGTTGAGTGTTGGGAATAACTACTAGAAACTAGGAAACTGCAAGATAAATACAATGGTTAAACCAAGAAATGAGCCCTATTTCAGTTGGATAATAGGAATCTGTGGTGCAGAAAGTCAGCTTCAGAGAGTAGCTTATTTTATTGTAATTAGGCTCTAATTGTCAATACTTTGAAGTTGGTCAGTTAAATTAGTGAACAAAGACTTGTAGTCAACAAATTATGTTGAGGCAAGTACAACTAAATCAAGGGTTTATAAGACAAAGTATTTTAAACAAGTATAGTAGAAGAAAAGCATTCAAAAAACAATGAGTGCATTTCTCAAAATAAGTTCAACTTCCTTCTTCAAAGGATGAGAAAATAGATTTTTTTAGTGGGCAGTGTTAATTTAATTAAGTAAGCAATATACGATTGGTTGTTTAATGTTATATCTTAAGAAACCAGTACCAGGTGAAAGCTGTTTGGTACTCATTCTGAAACAATACAAGTATACGTTGTATATCTGCCTACATAAAGTATTTTTGTTCCGCTCTTCTACATTTAGTAAAAGTGATTACTCTAGATTTTTGTAGTTATTCATAGAGGCGCTTGCGAGGGGACATGATTACTCTGTACAAGTACATTAGAGGGGATTATAGGCAGATGGGGGATGTTCTTTTTTCCCATAAAAACAATCAGCGCACCAGAGGTCACCCATTTAGATTAGAGGAACGGAGCTTTCATGTGAAGCGTAGGTGGTTTTTCACGGTGAGGGCAGTGAGGCTGTGGAATGCCCTTTCTAGTGATGTGGTAATGGCAGATTCTGTTAATGCCTTTAAGAGGGGCCTGGATGAGTTCTTGAACAATCAGAATTTCCAAGGCTATTGTGATACTAATATCTACAGTTAGTATTAGTGGTTGTAAATATAGTTTATGTATGTGAGTGTATAGATTGGTAGGTGTGGGTTGTGTGTGCTGGGTTTACTTGGAAGGGTTGAACTTGATGGACTCTGGTCTTTTTTCAACCCTATGTAACTATGTAACTATGTATAGTGGTTCAAAATGTATTCTTGTTTTTATATACTGTATCTCTTAGAAGAAATTCCCCTAATTTGCTGTAGCAATGCCTCACTAAAATAGCAGCAATAGGACTTTTGTCCTGCCATCATGTGCAACGTTTGGGTTTAAATACTTGGGCACTTGCACTCTTTTATACAGATGAATGAACTGCATGAGAATGTCAGTAAATGGATTTTCAGTCTTTTTGGTTGCCTACTCGACTTGGTGATGATTGGCAGTTTGTATTGCATTGCCCAGATTCTTTTTCCTACCAGTTATGTCAGGAGGCAAATGCCAATAACTGTGACAAGACACATATCATAACTCCAGTCAATGTGCCAATTACTTATATTGATTTAGATTCAATTTTATGAGAAAAGCTAATTTCAAGGCCTGATAGCCCTTACCAGGATTGAAGTCGGGGCAGGTAGCAATCATCATGGTTAGAGTCAAAGCAGAAATTCAGGAACCAGAAGATCAAATCAAAATAGTAATTTAGGCACACCATTGCCCATTGGGGCACTGAATCCAGGTCTCCAGCCTCTATTAATTTTGAAAGCATGATGTGATGATGTGAATTTGTGGTCCTGAGCGCCGCCATCTTGGATCCAAAGCGGAGGGCTCCTAACTGGAGAGCTCATGACACTCATGCCTGAATTTAATTACCTTTTTCCATAGAGCCAGATGCAAATAAAAGAGAAAAACTTATCTTATGAAATTATCACATGAAAACTTTATTAAAGCCTATGGAAACAAAATGGAACTGAATTAGGGGAAATTGTTGTCTTCTCAAACTGAACCATAAGGTTTCACATTATAAACCATAAAATAATGTTTTCTTATTGGTCTGAATCTTGCCCAATGTGTCCTAAAGAAAATTACATTTATTTACAAGTGTGATATTATAAAATAAACCCCAGGATACAGAGGATAAATTCCAAGGATACTATCTCATGATACTAAATATGTATTTCTCTTGTTTTTCACAAGATTAACACAAATAAAGCCTATGTTTTAAACTTCTTTTGCAACATGGTTCTTTGCAAGGTGCTAAATTGTACACTTAACAACCCATCAGCAATTAGTTTTGATCACTTTACTATTAAAAAATGAAAGATATTTTCAAAAATTAACATTTCAATTAATTAACATTTCTGTATGTGTCTAATACAAGCTGGCATTTTTGGACTTTCAAAATTTTGCAATGTTGATCTTGGCAGCAAGAAAGATAATAGTTATCAGTGATCTTGTATGGTTGATAATATTTAGTATTTTTTTTATTCAGCAAAGCAACTTGTGCATCTTTCCTCAAGTTTATATGTTTAATGGATAAATCACATTATAAATCCTAGCCCAAAATCATTGGGCTTTAGGACAGGACCACCAGGCGTGTAGCATTGTGCCGGTTTGACCACATTGGCTAAAGCAATCTTTATGGGAATTCATTTTATGAAGATCAAGTGGAACCACATACCAGGTCATACGGACTTTATTGGAAGTTTCCGTAAGTGAAATATTTCTGAAGTAGTGGGCCGCAGATTTCCAAATTTAGGACCAGACTTCATCTGTGATAGTAACATTGAGGTCTTTGCTCCATGCCTTGTGTAGGACAGAGGATCCTTACTATGTGATGAGAGAAGTTATTAGTACAGATTGAAGAGAAGGCCTTTTGAGTGTATTTAATACACATACGATTTAAAAAGGGTATTTAATATAAATCATTGTAAAATAATTAGTACTTGGGGGATTATTCTTATTGAATAAAAAGGCTCTGTTGTTGATACTGGAACATTTAAAAAATGGAAAGGTTATGCTTTTCCCAAATCCAGGAGTATGTCTTAGGTCCCTTAAAGCAGGGGTGTCAAACTCACATAAGGGGGCTGGAATCTAAAACACAGGCTAAGTCAAGGGCCAAATTTTTTATTAATATACTTAGTAGGATACTAAGGGGTATATTCATCACAATGTGTAAAAAGTGGGGTAAGACATTACCGGTGATGATGTTCATAGCAGCCAATCGATGCTTTGCTACTGTTGAAATCTGATTACTGATTGGTGCCCTGGGCAACATTACTGGTAATGCTTCACTCCACTTTTTACACAGTATGATAAATATGCCCCTTAGTCTTAGTTACTATGTGAGGAAAATGGAAATTGATCAGGCTGGATGGTCAGACACACTCACCAAGGGCCACATAAAACAGCCAGGTGGGCCGGATTTGGCCCCCGGGCCTTGTGTTTAACATATATGCCTTAAAGAATAAAAATGGTATATAAATCTAAAGCCGTTAGTTGGCTACCAGGTGACTGACTTGTGTGATAGCCCAGGAGGAAACAGAAGATTGCCCAGGATCATGGTTTCAGGGAGAGTGGTTGCAGGGTCGGACTGGGGGGTGAAGGGCGCACTGGGGCTTCTGCCTAACATTCCCACACTCACCCAACGTCCTCCCCTGAGCACGCTAATTATGACGCATCAGGGGAGGAAAGGCAAGGAGAGCGCCGGTAAGGGTCGGATCTGTCCAGTCCAACCCTTTTGATTGGAATTTAGCTGGGTGCTTATATTTGTCCCATATTATTAATGAGTGGGATAAATAAAGATCTGTCATGTTTGGGGTCCATAGTAGGGTGCAAGGGTAAATCGGATATAGTTGGTGAGCTGGGAATGGGAATAGGGAAAAGGTAATGCTCTAAAAGAAGTAATGTATCTTAGGAAGTAGGGTCATCTTAAAGGTATGAATCCTGGTAATTGTGTTTGTATAAAGTGGAGGTTTGGGTGGAAATGTTGATTCCTAGATAATGAATAACAGAGTTTTGCCATTTAAAGGGGACCTGTCACCCTAGAACACTATTTCAATTATTGAATTTATTTTCCCTTCAGCCTTGGAATTAGAAGTCATAGCCAGCAGGCCGGTGCCATTTTGTGTGCACTGTTTTTAAGGCAAGCTTTGTATCATCCCAAAATCTTGTGCATTTGCCATTTAGGTGATGTATAGGAAGTGCTGAATGGAAAGTTAAAGTAATTGTTATTAAAAATCTGAGCTGTCAATCATATATTTTCTGCCCCGCCTCTATTCCTGCGGCATAGAGGCTGGGCAGGCAATATATGATTGACAGCTCAGATTTTTAAATACATTTATAACACGTATGGATGATTTCATTAAAAAAAGAATTTGGGTTTCATGTTTAATCTTAAAAGGACTTTTATGTGTGGGTGACAGGTCCCCTTTAAAATCAAAGTTCAATTTCAACAATTTTACCATGTGGGGGGCATTGTTATGTGTAAGGTTTCTGACTTTGATTGAGTGAGTCCTGAGACTTTTCGATGTTGCCTATTAGGTGAATCAAATTAGGCAAAGAGGTTAACGGTTTTGGTTATAGTCATAAGTATAATGTCTGCTTATATGCATTGTTTATGGATTTGTTGGCCTAGTTGAATGACCGAGATGCCATTGTCACATCTAATAACTTCTGCTAAAGGTTCTATCAGCAGCATAAAGAGAACTGGAGACAAAGAGCTTCTCCAACCATTGAAAGATATCAAGCTTGGCCAGTTGAGGGTTGGTTTAGAGTAAAAAATATTTTGAATACGAACACAAATGACTTGTGTTGGATGTTGAAATTTTTTAAGTGGATTAGATCTTGTAAATCTGAGTTTTTTGCCAACCTAATTGTCCCTTCTAATGCCGGACTGCTGCTGCACAAATATGGCAGCCCTCTCCTAGAAGAAAATAGGGGATCTTATAGGTAATGTAAAAGCAATGGGCAATACTTCTAAGGCAAAATTATCTTGCAAATGAAAGACAATGTCATGATAGATGTAAAAAAAAAAAGTTTCATTTCTGGTGTCACTATCTCATTAAGCTATCCAATGACCTCAATGGTCTGAGTGTATAACCCTCTGTGTATAACCCTCTGACCAATGAGTCCTTGATGGAAGGATGGAATCAGCAGCAGTCCTCTTAGGTTAATACTGTCTTTGCCTGAATAAGCCAAAAAATTACTGATCAGGGTATGCTTTTCTTTAATGCAAGGGAGGATAATCAGACAATATTGTCAAAAGCCACACATGGCTATGTTTATTTAATTATTACATAGTTTATACATTGTACAATCTAGCCAATAAGAAAGAAGTGTCAACATTAATATTTTAATCTGATTATTTCTGGTGGCATTTTTTAATCCCCCCCCCCCCCCCTGTACTCCAAGTTTTTTTTTTTCTCTTTATGAATGCTGAAACTTCCCATGCATAGCTTTATCCCTATTTCTCTTGTACACCACGTCGCAGTGAGCTGTTTTCTTATTCCTTATCACACAGCTCCTGCTGGGCTTCTGGTTTCTAAATTTATTTAATTTTGACAGAATTCGTGTACTTGGCAGATTTGTTTCATCTCCTTTGGATTTAGATGGAAAATAAAGCTTTTGATTTTCGCTCAATTGATATATTCCTTCATTATACAATAATTCTGTGTCAAGCCCATTCTACACTTACAAAGATTACAAAAGCATCTCGGCTCCTACTGCTTTACTGTGTGTGTTCATTCAACCAAAGTTCCAAAAAAAAGCTATCCATTTTCTTGGTACATCTTTACAATACACATAACAAATTAACCTGTACAGGTATAGGATCTATTATTATTAATGCTTGGGACCTGGAGTATTCCAGATAAGGGATCTTTCCATAATTTGGATCACCATAATTATTTAAACATTACATAAACTCAGTAGAATTGTTTTGACACCAATACAGATTCATGCAGCTTAGTTGGGATCAAGAACAAGGTACTGTTTTACTATTACAGAAAAAAACAAAATAATTTTCTAATGATTTTCTAATGATTTGTAATTACTTGCTTAAAATGGACACTATAGGAGATGTATTTGGAGGTTTTTGGATAACAGCTTTCCTAATATACATATATTTAGAGCTATATATATATATATTTACTCTTTGGTTTCTCCTCCCCTTTGAGGTTTCACCAAAATATACAAGAAGTGGCTGAACTGGGTGTCATTTTTTGTCAATAGGGATTTTCTATTGTGGCAGGCATCTTTGATTACCAGGCACTGAGTGTTGGAACATTAAAGTTTTCAGATTGTGGGACACCGAAAAATTATCAAGGAAGATTGGGAGTGTGGGTGTCAAAACCAGGAGAATTCCAAAGCCACATGTTTTTAAAGCTAGAAGTGGAAACAATTGTCTCCCTTACTTTACAGTTGTCTAGTCTATGGCATCTTACAGCAGCCCCTCTGGCATTTGCCATAATCCACAGATTGACAGTCTGGGCCTTGACAAGAATTGAATCAGCATGACTCAATGACCATTCTAGTTTGTGTTTTTTACACAAAGAAGCCTGGCAAAGTGGCAATGTGTGGAGGGCAGGGGGCTGTTATCACCATATCACATTCCATTACTTTCAGACACAAGTCTCCTTGAAACTACAAAAATCCAAAAAGTAGGAAAAAAGCTTCAGCAGATTTACTGCAAAACATTTATTGTGGGTAGTGGTAACACTTGTATTTGGTTGCAGCACAGAGCAACAACTAGGAGTTAAAGCTTTTTTCATAAGTATTTTATACAAAGTTCACCAATAATTTTTTATTTTTCTCCTTGAAACTAGTTCTGATGAGAAAAACAAACGCTTGAAGGTTAACTAAAAGGTGCAATTAATATGTGCATGGTGCTAATTATAAACATTATTAGAATAATGCCATAATTTATCATAATTAATGATGTTATAAAATCTCTCAAAAATGTACATATTTTTCATTTGATATTCTCTTTCTTCTGTAGCATATGTTATTAACAAGCTTGCCTCCAAAGGATGGGGGGGGCATAAACTTATGAAACTGTATCTCCAAAATACACTGTAAAGTAATAGAATATTGGATGCTGCAGCATTTCAGAGAAAATAGAGAAGTGTTTGTAATATCCTCTAGGCCTGGGGTCCCCAACTTTTTCTCTTTACCCGTGAGCCTCCATAAGATATAAAAAGAGCGTGGAGCAACACAAGCATGAAACAACTTCTACAGCTCTGCAGTTCTGCAGCCTACAGGAGGTTCTGTTTGGCAGGGCACCTGGTTTTTATCCAACCAAAACTTGACTCCAAGCCAGAAATGCAAAAATGTACTTAATATCAAGTTAGTGAGTTGATGTGAGAAGTCGGGGGCACTGCTAATGAATGGGATTCGGTAGGCGCCCCTATTGCAGGGGGATGGCTGCTTGAGACTGCACTGTAGATTCCATGATCCTAATGGGATTTTTCCCCTCTTTTAGCGGTAAAGGTTGAAAACTTCACCTTATTTGAAGAGAAGCTGAAGGCGCATACAGCCAACATGATTCCATGTATGTTTCAACCCACTAAGAGTCCAACTGGAATGGGGTAAAATGGATAAGGAAGGTTACGTGCCCCTCATACAACTGGACGGAGATCATGTGAGAAAGGGATTGGCTGATTTTGGGGATAAATACCAGCTTTTTAAATCCCAGTATCAGAAGGGAACCACTGGTGATTAATACCACGGATATTGCAGACAGCGGCACTTATCAGGTTCAGCTGATGATTCTAGGAAAGCTGCACGAGCCAGTTCCATCTATAGGGATTCAGGTTGTCAATCAGCACAGAGGTAAGTTAAAGGGGAAGAAAAACAATCACTCCTGATTTCAGATGTAATTCCAATTAAGCTTCTGTCTCATTAGATATGAGAGAAAAAGTGTCTGTATTGTAACCCCAATATGCAGCGGATTAACTGACTAAATATAATGCCCCCCAGTGCTACTCACATGCGCTTAGTTCCTCTTAGTAAATCTCTCATTTCATTGGGATTCACTGAATCATTTCAGGGCATGGGGCAGGAAAGCGACAACGGCTGTACCGCCAACAACCACTCCTAATGCAACAACAGCACTAGCACCTAACTTTATTAGTGCTATCCAGCAAAGAGTTAAGAAAATTGAGAAGCTGGTGTTTATAGTGATTGTACTTACTGGGCTGTTACTTACTGTATATTTCTTATTGCTTTTTTCTTGGTGGGGAAGGAAGGTATAAATGTATCTTGCTTTAGAATATAGATCTGAGGCCAACAAAAGTGTAGGGGCACTATATATTTGAGCAAGAGCCAATGTAGGCATGATTGATGCTGCTCAGCCATAAATAGCCAGTAATATATCCTTATATATATGGGGGTTAGTGACGTCATCGGTTCTCCTTCCTTGAAATCAGTCTGGTCTTGTGCCCTTATATGGTCATGAACCTCCTGGGAGTCTTCTACCATCATTATATTTTAGACATAGAGGTTATAGTGTCTCATAAATACTTATATTTATACATATCTGGGAATTGTAACAAAGATGTTGTAACAAAACACTTACCAGCGCGGCGGGGACGCCCACCGCGCTGCCATCGGCGGGGACGCCCGCCGCGCCGTTCTTCCCCTGTGCCGGCTCCTTCCTAGTGTGCGCGCGCGCGCATTTTTCGCAATTTAAAGGCGCACGCACGCTGGCGTCATGACGTCATCGCGCAATGGCGCGAAATTTAAACTATTTAAAGGGACTTTTGTTTACATTCATTGCCCGTGATAGGATTCGATTCCTGGTGCCTTCCTGAGCCTTGTGCATTCTTGTTCCTGTAATTCTGATAGTATTTCTCCTGTTTTGACCCGGCTTGTTCCTGACTATTCTGATCATCCATATCTGACCTCGGCTTATACCTTGACTACGATTTCGTCTCATCCTGTTGTATTGATTACCCGGTTTGACCCTTGCCTGTCCGACTCTCCTTGATTGCTGCCCGCCCCGACCTAGCCTGCCTGAAGACGACCTTGTTTAACCCTATTTGTACCGTGATCTTTGGCCTAACTGACTTTCTACAGTCGTGCCCCATTGCTAGCCAGAACTCCTGCTTTGCACCTCTCGTATAAGTCCAGGTGGCATCCGAGTAGCTGAGGGCTCCTCCCGAAGCCAAAGGCGGTCACGCTACTGGTGAAGCACGAGCCGAGACCAGGGTGCTTGGCACTAGCTCTGGTATTGGGTGCCGACCGTGACATTATCACGGGCCATGGAGGATCAAGATCACGTTGAGCCTGCTGCTGCTTCTCCCGCTCCATCTGCTACTACTGAAGCGCTTCTTACTGCCCTGCTACAGCGCTTGGAGGATCAGGAGCAAAAGCAAAATTATCTCCTGCAGGGTTTTCACAATTTAACCCGCCAGCTGGAGACCCCGCAAGCTTCACAGCAGCAGCCAATTCCTAGTTCTTCCCCTCCTGTGGGTTCATACGCTTTGGGGGGTAACACTTTCAGGCCCCAAGAACCCAAAATTGCTTTTCCAGAGAAATTCTCTGGAGACAGGTCCAAATTTTTCGTCTTCAAAGAGGCATGTAAACTGTATCTTAGCTTTTTCCCTCATTCTTTCCCTTCGGGTGTGGAAAAAGTAAGATTTGTTATGACTCTTCTTGTGGGGGATCCCCAAGTTTGGGCCCTTAGACTGCCTCCCTCTGATCCTGCCCGTTTTTCCCTTGATGTATTCTTTGATACTATGGCAGTTCTTTACGATGACCCAGATCGTGCATCATCAGCCGATTCAGCGATTCGTAAACTGCGCCAAGGGAGGCGGGAGGTAGAGGTATACTGCACAGAGTTCCGCCGGTGGGCAGGAGAAACTGAGTGGAACGATGCGGCCCTGCGCAGTCAGTTCCGTGTCGGGTTATCTGACTCTATTAAAGATAGTCTGGTGAATTACCCCTTGTCATCCAGTCTAGATGATCTCATGTCCCTAGTCATCCAGATCGATAGGAGACAGAGGGAGAGAAGGAGTGAGAGGGGTCATGCTAATTTTTCTGGGGTTTCTTATATGGGACCTGACTTGGTGCCCAATGTCAAGTCTTTGGTTTCCCCTGTGTCTCCACCTCAGGAGGAGCCTATGCAACTAGGCCTATTCCATCTCTCTCCTGAGGAAAAGACACGCAGGCGGACCCTTGGGTTATGTATATATTGCGGGGACAAGGGTCATTTTCTGAAGCAATGCACTAAGAGGCCGGGAAACGCCCCAGCCTAAATGAAGAAGGGGAGCTTCATTTGGGTGCAGGCGTTTCCTCTCCCCAATTTGCCTCCAAGGTTCAGCTACCAGTCAAATTGACCTGGCCTTCGGGCTCTATTAATTTGTCCGCTTTTGTGGACTCTGGGGCCGAGGGTAACTTTTTAGATGCCACGTTTGCAGCCAGACACGGCATTCCTGTGGTTCCTCTAGATGTTCCCATGAGAATTTTAGCGGTGGACAGAAGACCTCTAGGCTCAGGGGTGGTAAATAAGAAAACCATCTTCTTATCATTAAGTACAAATGATGTTCATAGTGAGGAGATAGCCTTTTTCCTCATCGAAGGTGCTTCTTCTCCTCTCATTTTGGGGTTACCCTGGCTCCAGGCTCATAATCCCCTGATTAACTGGGTTACGGGGGAGGTCACTCAATGGGGTGATGGTTGTAGGGGTGTTTGTATTCCTCCTGTTATTGCGAACACCTTACTAGAGGGTTTACCTGCAGCCTATTCGGCTTTCGCTGATGTTTTTTCCAAAAGGGCTGCCGAGACCTTACCTCCGCACAGACAGTATGACTGTCCCATTGACCTGGTTCCAGGCGCCTCACTTCCTCGGGGTCGTACATATCCTCTTTCCCTACCTGAATCTCGGTCTATGAGGGAATATATCCAGGAAAACCTCGAAAGGGGTTTTATTCGGCCCTCTAGTTCCCCTGCAGGTGCGGGCTTTTTCTTTGTGGGTAAGAAGGATGGTAGTCTTCGCCC
The DNA here is from genome assembly GCF_000004195.4 of Xenopus tropicalis. Classification (NCBI taxonomy): domain Eukaryota; kingdom Metazoa; phylum Chordata; class Amphibia; order Anura; family Pipidae; genus Xenopus; species Xenopus tropicalis. The sequence continues at coordinate 73,842,795 of NC_030680.2, forward strand.
TTGTATTGACTACAGAGGTTTAAATAAGGTCACAGTTAAAAACCGCTACCCCCTTCCTCTAATTTCTGAGTTGTTCGACCAGGTCAAGGGGGCTAAAATCTATACCAAGCTCGATCTGAGAGGGGCATACAATCTCATTCGTATTAGAGAAGGGGATGAGTGGAAAACTGCTTTTAACACCAGAGACGGCCACTACGAATATTTAGTAATGCCCTTCGGGCTCTGTAACGCCCCCGCAGTTTTTCAGGAATTTGTCAATGACATTTTCCGTGATTTACTAGGGTTATTTGTAGTGGTCTACCTAGACGATATTCTTATTTTCTCGTCTAATCTCAATGAACATCGTATCCATGTTTGTGAAGTCTTAAAAAGGCTAAGGGAGAATAACCTGTATGCGAAACTTGAAAAATGTATCTTTGAGGTCTCTTCGGTCCAGTTTTTGGGGTTTATTATTACCAGCAAAGGTCTAGAGATGGATCCTGGTAAGGTGAAAGCGGTCCTGGACTGGGCACAACCTCTTTCTTTACGTGCAGTACAAAGGTTTCTTGGGTTTGCCAATTATTATCGTCAATTTATTAAGAATTTTTCCCTTATTGTAGCCCCCATCACGAATCTAACTAAGAAGGGCGCTGATCCCAGTATGTGGTCCCCTGAGGCTGTTCAAGCTTTTGAAACTCTTAAGAAAGAGTTCAGTTCTGCCTCTTTCCTTAAATACCCCGATTCTGCACTCCCTTTCATTGTGGAGGTAGATGCATCTGAGGTGGGAGCTGGGGCAGTCCTTTCTCAAAGACACCCGATGACCAACAAGTTACATCCCTGTGCTTTTTTTTCCAAGAAGTTTTTACCCGCGGAGGTAAATTACGATATAGGGAACAGGGAGTTGTTGGCGGTCAAATTGGCCTTTGAGGAATGGCGTCATCTCTTAGAGGGGGCTAAGCATCCGGTGACGGTCTATACGGACCATAAAAATTTACTTTACATTGAGTCTGCTAAGCGCTTGAACCCAAGACAAGCCAGATGGGCTTTATTTTTTTCTAGGTTCAATTTTGTTTTAACTTTTAGGCCTGGTTCAAAAAATACCAAGGCAGATGCACTCTCTAGGAGTTTCAATTCTGTTTCCTCCGACTCTAGTGAATGTACTCCCATCATTCCCAGGGAGATTGTTGTTGCAACCTTGGAGTCCGATCTCTCTTCCTTATTGTCTCCTTTACAATCTTCTGCCCCTGTTGAAACCCCATCTGGTAAATGGTTTGTTCCTGAAGAGCTTAGGGAACAAGTTTTAAGAGAGGTCCATGATTCTAAAATAGCAGGCCATCCAGGTATTGCAAAAACTGTTTCTTTATTGTCCCGTCATGTTTGGTGGCCTTCCTTTAAACAGGACGCTAAAACTTTTGTCAATTCCTGTGCAGTCTGCCAACGCTCTAAGCCATCTCATCATCTGTCCCAGGGTCTCTTAAATCCCTTACCCATCCCAGTGAAACCATGGTCTCACATTTCTATGGATTTTATTGTGGAATTGCCTCCTTCCCAGGGTAAGACAGTGATTTGGGTGGTGGTTGATAGGTTCAGTAAGATGGCTCACTTTATGTCTTTACCACAACTCCCTTCTGCTAAGGTCCTGGCGGACTTATTCATCACACACATTTTTAAGTTTCATGGGTTTCCTGAAAATATTATTTCTGACAGGGGGGTTCAGTTTGTTTCTAAATTTTGGCGTGCTTTCTGTTCTTTGGTTGGTACAGAATTGTCTTTTTCCTCTGCCTATCACCCCCAAACGAATGGTCAAACCGAAAGGGTGAATCAGTCCCTTGAGCAGTATCTCAGGTGCTATGTATCCGATAACCAGTCCACATGGTCTGAACTGCTTCCTTGGGCAGAATTTGCTTACAATAATGCTACCCATTCCTCCTCAGGGAGGTCTCCTTTTTTTGTCGTTTATGGGTTGCACCCCAAAGCATTTTCTTTTTCTGGCTCTAATTCCCCGGTACCCTCTGCCAATTCCTCTGTCTTAAAATGTTCTGAAATATGGTCGTCAGTTCATGATTCATTGTCGGCAGCTTCCCTAGCCCAGAAAAAAGCTGCTGACAAATCCCGTAGGGAGGCGCCCCAGTACAAGGTGGGGGATTTGGTATGGTTATCTACCAAAAATATTAAGTTGAAGGTTCCCTCTCCCAAACTGGGTTCCAGGTTCATTGGTCCATATCCCATCATTGCTATAATTAACTCATCTTCTGTCCGTCTTCAGTTACCTCCTAATTTCAAGATTACTAATACCTTTCACGTTTCTCTCCTAAAACCTGCTTCTAATACTCGTTGTCTGTCTGTTCCTCCCCCGGTGTTGGTTGAAGGTCAGCCTGAGTACGAGATCCAGGAGTTCCTCGACTCCCGTCTGGTGAGAGGTAAGTTACAATATCTCACCAGGTGGAAAGGCTTTGGTCCTGAAGAGAACTCTTGGGTCTCAGTGGATGACATCAAGGCTGATCGTCTCAGGAAGCAATTCCATTCAAAATTTCCTGAGAGGCCTGGGGGTCCGGTGGCCCCCCCTAGAGAGGGGGGTAATGTAACAAAACACTTACCAGCGCGGCGGGGACGCCCACCGCGCTGCCATCGGCGGGGACGCCCGCCGCGCCGTTCTTCCCCTGTGCCGGCTCCTTCCTAGTGTGCGCGCGCGCGCATTTTTCGCAATTTAAAGGCGCACGCACGCTGGCGTCATGACGTCATCGCGCAATGGCGCGAAATTTAAACTATTTAAAGGGACTTTTGTTTACATTCATTGCCCGTGATAGGATTCGATTCCTGGTGCCTTCCTGAGCCTTGTGCATTCTTGTTCCTGTAATTCTGATAGTATTTCTCCTGTTTTGACCCGGCTTGTTCCTGACTATTCTGATCATCCATATCTGACCTCGGCTTATACCTTGACTACGATTTCGTCTCATCCTGTTGTATTGATTACCCGGTTTGACCCTTGCCTGTCCGACTCTCCTTGATTGCTGCCCGCCCCGACCTAGCCTGCCTGAAGACGACCTTGTTTAACCCTATTTGTACCGTGATCTTTGGCCTAACTGACTTTCTACAGTCGTGCCCCATTGCTAGCCAGAACTCCTGCTTTGCACCTCTCGTATAAGTCCAGGTGGCATCCGAGTAGCTGAGGGCTCCTCCCGAAGCCAAAGGCGGTCACGCTACTGGTGAAGCACGAGCCGAGACCAGGGTGCTTGGCACTAGCTCTGGTATTGGGTGCCGACCGTGACAGATGTTGTATATAATAAAATGGTTAAAAAAAAAAAAAAAAAAGCCCACTGGTGATGAGGAGAACCCATCAAAAAAGGCTCCAAAAAAAGGGTAAGTAAGCATTTATAAATGTTTTTATTTCCACTATATTTGCTGAACCCAGGGTGCTGCATACATTTCCATCTAACAGGGATACATATCATTAAGGAGCTGCATTGTAAGGACCTTTAACAAGTAGTGATGAGCGAATCTGTCCTGTTTTGCTTTGCCGTAAAATTCACAAAATGGCAAGAAAATTTGCGAAACGGTGAAACATTCGCAAAACGCATTTGTTGCCCAATTATTTCTTTGTGACCCGCGTCTTTATTGTTGCCCGCATCTTTTTTGGTCTCCCGCGTTTATTATGTGCAACAAAATATTTTTTTGTGCGCCGCATTTTCCTGTGGCAAATTTTCACAGAAGTTGCGCAAAACAATTTGACAATGTGAAATGCGGAAATTTGCTACGAATCCATGTCTGGCGAAAAAATGAGCAGGAAACATAAAGGAAAGAAGGAACCATCTTACGAGAGTGAGGAAAGTTCATCTAGTGAGTCCGAAATTAGCTCTTCTAGTTAGAGTGGCTAGTATATGAGAGAGACTGAGCATCATTAGATGATGAGGGAGGGAGGAAGGGCCAGTCAATTAGGAGAATTTAGAAGCTTCACTAAGAAAGTAGAAGAAGAAGAAAACCCAGTAAGTTAAACAAATAACTTCTCATCTGAAGGAAGTTGTCAGTCTTGTGATTCCTCTGACCTGTCATGTGAGAGGGGGAAGAAGAGCCAATCAATTCAAAAGAATAAATGTTGTCTGGGGAGAAGATAAGAAATTGGGTTTTTAGATGAGGAGGAAGCAGTTGGATCATTAAATACTGTATATACTCGAGTATAAGCCTAGTTATTCAGCACCCAAAATGTGCTGAAAAAGTCACCCTCGGCTTATAGTCGAGTCGGGTGCCATGGGTCCCTCCAGACTAGCACCCTCTCTCCTTTGTGTGCAAATTAGGCCCCCCGCAACCAGACCCTCCAGTGCCCTGGCCCAGGCTCCCACTAGCAATACTTATTCCCCCTTACATCTCCTCCGGGACTGGGTCTGCTGCCAGTTTACCAATGTGCAATGAGCGTGGGGTAGCACTCATATTGTTTTTGTTGACCCTCTTCTCCACTTACAGAGCTAGTTTACTGTTTTTATTTGAAATAAATATTGAAAAACATATACCCCACTGATGCCTCAATTAATGTAATTTTATAGGTATTTATTTTGATTATTGAAACTTAGCAGTAGCGGCTGCATTTCCCACCCTAGGCTTATACTCGAGTCAATACGTTTTTCCAGTTTTCTTAGGTAAAATTAGGTACCTCGGCTTATATTCGGATCAGCTTATACTCGAGTATATACGGTACATTGAAAGAGTAATCATCTAATGAGCTGGGAGAAAATGAAGAGATATTATTAGATGATGAGGGATGGAAGGAGGGGGAAGTATATAATGAGAATAAACAGAATTAGATAAGAACATGGATAAGAATGACTTATTGAATAGGCAGGGAGGATTTTTTCCCTCCCTTTTCCTCGGAATTCTAGCACAGCTGTGGGCAGTGGGCCAATAATGTGCCCGTTGCATGGATCATGTCCAAATTACAGTAAACATTTCCAGAGTGGGCTGGCATCAATGCGTGCCCAATTGGGCAACTATTTTGAGTTTGCACTTGTACTTGTACCCTTCCACTCGGCATCACTAGCGCAGAGAGAGCAATTGTGTTTTTTGCACTAGAAGAGCTGAAATTTCCATTAAATTTCAATTTAAAGTTACCAGAGCTTGTGGGCAGTTACCTAAGGGCGCTAAATAAGTCAGGCCTGGGGGTTTAGATGATGGTAGTGCCGAGAGCAGGAGGTACTCCATCTGGGTGCTGTGCCTATGGGCATCTGTTATTGCCTAATGCAAGTTAGGGGTATCTAAATGGACACCTATATCCTATCTTTATGCCACAACTTGGGCCTAAATGTGCTATTCACTATCCACTTCATGCCTCCAACACTGGGGGGTGAGATTTGTGCCAGACTGATTAGAAGCATCCTGACATTTATGTATCACCTGCCCAAAGCAATACCAGACCCTTTGCGAGGAAATGTAAAAAGATGTAAAGTTTGCAATTGATCTAGTAACCCATAGCAACCATGTAGCAGGTGGCATGTACTGATCACTTGTTCGATGGGTTACATCCCATCAGATGTTTCATTATCTGACCCTATTATTTGGTTCCCCTATATACACTGTATATACAAATATAGGGATGGTATTGGGTAACAATAAGCTATAATGTTACTCTTGCTGCAGTGTGCCTATTGCTACAGATTTATACTCACCCCAAACGCTCTGTCCAACATTTTGGGTCAGACAGAACCATCAAAAGCTAACAGAAACCAGCCTGGTTTTTGGCAATTTGGAAAACTGGGCAGAACTCTTTCAGACTGATATAGTGATAAGCGTCATAGCCCAGCCCCTGTGATGTCAATGTCCCGCCCAGTGACATCATGCACCATCCTCCTGCCCAGAGTTGCCAGCCCTATAGTACCTCCTTGTTGGAAGTAACATTGCCAGCTGGGCCCAGGTGTCAGTGGGCCTTCCTGCTTCTACCCATTTGGCCTAATTCATTAAGCAGAATTAGAACTTTTCCCTGTCCAATTTCTTTCATTACTAAGTACTAATGTGCCCACAGGAGTAAGGCACACAGAACTGGTCAACTGAACTCAACATGCCAGTGAAATACCCAGTACCTTTGCTTTATGAACTGCATATTTGTGATAATGTGATATATGGACATGGCAGTTCAGTTTTAATGCTATCTGTTATTGAACATAAAATTGGCACTTTTTTGCCATATTTACAGCTATATGTATCACAAAGAGTGTCAGTAATTTTTAATTTACCAGAACCTTATTATAGAACAAGACTCTCAGACACGGTTCTCAGCATAACTGATGCATTATTTATGAAACAAAGACAGAGTCTTGTAGAAGCTTTAAGCAACACAATAACTGAAATGTGTCACAAACAGCTTCAGATGAAACCCTGAAAGTCTCAGCCTTTTATAGATGATGGCATACCTTATTTCAAAAGTAAATGACACCAATTTTCCAACTTTCTGTTTAATCTGTGGTTATAGCTGTGCAAACAGCAAAGTGCGTGTGGGGGCTTAGCTAGCCAGCACTATCATGTCAGGCCCCTGTGATTTTATAAGACAGCATATTAGACTTATATTTTATACTTTACATATATAGCATATTTATATACTTTCATCTCCTACCTCACCTGCCTTGGGTTGTCTTTATAATGTTCACTTTACTTCTCTCATATTTAGCATACAGTCAGTTGTATGCCCAACAGTGACATCTAATGGTCTCTGACTATGTTGCTTTCAGGGAATTATTTATTAATTTATTTCTGTGACTAATATAATAAAGCCAGTGTCCCCAGGGTTCCAGGGAAACTACTAGTTGGCAGAAAAAGACACATTTCCATCAAGTTCAGCATTTTTGCCTAAACGAATCCTGCTTCACTTCTAGTTTACCCAAAGGAAGGCTAAAAATCCCCACATGAAGCCTCTCTTATTTGTCTCAAAGGAGAAAAGCACCTTCCTGACATTTAGCAGCCCTGTATTTTCTGACTTGCTAAAAAAATCCAACCCATTTTTGAAGCTAATATATCTAATATAGGAAGAGAGTTTCAGAATTTCATAGCACTGTTTCAAGCCCTTTTTAAATATTATGATGGACCCTCCGTTCCACCAATCTGAGTAGATGCCCTTGTGTCTGCTGGAAGAACCTACTCATAAATAAAGCATTAAAACATTTATTTTATGGTCCCCTTATATATTTAAACAAAGTGATCATATTTCTTCTTATGCACCTCTTCTCCAGTGTAAACAATCCCAATTCAAGACCATAAACTAATCTCTTCAAGTCTTTGCCTCAAGGTTATTATCACCAGCACTATGTGCCTAATTGTTTACCTACCTACCTTAGGCTGGCCATACACACACCAATAATATCGTATGAAACCTCATTTCGTGCGATATTCGGTGCGTGTATGGCAATTTGGCGAGGCAACCAATATTGCAGAAGGCTGCTGATAATGGTCGACTTGCGATCAGGCGAGTTACTCCCTGCCCCAGAAGCATCCCACCATGTTCGAACCTAACTTCTTTAAAGCCAAAAATACTTGTTGCTTTTATTTATATACGTGTACCTGGGTACAGGTATATATATCATAGTGGCGCGACAGACGAGTCAGCTTCATGTTGGGTGAAGGTGGCTTAGTGTGGACCTAAGCATCATTATAATCCTCCAGTTGCGTGTTGTTTCTGTGATGGCCCTTTAGCTGCCTGCTGTTCCTGAGCCAGCCTTCCAGCTCCAGCTCTTTCTAAGTTTGCCCGAGTTGGTGCTAGTTTTGCTCCCCAATTGTCTGGTTTGGGGCCAGTGACTAATTTTGCTCCATTTTTATGTGATGTGCTCCTGCTGTATGTGTTTTCTTATGTGTTCTTTTCAATTTGTCCCTGTGTCTGTTCCCCCACCAGTTTATGAGGTCCTGGGGACGCCCTACAAACAGGCACTGTTAGTTGATGGCCTGTCCAGTGCATGGTGATGAAGTCACTGGGCTAGTGTGGCTCAGGGACAGCAGTGTTGGCATGCTAATGACTGGTGCATGGTGACTAGATAAGATGGAATTCCAGAACTGACATCAGTGCACTCCCAAGTGATGTGAAACAGCCTTCTATCACATTCTGTCACCAATGGACTTTGAAAAATAGAATTTGTTATGGTCACATTACTAGTGGTAGGCCCTCCTGCTATCCATGAGTACTTAGTATTCTGATCTATCTATATCTGACCAAAACAGCCTGGTCCTCTGGCAGCATGCCTATATATGTCTTGCTCTGTAGTGAAGCTTTAGCCACTTCCTGGGCAGGGAGCTCCACTCCAGCCATACCCATTTCCCCAGGTGGTAACTCATTATTTGCAGCACAGATTGCAAGCTGGTGCCATCTCATTACACACAGCCTCTGTTACTTTCCTCCTCTACTGAGTCTCTTAGAGCAGTCTGAAAGATATATGACTTCCCTCAATGTTCCTTCTCTATAGGACTTTTCTAGGGCCTGCCTAACACTTTGATGTGTGGACCCTGAAACTCTGCTGTGGCCCCTTGGTCATGACAATAACATTAGAAAACAAGATAACAAGGGGACAGAGAAGAAAGGATGTAATGAATAAGAAGTAAATAAAGCAAGGAATATAACTGTTTCAAAGTGTGGGGCTTCGGTCTTTGATTTCTGGTGGGTCCATATTATCATTATAATATACCATACAATCTAAGTGCAATCACAAACAGTGCTAATTGTTGCCCGCATTTTGTCCCCACAACAAAATGCCAGAAATTACTGCTAAAACACTCAAATTGTGTTATTGCACAAAAATCACTGGATGTAATTACCCAAACCGATCACCCGAAAATTACGTGTGTAAAAAAATTCAGCCACATTTTTGCATACAGTTAATGTGTTTTATTAGAAATTTCGGGTTTAATATTCCCTTAACCGATGCTGATCAATAACTATGGATGTGAATTAAACTAAAATACTAAATAAAACAGTTTTTGGAGTGCTTAATTAAACCTTGTCTGTCAATGTGAAACAATAAAAAGGAGGGTAACTTTAATTTGCAGAAGCTCTTTTCTTAAGCAAAGCATGTGTTTTTAAAAGCACAGCATGATTTCATGTGGCATACAGATATAATGCACTAGGTAGAAACATCCATGCTTAAAGTCAGTACAATGTCATTCTATTAATCATAACTACCTAGTTATATCTGACAAATGAATGCTGTCATCGGAGCTGCATATTGACCTGCCATTTGTTTGTGTTCCCTATATATAGAAACTGCTATCTATAACACCCAGAACTAACCAAGCCACCACGAGTTTATAATAACAAGGAAGGAACAGCACCTATATCAGAGGACAGTTTCCTATAATGAACGTTCTGAATTTTGTTTGTGTTTTGGTTATACAATTTAAATAAAAACTGAGCAAAAGGCATTCATTATTGAAGGATTTTACATTGCAAAAGCAGGAAGGCCTCACTCACTCCTTGGCTCAGTGCTCACAACTTCACTCACATGAATCTACATACTGTGTACGATCACAACAGCTAGAATGCATTTAGAGAATCCTAGAGAGCAAAAGAGAGAGTTACTAAGAAGATTTGTACAGTGTTGTTTATGTGCAGTGCATGGTATATTGGTTAGCACTGCTGTCTTACAGCACAGGGGTCTGAGGTCTGATTTCAGCCCTATCTGCAAGGGGTTTGTATGTCCTACCCCATGCTTCTTCAAACAACATACAGGCTGACCATGGTGTGTATGAATATGATAGGCACTGTAAACTGCAGGGAATTATTGTATAAATTCTATAAAGCACTGCAGAATGTGTTGGTGCTATATAAGGAATAATGAGCAAGTGTATTTGCTAACACCTATTCATGTGACATTGCCCTGTGGGGCCTGCTGTGGTTTAAAAAAATGGAAATTCGGCTCTTAAAGGTACCAGGAGTATCTTTTTGCCGCCCTGTCAACTCGCCTCATGGCAGCAGCACCTCTGTGGGGAACCCGTACTAGAATTTTGTCATGTGATCTGTCTTGCTGTAGGAAAATAAAGCAGCCTGCATCTACTGACTCTACTGCTGGACTATAATTCCCAGAATGCTTTGCACTAATAATTCAATTATCCCATAGGCAGATCTGACTTAGAGCAGAGAGCATTCATTAGGGTAAAGCATTTTATAAATAATAACTGAACTGGTGAAAATGTAAATATTGTCCCTTTTTCCATTTACTCAGAAACACCCCTGATATGATATTGTGCTGGCACTGAACATGTAGGGTTGCCACCTTTTCTGGAATATATACCAACCTTCCTATTTTTTTGACAATTTTCCCTATTAAAAACATTGGTACATCAAACATCATTTTTACCTGCCAGGTGGGAATCTTATTAATAGGGCACTGAATAGACTGAATATATAGGTACAGATCCCTTTGCCTGCAAAGAATTTATCATGAAAATTCACTGCATATAAAAATTCATGTATGGGGGAAATTTATCAGGATTACACACTGAGTGAGTTGGATACAATAAAATGTTTCAGGCTGATTTTATTTAATTCCAGCTTTGCAACGAATAAAAATGCATCTTGTCCTGCAAATGCCTATTTCTCCTTTTTAATATGATTAAAAAAATACGTAGCAACCCTACAATTTTATTAATGTTCTCTACTTCAGCCCATGGATTTGGAATAACAGAGGACCTCTGCGGAAAAAGGCACCAGCTGTACTAGAAACTTCAGCGACAGCAAGTTTTACAATGATTTATTGAACAAAAGATGAAATATGAGGCAAGCTGAAAACAAAAAAATATGAACTACATAGTAAAAGGAAAAGGAGAGCACCATAAAACAAAATCTAAGCAAATAGCATCTTGAGACCTCTGGGCTCATCATTTTCAATGACAAATTTGCAGTTTTTTATTGTCATTGTTAGAAATGAATAGGGCTCCATGGGGGAAATTTATCACGGATCTTAATTATTTTACCTGAAATGTAATTAGCCATTCATTTAAAGGGAAACTGCTCTTCTCTTCTAAAGGTGGCCATACACGTGGCGATCCGACGATGTTTCGTACGACCATCGGTCGCACGAAACATCGTAAGATCCGCCACACACCATTCAGGGCTGAATCGGCAGGTAAGGAGGTAGATACAATAGGATTTCTACCTCCTTCTGCCGATTCAGCTCTGAAGGGAGAATTTTGGTCAGGCGCCTTCTATGGCGCCCGATCAAAATTTTCAAACTTGTCCGATCGGCGAGTCGTCCGATATCGGCAGCTTCCTGCGATATCGGTCGACTCGCCGACATGCCATACACGCACCGATTATCGTACGAAACGAGGTTTCGTACGATAATATCGGTGCGTGTATGGCCACCTTAACAGCCCACAAAACAGCATACAGCAAGATGCGTCATACTCAGACCAATACTGCGCAATACTAACAACGCCACTAGAAGGCTGAACACTATGGCTACTCCTTAAAAAAGTATTTAATTATGGATTCAGTTTATCCTAAGGGAGAATTGTTTACATCTCTGGTAGACATCATACACACGCATTATGACAGCTTATTAGTAATAATAATGATAATAATAATGCCATGCAATTTATAAGCCAGCCCATACATATGCTAAATAATACACTCAGTTATGCCAAAGGCAGTAATGAATCCGGATATTCTGCATGAAAATTAAATGAAAAATCTCTAATAAAGATAAGGTAGAATAAACAAACAAGCTTTATATACATTGTTTTAACAATGAAGATAAGCTGTGAGCCCCCAGCAAAGTAATGCCAGCTGCAGGACAGTTGACAGTTATGTGAACTACTCCAGATCATGCTATTTCGGTGGTTAGTTACAAATACAGATGATTTCCAAGTTTGTTTCTTTTAACTGCAGTGTTTTGCCAAAATGGTTTATGCATTATTGATTATGAAAATCTTGTAGATTATTGGCAGTTCTGTATTTTGGAAAAAAAATGATGCCTTGAACACTCAGGGGGCATTTCTCAACATTCGCATTTTCATGCTTTGAAAGTTTTTTGAAACCATAACTAAACTAATTTCCAGGAATGTTAGTCATTTATCAAAAGATCCAAATTAAAAAAGCACAAACAGATGAAAAAGCTGCAGAAAAAAAACACAAAAAACGCAATTGATATAAAAGAAGAGGTTCAGATTAATGCACAGTTTTTATATTTGAGAACCAGATCATCTTCCAGATGAGTGCAGGGCTTAAGGGCTCAAAACATTATACTGCAGGGCTCAGTAACTTTAAAAGCAACTGTTCACTTTTAGGGGCACATTTACTAACCCACGAACGGGCCGAATGCGTCCGATTGCGTTTTTTTCGTAATGATCGGTATTTTGCGATTTTTTCGGAAAATTGACGCAACTTTTTCGTTACTAATACGATTTGTGCGAAAAAACGCGAGTTTTTCGTAGCCATTCCGAAAGTTGCGCAAAATCTGGCGATTTTTCGTAGCGTTAAAACTTGCGCAAAAAGTTGAGATTTTTTTCGTAGCATTAAAACTTGCGCGAAACGTCGCACCTTTTAAGTTTTAACGCTACGAAAAAGGCGCAACTTTTCGCGCAAGTTTTAACGCTACGAAAAAATCGCCACATTTTGCGCAACTTTCGGAATGGCTACAAAAAACTCGCGTTTTTTCGCGCAAATCGTATTGGTAACGAAAAAGTCGCGACAATTTCCATAAAGTCGTAAAGACGCCGAAAAAATCGCAAAAAAATACGAAAAAGTCGCAAAATGTTCGTTTTCAAATCGGAATTTTTCCAATTCGGTTCAGATTCGTGTCTTAGTAAATGTGCCCCTTTGTCAAGGCAATAAGTGAGATTATATATATACTATATGAATTGCCCTGGGAAAAATGTCTCTAGACCCGTAATAAAAAGCTACAGCAGGAGAAAGGATCAATAAGGCTATTAATCAAGACCTTAATAAAACCTTTATGTGATCATGAAACTCCTTAGTGACTTCTCATATCCATACATTTTACAATAGGTAAATAATATTCCTTTCATTATGTAATAAAATTTAAACAAGAATACATTTAAAAGGGTGCTGTACACTAACATTTTCTGCTTGATCTGGGGAAGATCTTTACTGACATAGTTTTACAGTCATAACTGCCCGTACAGGATGGTTTTGACTGGCCACAGCTATGATAACATCAAACCATGTTCTTTTGGTAAGGTTATCAAATCATTTAAAAATCAGGGACACTTTTAGTATATGTAAGTTGCTGGGCTACACTGGCTGCATTTACATTAAATGCCATCAATGCAGAAAATCTGGCTAAACTGTCTACAAGTATCCTGGATTTTTCACTGGTAACATAGTGACTAAGCAATACCCCATGTTGGCTTCTTGTAAAAAAATTATGGAATTACAGAGTGGCTATGGGAGGACATAAGGAAGGTTGTGCTCATGTAGTCTAAAAATAATAATGTCAACTAAGTCAGGAAAAACAAAAAGAGAAAAAAACATCTTTTACAACCCACAATATAGCCATTTATCAAATACATGTCATAACTGTATTTAAAGGGGAAGGAAAGGCTAAGTCACTTGGGGGTGCTAAAATGTTAAGCACCCCCAAGTGACTTGAATCGCTTACCTCGTACCCCGGGCTGGTGCCCCTGTTAGGAGAAAACCGCACCAGCGATGCGCTTCCACCTTCGTTAAGCCTTGACTGTGAGTCAGGAGCATCCGCAGTAGAGTGAAAGGGCGACTTCTCTGTTAAAGTTCAGCTTTTCACTTACTGCGCATGCGCGTGCAGCGAAGAAGGAAGGAGGAAGCGCTGCAGCTACCCCGGGCTGGTGCTGTTCTCTCCGTACAGGGGCACCAGCCCTGGGTAAAAGGTAAGCAATTCAAGACTTAGCTTTTCCTTCTCCTTTAAGGAGCAGCTTTATTAAAATGTGAGATTACTGAAAAATGTACCCACTTTCTATTTATTCCTATGGGATATTTAAAATAATATTTATCAATGGGTGAAAGTTACCAATTAGTTCACCAATTAATTAATATACATTAATTGCATTAATTAATCCATAGAATGACAGATACAGGATACTAGAAACAGTAGTCTGGTAAGATCAGGTGATATAAGAACGTGAGTATAAAAGGGGAGGGGAATTACCTCTTCTTCCAAGGAACAGGCTGCAAGGCATTCCTCCCACCCACCAATTAAAAAAAATGTTGTTGTAGGTTTGGTGTTGAAGGTTTGGTGTTGTCTATTGTGAGAATACTAACAATGGTTATATAATGCTTTGGTATAGCTTTGGCTGGGTATGGCAGATCAGTAAAGTAGGCAGCCTGCAAAAAGGAATAAACAGGCTGGCTAGATTTTGTGTTACCTGTCTCATAACTAAACATGTACTATACTCCGTACTATAGGTTTAAGTTGTTGGGCTTCCCTACTAGGGAACAGCACATGTTGCAATAAAGACCTAAGGCTGCAGTATAATACTGCAACTGCACAGAAATTCATCAGGGCAGTAAATCAGTCCTTATATAATCAGAATTAGATAAAGTACACTGGTCATAGCACACAGTAGTGATGTGCGTACAGGCCCGACACCCGCTGGACCCGTGGGTTAATCCGCAGGTTGGGCGGGTTCAGGCTGAGCTCTTCCTGCTGCCCTTCCCGCTCGTGACCTAACTGCGCCTCACTTCCACCAACAGGAGCGGCTATTTATATACGTGCACCTGCTGTGTATATAAATTGATCCAACTGATTGTATTAATAGTCACACCAGATGATACACATAAAAACACATAATGCCATTTTAAACATATACTCAGTAAGTAATGCAACCTCCACTCTGAAAATGCTAGACTCAATTTGCACCAGATTCGCATCTATTTTGATACATCAGGTATAAATGCAGTGGCCACAAGTTGGAACACGGCTGCGCTGATGCTAGACTTATGGGACAAAAAACTGCATTTAAAATTGCACTATGCACGCTGCACTTGCATTCATAATCTCTTGTGCACTGTCCAGTAATTTTACTTCAATAAGAACATTTTGCTCACTTAACCTTGCTAAAACTGTTGCATTCTAATGAATGCTTAGTGCTAGGATTCAGTGTGTACCTAATAGGGTATATAAGTCTCAGCTGAATCTTTTATGTAGTCAACCCTGGAAGTTTGCACTTAGTGCATTTATCCATGTATAATTGTCCTCTGAGTCTACATTGTTCTGAAAGGGGGAAGAGGCTTATCCAAGCAAAATGGATAGGTTGAGTCATTTTGACAGAAAAACTGTAAGAAATAAAGTAGCTTTGTTTGTCATGGCTATCATTCAAAACTCTGAGTAACTTCCGGCCTCTCATAGAAAGAGATAGATCAGCACTGATAAACATGATTATGTGGGGAAAGAGGAATCAGAGAAGGTAGAAATATCAAAGGCTTTTTATTCAAAGTAATGTGAAGCATGGCCTTCAATTCGGAAAGATATATTAGGACTCAGCAGAATTAATAAATAATAAGGACACGGAAGCTGCAGTCCTAGTAACCCATATAACCTTACTTCCATTTTAATGTTAATGGATTTTAGTCCAGTGTTATTGCACATTATGTATTCTAATTTCCCATACTTCCCATGCCATATTAATAACATTCTGTTATCTAAAAATATTCAGATATTTAAATGCATGGTAACACAGTATTATATGGCAATTGCACATATTAATGTAACCTTTCTTCTTGCAAATTCAAAGGTTTGCAAATGTTTCTAATGCCCTGGTCTACTCTTCCCTTAAAGTTCATTTTCCCTTATATAAAATTAATCAGTACTGAGGTAGCCATTGGGAAGTACTGAGCTCTACTTTTCTGTTCACTTCTACTAAAAATGTATTCAGTAAGTACGTTAAACATCACTGCAAGGTTTTTGTAAGGAATGGGCAGAGCACAAGGCTGATTATGGTATTGTGTTTGATTGGTGCATATTCCTGTATACTTATAGCAACAAAGTGTTTAAAATGCACTAGAATTTTCCTATTTCCACAATAAAGTATTCTTTATATTAAAATGTATGATTTGAAAACCTAAATAACAATTCCCATCCCTTCAGATCCTTTAAAATAATGTTCCATAGAACCATCTCAGAGTTTTTAGTCTTGACATCGATTATGATGTTACTAATTAATCACTTGTAAGTGTGTTAGGTAATATATTCATTTATCCACCTCTATTGAATATAAACATTTTGGACAATAATATCAGGGTAGAAGGCCACAGGTCAGGTTACATAACCCCAAAGTGACACAGTAATATCAGTCCTGCATCGTGATCCTTGCAGGACCTGACTTCTAACAGTAGACACGACAGGACACGATTCATGGCCCTTCCAGCCCCCAACACCCGCCCATGCACTTCCTGCTTGCTAGTAGTGATGAGTGAATTTTTTCGCCAGGCATGGATTTGCAGCGAATTTCCGCATTTTGCCATTGGCGAATTGTTTCGCTGCATATTGGTCACGTCAAAAAAGGGCAGGCAACCAAAAAATATACGTGGGCGACAAAAAATAGATGTGGGCGACAAAAAAATCATGCGACAAATGTGTTTCGAAAATTTTTCGCCATTTCGCAAATTTTCTTGCCGTTTTGCGAATTTTATGGTGAAACGAAACAGGACAGATTCGCTCATCACTACTTGCTAGACTCAGTGATCCAGGGACTCTCCTTTGCTGCTCCATCAAAAATGGTAAGTGGCCTTTTTTTACATATATATAAACATTTACACACACAATACACCTTTCAGTAAGGCTTTTTTTTTCTTTTACACATGTATATTGGGCATCAAACTGTTTAGTGAACCCCTGGAATTCATATTTAGGGTGCTGGTTACCTAATGACCTGTAAGAGCTAAAAAAGTGGAAGTTTTGAGGTTTCATCAAAATCGCCAATTTTAGGAAAGCTTTAAGGCTTGATACTTTTGACTAGAAAGCCATGTGTAACCATTTTGGATTTGGGAAAATGTGTACTTTCCAAAAATATATGGCTTTCTGGAGTGAACTTAGTTTTACATAAAATTCTGTAACTGTGTTGATTTTGCAGAAATTATGTTTTTATTTTGGGGCCCCTACATGACACATACTTAGGTAAACCTGTTCAGTGAACCCCTGGCATTAAGATAAAAGTCCACCCCCCTCCCACACGAAAGGCCCCTAAAGTGAAAGACTGCAAAATATACCACAAGTGACCAAATTGGCTGGCAGTGACAGGGTTAAAGGCATAGGATCTTCAGCACTAGAAAACATATAGCTAAATACCAACACCTCTTTTGTATTTTCAGATTTGAGCAAACTCGTAATTAATTGTAATTTGCAACATCTACAAAGAACAAATAGCACTGCAGCACCAGGAAAAAAGGTTTTACTTCAAAGTGCTTTTAATGGCTCAAAACATGAGCACAAATATGGCAACGTGTCAGGCCTCACTAGGCACTTTATCAAGCCTGATAGTAACCATTGCAATACAGGTCATGCTATAAACATTAAGTGCAATAACAAGGTTTGATTGTGGTCGGATTAGTGCAACTGATACAGTTATTGCTTGAGTAAAGCTGAGTTGCAGGGGTCCATTACGGGCCTTTGGTTAATTATAGGCACTAAATAGATGAGAGAATGCTGTGCCACCTATCCACTGGGGATTTTTGCAGCATCAGCAATGATTTCACAAGTACTTGCCTAGCAGCACTCTCCTTACTGGCTCCCAGAAGCTTCCATAGCTATACCCAACATCAGGTTCACTGTAATCTACCAAAGTTCACTGAACAAATATAGTAGCTGGCTGCACTACCCTTATGGTTCAATAGAAAGTTGGAAAATGGTTATGTTATAGAATCCCTCATTAATGAGGGCTGCAGGGATCAGTGTGACCCCGTGGCATAAGGGGGTCAAAGTAAAAATAAAAACACACAGAGAACCTGGGGTTAATGCCCAAATATTAGGTCTTCCAGGGTAAGCTATTTAGTACTGACTCCTGGTCTATTTCTGACTTTCCTGATCACTGCCTGCCCTGACATGTATCTAAACTTTGATTTAAATTTTGTTTAATCCCTCAAATACTATTGGAATTTTTGACTGATTTTCCTTGGTCCATACTTTTTATGCTTGTGGCTAGAGGAGATTCCGTCATTTTTGGAAGATGCTTCAAACATTTTTGCAGATGAAAAGGATAATGGTCATCAAATTTCTTTTGCCTTTATTATACAGATTATTATTCCACTTAGACAAGCTGATTTCTGAGTTTCACATCCCTTGTGCATAAGTAGCAGAGGAGGGACTAGATATCAAGCAGTTTAGTTCTCTTTTCACAGAGTAGATTTTGTCTCAAAATAATGCACACCCCGTGACCCACTTGATGAATACATTCTTATGGGATCTTCAGTGGGGCTTTATGCCCTGACAGCCTCTTAAATCAGTTGTATGCATTGTGCCCTAGACCCACAATGGGAATAGTGAATGGTTGTGCAGTAGAATGGAGGGTCACTCAGCTGGAAGGGCCCATTACACTTCAGCTATACCAGGTTGTTAGTTTAGGAGGGAATAAGTGAACAATGCTGGTTCAATACAGGCCCCTCAACCACAAGAGCCAAGAGAATCAGGGATCAGTTCAGAGGGCTTCATTGACAGCCATAATCAACCAAGCACTAAGTATACCTTGATCCTTCTTTTAACCTTGGGTTGGGGTTTGCTTTAAAAAAAGTCCATTCCTGTCTGTGATCCCCTCTCAATCTATTTGTCAAGATGTCACATCAGTACACATTGAACACTACATTTTTGAACAAAACAATATTTACATAAATCCAGTAAAGGATAAATTATTGATTCAAATGTCCTAATGGATTACTATACAGTCTAATGGCTCCGGAATTCCTAAAATAGCTAGGTGCTTGAAATAAAATAAGCAAGTCACACAAGTAACCCCTCTGTTTTCCTTAATAGCTGTTGACAAGATTCCAGAGTAAATATAGAAGTGAACCTTAAGATTTATTGTATATATACTGTTTATATACTGTATAAAGCAAAAAAACACATAAAACTGATTATCAAGATTATCAAGAAATATACCACCTAATCTTTAAAGCCTTTATGGTGGTTTTGACTAAGGTCCTGTTGGACAACTATACATGCAGGTCTGGTGTGTGGGGTCAGGGATTAGTGACTCCATGGGGGTTTCCTGGATCTTTTCCTTGGGTATTGTAAAAATGTTTCCTATAGCCTATTTTTTGTGGGTATATATTAAGTCATGTATCAGAAAAGTTGGGACCCACTGCTACAATATGGTGGTACTAACTTGAGCATAGGCGGATTTTCAATAAGGCTAGGGGAGGCTAACCTGCTTTGGCACCTTAAAAAAACAAAACTAAAAAAAAACCTCACTCCGTTCCTGCGCTGTCCTGCAAATCTTTTGTTCCTGCAAGCCGATTTTGCTGTGCTCCGACTGGATCTTTCTTCTTGTGGATTCTCCAATCAGATCACAGCTTTCTTGACAGACAGTAAAATTGACCAATCAAAGCACAGATGCATACAGGGATCGGGAGATTTTACAAACTGAAGGCAGTGCAGAAATGAAGACTGAAAAGAAGAATCTGCAGCTGTAACTTTACCTGAGAACCAACTCTCAACTTTTGCTGCAGATTTCATCCCACAGGTACTATACACAGGTATTATTCACAGGTATTATACAGTTCTAAAGGCTGAATCAGTTGAAATTAAATAGTTTTTTGCCTGACCTGACAATTATAATATCCCTATCCCCTACCCCAGGGGGCGGGAACCTTTTTGGCTGAGAGATCCATGAACACCACATATTTTAAAATGTAATTCCGTGAGAGCCATACAATATGTTTGGCCGCGTATGCTGCGCTGCAAGGTAGGATGGGTCCCAAGGACGCTGGATGCAGATGCGATGTAGAGGAGGGCGTGGCCTGCGCTCAGCGGATAGAAGACGTGTTCTAAGGCTTGTAACACGTCTTCTATCCACCGAGCGCAGGGGCAAGGTAGGGTGGGTCTCAAGGATGCCGGATGTGGAAGAGGGCATGGCCTGCGCTCGGCGGAGAGAAGACATGTTCTAAGGCTTAGAACACGTCTTCTATCCGCCGAGTGCAGGGGCAAAGTAGGGTGGGTGCTAAGGATGCCAGATGTGGATGCGATATGGAGAAGGGCGTGGCCTGCGCTCGGCAGATAGAAGACGTGTTCTAAAGGCTTAGAAAATGTCTTCTATCCGCCGAACGCAGGCCACGCCCCCCGTTATTTTTTTTTATTAAAGATTTGGCAGCGAGCCAGATGCAGCCATCAAAAGAGCCACATCTGGCTCGTGAGCCATATGTTCCCTACCCCTGCCCTATCCTAACAGATGGATGGTAAGTTAACTCTTTTCCCCTTAAAAAGCTCATTGTGCTTTTATATATTTGTTGTTTTTTGCACTTACTATTTTATTTTTTACTTTTGTCATTGTTTTGTTCATTTCTAGTTAGTTACAGTGGGGCCAATGTTGTGTATCCGTGCCAGTGTTATAATGCAATGGCCTATTTCTAGAAACTTTGCAATTGGTCTTCCTAATAAATTTTTTTTATTCTTCTTGAATAATATGCCTTTCTCTTCTGCCTCTTTCCAGCTTTTCCCTTTAAGCTAACTGATCCCAAAGTGGATGGAGAACCCCTCACAGAAGTGCACGTATGAATACTTTTACATCCTAAGCATTTTAGGGTAAATAAGCTCTCCCACCCAGTCAGTGGGAACAGCAAGAGGTAGTTGGGAGGTTCATTTTTTATACCAGCAGCGAATCCACTAAGTCTCACATTAGCTGTAGGTCAGTCTCTGTATGGCCCATCTTTAGCCTCCCCAAACAAAAAAAGTCACCCTCCGCCTATGAACTTGAGGCATGTGTTTATTTTTATACTGTTATAAAAATGGTTTATGTATAATATTTTGTTTGCAAGTAGTAGTATGAACTACTTGGAATCTTTCAGCACTCCACAATTTGATCTTCATAAATTCGCCCCATACTCTTCAGATATAGATATATGTTGTACATTCATTCTTTATGAACTCCCAAAATGACCTGTATGCCACTATTTTTTTTTCTAAAAATTCTAAAATAATTAATGTGTAATTTCATAAAGACTTTTTAACTGCCTAGAAAATCATATATGTAAGCATCAAATAAAAATGATTAACTTCCAGCTATAATTAATGATTATATATCTGCATAAATCCTGGTGGGCCCCGATCCTGTTGGGTCCTGCTCTCTGCCCACAAGCCAGCCAAGTATAGGAAGGTTGAAACTAAAGTAAAGATGGTAAATTAAAACAAATGGCCATCTTTTAGTCAGTCTTCCCAGGTACGGAACTGACAGAGAAATATAACATTATATACATATATACATAATTAAGGCAGCTTTTAAGCATTTTGCTTTGTTGCAATACCATCATCCCTTTAAGAAATACTGTTTGCACACAAGGTGCAATGCTTTCAGATTTACTACCAAATAGGATATAGTATAGATACAGTTAGACACACAAAGCAGATATGGAATTTGCCTTCATCTTTAAAGCCTTTCTATATTTCTCTTTAAATGAGAGCTAAATGTCCCAGTGTTCTCCGAACTCAGCACTTGCTGAGGTTTCTATGGAAACAACAGTCATGACGGTAATGGCGCGTGGTGCAAGCTGCTATATAGAGAGAAAATAACACGGGGCTTTAATTGCACAAAAAATTAAACAAAATAAAAATCTAAAAAGGTTTTGTTGCTACAACTGTTGCTGGCAATAAGTTCTGGGCAGGATTTTGTGCTATGAACAACTCAGAGGCCTAGGATCACTTTTAAAGGACTTTGTCTTGAACACATTTAACTGATTATCAGCAGGGAAAATTCCCTTCAGATAAATCCCTATAAGATATTGTTATAATGTATAAAAGGAACTATATCTGTTTGGAGAGGGTAATAGGGCATATTTTGCAGTGATTTTGCAGATCTTGCAGTGATTTAGGAAATCTGTTAGGGTTTTTGTTTATTGTTTTTTTTTTTCAAAGGAAACCAAACCTCCACCCCTTGTTGTGTTAAATATAACATGACATTCCAGCTTCAAGTTAGCTGGGACATGACAGTTGCTGAAAATGAGACATGACAGAGCGGCTGTTAAATGTAAGGTACTTGAGATGAAGCACTCCCTAAGGAACTGGAAATGGCAGCGCTGAGTATTGCAATCAGCCAGAGCTGCGCTGTGTAACACAAGGTCTGTACTGCAGGAGGTTAGTATCAGCCGATGAGCTGCAAATGCCACAAGTCTTCTTTTGACAGGTGTGGTTCTCTGGGGCAGAAGCTTAAACAGAGCTTCTTATAGATTAGACATGAGATCTTTCATCTCTCCAGTACAAAGCACATGTATGACTACATGTTCTGGGAGCAACTCTGCAACATTTACTGATAAAGCTGTGGATATTTTCTACTGAAACCGGCTTGAAAAACACCAGAACCTATATCTTACTGTCATTATAAAAGCTATAACAGTAATGAGCAACCTGAAGATTAAAACTACAGATCCCCCATGTATAAAATAATAGATGCTTTATCCATTGCATTTCAGTTGTTGGTCAAACCCAATTAATACCTATAGAAAGTAGTCAGGGTTTTGAGCAGACGTGCTCTTTATTCTTCTTAGAATTATAGCAGCCCTATGGCCTGAATCTGCTATTGCTCTTACCCATTACTCCCTCTGTGACTTACTTCAGTTCATGTGAAACAGGAATGTTGCCATAACTTTGTATACATTGCAAATTCATTCCAGCATTGAATATTATTATATTTTGTTATATTAGGAGACCACTCATCTATGGTTTGAAGTGTTTGTTTTTTTAGAGAGTACAGGTATAGGACCCGTTATCCAGAATGCTCAGGACCAAGGGTATTCCGGATAAGGGGTCTTTCCTTAATTTGGATCTCCATACCTTAAGTCTACCAAAGAATCAATAAAACTGCAATTAAATCCAACAGGATTGTTTTGCATCCAATAAGGATTATTTGTATCTTAGTTGGGATCAATTACAAGATACTGTTTTATTACTACAGAGAAAAGGGAAATCAGTTTTAAAATTCTGAATTATTTGATTAAAATGGAGTCTATGGGAGACGGGCATTCCATAATTCGGAGCTTTCTGGATAACGGGTTTCCGGATAAGGGATCCCATACCTGTACAATACATATAGGTACATTGGTATATAGAATAGATACCTAAATGGTATGTTTTACTTGCCTATATAAAAACCAGAGGTGCAGTTTGGATGTGACCACATACTGTATATCAAGTAATTAACTACTGATGGACTTATTTATTAGTACTTACTAATGCATTAAATAACCTTATGCCTATGACACAATAGGGTTGATTCACTAAAGTGCGTTAATTCTTATCGCATGCTTTTTTGCGTTAAAATAGATGCAAAAATTTACGCGCGATTCACTACAGTATTACTGCGTGAGTTGTCGCATATCGCATGCGTTAAATTTCACGCTACTGCCTGCATTAATTTTAATGCATGCGTTAATTTGCGCGCAGAAATGAATACTAACGCATGATTCACAAACACTTAGACGCGCTAAATAGGCTATGTGAAAATTAACACCTACTTGAGGCAGGCGGTAATTATAGAAAAGTACAGTTAATGAGCTTTTGGCAATAAAATATGGACTTTGCAGTGTTATTTATTCAAGTATGTGTTGGCCCTAGAGTGATGTAGCCTCCAGTTTGCAGGGAAATGGTCATTTTTAATACAGTAATTTTCCGAAAGTATTGGCATGTATGGCTAATATGGCGTGCGAAAACGTGGTGCGTTGATTAGCGCTCGATCCGTCAAATACCACATGAAAATAGCCTTTGCGACTAAAATAAGGCAAGCAGTATCGTGCGTAAATTAACGCAAATATCCTTTTAGTGAATCATGCGTTAAGATGCAAAAAATTAGACGCGATAAAAATTTTAACGCATGCTATAAATAACGCACGTTTTAACGCACTTTAGTGAATCAACCCTAAGGAGTGTTTTGCCCTTGTGGGTCTCTCACTGAGAATCACAATGGCCAAAATGCTCTTCTCAACCACCAGCTAATTCTTACTGAGATGAATGGAAAACATACTGCCTATGGCAAACACTGGCAATGCCAGGGATCCAACTTTGTTAAGATATTTTGTACTGAACCCCCATTTTACATTTTTCATGGCACAAAAAAAAATGGAAAAGCATTGTCCATTATATATTGGTGGAACCACAAAAAATGAGGTTTCACTGTATATACTTTAAGCTACTTAAAATCTCCTCACATTAGTTTTGGTTAGCACAATTAGATGTGATACTAGTGTATATTATGCTTGGTTTAGGTCCCACAAAACAATGCTTTTGAAATATGTGATGGCCACTGTCAAATAAATGATATTCATTGTACTAGATCAGTGCTGTCCAACTGGCGGCCCGCGACCCCCCTCTGTGTGGCCCCCCACCTGTCTAGCTGCTTTGATGGCTTACATTTGTGTAAGCATTATATAGTATCAGTACTGAGATTAACTGGCCCCCTGCATGGTTGACACATTCAGGCTGTATTGTTTAAAAATATAATCCCCTGTGTTGTTCACACTTTTTAATCCCTACATTGTTCACCCCTGCTGTGTTCACACCTCAGGCTCAGACTGTAATCACCCACATTGTTCACCTCCTCACACCTGTAGGAGCAGTAGAAACCCACAAAGAAACCCTGCACACTATAAAAAGAACATATACTAGGGTGGTACTGCAATTTAAATTTTTTTTAATATAAAGTTATTGTGCAGACTGTAGGAGCAGTGCCAGCATTGTGTCACTGTATGCTGCCTGTGTGTGCCATACTCTGCCTGCCCTATGCTGCCTGTGTGTGCCATACTCTGCCTGTCCTATGCTGCCTGTGTTTGCCATACTCTGTCTGCCCTACCCTGACTGTGTGTGCCATACTCTACCTGCCCTATCCTGCCTGTGTGTGCCATACACTACCTGCCCTATGCTGCCTGTGTGTGCCATACTCTGCCTGCCCTACCCTACCTGTCTGTGCCATACTCTGTCTGCCCTACCCTGCCTGTGTGTGCCATACTCTGCCTGCCCTATGTTGCCTGTGTGTGCCATACTCTGCCTGCCCTATGTTGCCTGTGTGTGCCATACTCTGCCTGCCCTACCCTGCCTGTGTGTGCCATACTCTGCCTGCCCTATGTTGCCTGTGTGTGCCATACTTTGAGAAAGGGCTCTGCCCGAAACATGTAGTGTGCTGACACTGCCATTAAGCTGGAGCGGTTTGATTCCTTTTTGCCTTTTGATCTTATGTGCCATACTCTGCCTGCCCTATGCTGCCTGTGTGTGCCATACTCTGCCTGCCCTACCCTGCCTGTGTGTGCCATACTCTGTCTGCCCTATGCTGCCTGTGTGTATGTCAGGTTTTTACTGTACTTCCACCATTAATACGGGTTTGGTCATGTGATAACATGGGTGTGGTTTCAAGTAGGTGTGGTTTTAAAAGGGGGAGTGGTCAAAAGCGGCTTCCATTATCGGCCCTCCACCATGTAGGCTGGAAAAATTCCGGACCTCGGTACCGCAGTTGGACAGCACTGTGCTACAAGATCCAACATACTCAAGGTGTATTTGTACACAAATTGTCCCTTGCCAAATGATAAATTAGACTGTGGTTTATGTTGATTTTCTATAAACAGTGACTACGAAAACTGCCATGTCACCCTTTATGCCCTTTTGCAGCTATTTAAACCTGACTTATTATCCTCAGATAATACCATGACTAAGGAAGACAGCAGCCTAGGCAGCGTGAGTATATCAATTTTATTTTGTAATTTTATCTTGTGATTTAAAAGGAGAGTTCACCATCAACACAAATTTTCGGTTCACTTAAATAATACACCAAAATAATGACATTTTATTTTGCTCCTTATGTTTCCCAGAAACAGCTCAGTAGGGGGGTTTGTGAGCTATCTACACTTCAATTTGACAAATTTGATTTGTTAATAACAGCAGCAGTCTGGTATACTATTTGAGAACAGTTAACTGGAAAAGTGTTTGGAGGTGAGCTACCCCCTTGCCATCTGCATGCTGATTTGTTTTACAGTATATTGTGGCACTTTACTGCCTGCTTGCCATGACAAAAACTGTTGTGCTTGTTCTAACAGGGGGTATCAGAGCAGCAGAAGGAGGTGCCTGTGCCTTCCAATCAAAACATGCTGAACAAAGGTTCTTTTTTATCATTATTTCTTTTTAACATTTGGCTAAATGAGTCTCAGTGTGTGTACATTAGCTGCCTTAATAGCTGGGCAGTCACAATTATGACTGTGGTTATCTACCACAGTCACTTAAATGGGAAACACATGAATGGCATAGTGGCTGCACAAGTACTGGTACAGCAGGTGATTCACAGAGATGGCAGTGACTGATTTGGTTGCACCTTTAGCTCTCAAATATGCTGCAGCAGAAAAGCATCAGCAGCAGTTGCTGAGGCACTTGATTTGGGCAGTTCTTCCCTAGTGCAATCCAAGTGTGAGCTAAACACGTCATGCTATGGTTTTTTTAGTTTTCTCCTGCCTTATGAATCATATCAGTTTCAGTAAAGTTGTGTGCCATAAAATCACCAAGCACCAATTATAGGTAATGGCAAAGCAATTCAGCAAGTTTGGACTCTCTGATTTTTGGTCTCACAATTTATAGCCTTGCAAGTGAAAAGAACAGTGGTTTTAAAAATAGTTAAAACCAGAAATGATGACATATATATTGGACTTCCCCTCTAACACTAGCCAATACAGATTCCACTGTTAAAGAAACACAACTGTCATACTTATTTGTTTGTTCACAAGTCATAATTTCAACTTAACCTGACACCTTTTGTAAAGGGGTGCTCTGCAATGTGTCTTGGAATCTCTGCAGCCCAGCATTAGATTCCTGTATTTCTAGTATATTAAATGGGAATGCTGGAATGAGTACATGATGCTGCACTGCAGAGATTTTGGTACACCTTGCACAGTACAGTTTGCCGAATACAGATTGAATAGGTGTAAGAATATGTAGGCTGAGGGAAGTGACATTGGATCAAACACTATTATTAGGTACTTGGACACATCAGGATTTGGTAACCCCCAGTGGCACAAGCTGGCTTGTAATTCTTACTCTGCTAAGCATATACCCCTGCTTCCAAGCACTAAGTATACATTGTATTAGTTTCATTCTTTTTTTATTTTCTGTGGTTTCACACACACACAAAGCGGTTCTTGACCCTTCCCTGGCATAGCATTCTTTCTTCTCTATATTTTATTCCTAAAAACTTAGCAACCCCAGCCCTTACACGTATGTTTGTATCTACATTTGCCCTGAATGCAAAAATAATGCTACCTTGGCCAATAAAAATGATGCTTGATGCCAATGTTATTAAAGGGCATGTCAACCCAAAAAATAATTTTTTGCATAATGAAAGAAAACATAATTCTAAGCAACTTTCCAATATGAAATAATTGAAAATTTGTAGCACTTTAAACATTATTTGTAAATGGAAATTGCAATTGAAAGCAGCATTTACTGAACTCCTGGTTGTTACATTTTAAACAATATTGCAAAGGACTTGCTTCTCCAGCAATATAGGTCTGTCAGTCTGCTGCCTTGTGTTACATTGTTTCAACTGTCTGAGCCACCAGGGCAGGGAATAGAAAAGGACAGGCAAACACTGATTCTAATAGCAATTCTAAATACAAATAACTCAAAAACCATTACAAACTTGTAATAAATGTATATTGCAAAGCTGCTTAGAGTTTTGGTTTCTTTTATTAGGCAAAACAATTATATTTTGTGTTGCCTTGTCCTTTAATAAGGAGGAAAGATAAGAATATAGGAAGGCAGGTATTTTCTTTCCAGAAAAGTTGGCAACCTTAACCCAAACCCTTACACTAGTGATGAGAATCATTTTTCACCAGACGTGGAGTTATGGTGAAATTCTGCATTTTGCATTTTTTTGCAAAACCCCAGCAACATTTTGGCATGAAAATTTTCAATGTGAGAAAACACAGCGTGAATAACAAACACACACGAAAAAAGCCCATTGGCTTCAATACATTTTGCATGAAAAAAAACCCATCGACTTCAACGTATTTTGCACAAAAAAAGCCACAAAAAATGCCCACTGACTTCAATGCATTTTCAGCTGAAATTGGATGGATTTACTCATCAGTGCCTTATTTGTGTGTTTGTATC
Source organism: Xenopus tropicalis (assembly GCF_000004195.4). Taxonomy (NCBI): domain Eukaryota; kingdom Metazoa; phylum Chordata; class Amphibia; order Anura; family Pipidae; genus Xenopus; species Xenopus tropicalis. The sequence continues at coordinate 73,871,006 of NC_030680.2, forward strand.
TGCATTTTTTATTTGCGTCTGCGGATTTTTTATGTTGGAGGTATGAGCTAGTCTGAATATTTCCATGGGTCTGTAAATGCAGATGTAATTGCCTATGTTGCTATGTGATGGAACGCATATAAAATCTACCACACAGCAAATGTGCCATTGTATGAGCACTTAGGGTACCCTCAGGTAGGTAATTTTCTCTCCCTCCAGCCTTCAGTAAGTACGACTGCATTTAAATGTGCTCTTTTGGACAATGGAAACTAGTCAGAAAGGGAAGAAACCTGCAGGCAGAACTTATTCTACAGTTTGTTTATATTAATGTGTATCACTACATGTTTATGGCTTGTTGTCCTTTGTCAAGTGAATACAAAAGTGAAGCTCTTCACTCCTCTGCTCCTCACTACATTTCTTCACTCATCTCACTGTATGTCCATGGCTGTGTCCTTCACTTCTCAGAGTCGCCATCTTTTTACACCATCAACACCTACTGCCACCTTTCATCTTAAACCTTTCTATCTCGCTTGTCCTTACCACTGGGATTTCATCCCTGAATTCCTCCATAAGGAGCACTCTCTTTATCTCTTCAAGAATAAATTCAGATTCTACTTTTTGGAGCACTAGAACATTTTTAAGAAGGCCAGGGGGGGCAATAGGGGCAACAGACCCTGCCACCTCAAAAGGTGCAATAAAATAGAGGGCTCGGTGGGAGTGCACAAGCACCCCACTAATAACAGAAAATTCATATTCCTCATAGAATACTTCCAACTTCCTCAGTAATTTTATACCTGTATCCCTTTAGTCATTGCTGATAGAGATGTAGCGAACTGTTCGCCGGCGAACTAATTCTTACAAGGACTATTGGGTTACAGCAGATGAGATCAGCAGGACAGCTGCCCACAGCAGCTACATACAGAGCAGTAGAAAGTAGATTACTAGTCAGCAAAGCTACCTAAACTGTCCCTCAAACCCCTGCACAGCTAACTCATCAAGCACACACAGGCAGAATGTAAAATGGCTGCTGGGCTTCGGTTTATATATGGAAGGGAGTGGTCCGGGGGGGGTGGTCCAGGAGGGAGAGCTGCCTGATTGGCTGCCATGTATCTGCTGGCTCTGGGGTGAGAGGTCAAAATTTGGCTCCAGCTAAGGCAAACCCAAAATTGCGAACATCGCTAAAAGTTCACGAACTTGCGAACACCCGATGTTCGCGCGAATTAGCTTGCCGACGAACAGTTCGCTACATCTCTAATCTGAAGCCCGCACAGCTGAAACCTGTTGAGATGCCATAGAAACCAATAGGAAGTAGAAAACTGCAACTCTCCCAAAACAGGCAGAAATCACTATTGTGCAAATGGTTAAAATATGCACAGAAAACAGCATTTTCCAATTTTTCCCACAATCACAAAAGTTGTGGAAAAGTTCCAACAGCACTTGGCGGGTATTTTAATTTCAATTACCTGCCCGATTTGAAATGAATGTTCCCCTAAGTGTAAGAGGGTTTCTCCAGGGATATCACTTGCTAAGGTAAAAAAAAACCTTTGGAGTTTAAAGTTATTTTATTTGGTTTTTGCAGATGGCGCCCCGCAAGCAGGTAGGTACCTCCACCAGTGGTAACACCAGTCTAATTCCACCTCCTCTTCCATCTACAGTGGTGCTTCTCCTTCCACCCATTGCAGTGCAACCAGAGGTGCCTTCAATCTCATCCACTGCAATTCCACCAGCGGTGCCTCCGTTCCACCAGCGGTGCCTCCACAATATGGTTTTATACACAGGGGCACATTTAAGCTACTAGTAGACACTGCATTCCTTTTCACTCCACCCCTCAGACAGGGGCATTCTCCTAGTGGCTAAACTGCGCTCATGTGTATGCTGGGAAAATATTGAAAAAAAATATATAAAATAGTTTAATGTGATACTGACACTTGAATGTATCGCAGTAAGGACAAATCCTTATAAAAGAGAAGCAAAAACACAAGACACATTAAGGCTGATTCACTAAAGTGCGTTAAAACGTGTGTTATTTATAGCATGCGTTAAAAAGTTTATCGCGTCTAGTTTTTTGTGTATTAACGTACAATTCACTAAAAGGATACTTGCGTTATTTTACGCGCGATGCTGCTTGCATTATTTTAGTCGCAAAGACTATTTTCGTGCGGTATTTGACGGAACGAGCGCTAATAAACGCACTGCGTACAAATATTTGCCGTGTGCGAAAAAACGCACGCCATATTAGCCATACACGCCATTACTTTCGGAAAACTACTGTTCTGAAAATGACCATTTCCCTGAAAACTGGCGGCTGCATCACTCTGGGGCCAACACAGACTTGAATAAATCCCACTGCAAAGTCCGTGTTGTGTTGCCAAAAGCTCATTAACTGTACTTTTCTATAATTACCGCCTGCCTCAAGTAGGTGTTAATTTTCGCATAGACTAATGCGATATTTAGCGCGTCTAAGTGTTTGTGCATCATGTGTTAGTGTTATTTCGGCGCGCAAATTAACGCATGCGTTAAAATTAATGCTTGTTAAAATTTAACGCATGCGATATGCGACTTAATGCATGAGGTAATACTGTAGCGAATTGCGCGTTAATTTTCGCGTCAATTTTAACGCAAAAAAGCCCAAGATAAAAATAAACGCACTTTAGTGAATCAGCCCTATTTAACTGTATTTTAGTACATAAGGATATTGTCCAACTTGCTAAAAACACTGTAGCCATATTCAGTATGGAGAACGGATCCTATTCTTTTAACAGGCACCAACCCCACAGGGAATGTAATGCACATGAGCAAACTTGCCTTCCATTACTCTCCAGCCCTGCACACAAATATTCTTTTGGCAGATGAGAAGATGTCTGGGTACAATCTTTTAAATATGATTGAAAGGTTTATACATTACTTACATTATCTGTACATTGTTATCATATTAAATATAGTTGGGTCCCACTTATTAGGATTAGAGTTGCAGCCAGTAAGGTTCTATGGCGGCCCGCGGGCCCGCGACCCCCCTCTGTGTGGCCCCCCACCTGTCTGGCTGCTATGATGGCTTACTCTTTTGTAAGATTTCAGTACTGAGATTAACTGGCCCCTGCATGGTTCTCACCTCAGATTCAGGCTGTAATCCCCCTGTATTGTTTAAACATGTAATCCCCTGTGTTGTTCACACCTTTTAATCTCTGCATTGTTCACCCCCTGCAGTGTTCACACCTCAGGCTCAGGCTGTAATCACCCCCATTGTTCCCCTGTTCACACCTCAGGAGCAGTAGAAACCCACAAATAATCCCTGCACACTACAAAAAGAACATATACTGAGGTGGTACTTCAATTAAAAGGTTTTTTAATATATAGTTATTGTGCAGACTGTAGGAGCAGTGCCAGCATTGTGTCACTGTAGGGCAAGCAGAGTATGGCACACACAGGCAGGGTAGGGAAGGCAGAGTATGGCACACAGAGGCAGAGTATGGCACACACAGGCCAAGCATGGCACAAACCAGCCAAAAATGGCAAACACAGTGAAAGTATGGCACACGCAGGCAGGGTAGGGAAGGCAGAGTATGGCACACACAGGCAGGGTAGGGCAGGCAGAGTATGGCACACACAGGCCAAGTATGGCACAAACCAGCCAAGAATGGCACACACAGTGAAAGTATGGCACACAGGCAGGGTAGGGAAGGCAGAGTATGGCACACACAGGCAGGGTAGTGAAGCCAGAGTATGGCACACACAGGCAGGGTAGGGCAGGCAGAGTATGGCAGGTTTTTGCTGTACTACAGCCATTAATATGGGTATGGTCATGTGATAACATGGGTGTGGTTTCAAGTGGGTGCGGTTTCAAAAAGGGGAGTGGTCAAAACTGGCTTCCATTATCGGCCCTCCACCACGTACGTCGGAAAAATTCCAGCCCTCGGTACAACAGAAGTTGGACAGCACTGTTCTATGGCATGGATCTAGTTGGACCAAACTCCATTCAGTGCGACTATGTTCATGTCACAAAACATTATATCCTGTTTCAAAACCCAAAGAGGAACTGGGTGTGAGCGAGTTGCACTAACAATCCGACTTACTAAACAGTGCATCATGTGAGTGGGCAGGAATGCAATTCCTTTACAAAAGAAACAGAGTATAGCCAATACAAGAAATAATTCTGTAATTAATTAATGGGGTGAAAATCACATAGTTCATTTGGTCAGACTGGAACACATTTGTTTAACACTGCTGCAATCCCGGTACCCACTCCAAAAATTAAGTAAACACGGCCAGATAATTTGGACCTCAATGAAACTGAATAGAGTGAGCGTGATAGGGATCTTAGATTGGAAGCTCCTCTGGTTGAGTTTGTTAATATATTTTTTTAAATTTACCCTTTCCAGATGGACAATACTAGCAAAAAACACCAGTGGGGATAGAAGAGAACACATTAGGGCTGATTACCAACATAAATGCTGTGCCACTAGCAACCAATTAGATATTTGCTTTCATTCTCCAACTTCAAGAAGACTGCACAAAACTAACTGGTAATTTGCTGCTATTGGATACTATACTTTAAGTATGCAATTAAGTCACTATGTTTATAAATCCCCCTCTTTATTTTTGTCTGTGCATGGTTACTGGGGCTAGACTTGTGAGTTTACTTGAGAATGCAAAAATCATCTGTCACAGTTGAGTCAGACTGTGTGGCTGCAGTTCTGAGGTTTGGGGTCTGGGAACCAATCTGGACTAAACTTGTAACTTTTCCTCCCTGACATCACTTAGAACCCACAGCTATACACAGATAAGGGCAAACCTACCTAAATTAGTTAATTTCTAATGATAATAAATTGTTTTTCATTCTGCATATTGATAGCCAATGACAATGCTGCTTAAAGGAGAAGGAAAGGTAAAAACTAAGTAAGCTTTATCAGAAAGGTCTATGTAAATACAGCCATAAGCACTTACAGAAATGCTGCACTGAGTTCTCTGTCAAAAGATTTCTTGTGTCTGTTTTCCTGTGCCAGAGACATGCAGCTCTCTCCCCTCTCCTGCTCCCCCCTCCTTCAAGAATGCTCACGCCCCCTCTTAGGAATGTGGATCTGAGCCAATCAGCAGGAAGCTTCCTCATAGTCTAACTAACTGAGCATGTACACGAGTCTTGCTCTTGGTGCAGGAGCGAGGCATTATGGGAACGTTCTTTACTCAGCTCAGCGTTTTTTTTCCTATGAAGCTTCTGATCATCTGAACGGGAGAAATATGGGGAGACATAAGGGCACTATTGAGAGAACTGAAGGTATGCCTGCAGCTTGAGATTAACTCTTTATTAGGTTTAGACATAGGAGGCAGGTAGTATGTGAACCCTGATCCAGAGTTGCCATGGGGCCTGAGGGCTAGAGGTGTTCAACCTGAGGAGTGTGGTATCCAGCTGACTGTTCCACAGAGTGAGCAACTGAACCGGTGGCACTGATCCTGCCTGGCTCAAGAGAAGTTGGGAGGAATGGGTGTGCACCCTCTCTGTGCTGTCCTCAGAGAAATGCTATGCTAACTGATGTGTGTGAGTATATTGCATAACCCTGCAAAGTGATTGTCTCTGATAATAAACCAGTTCTTCTGTTCAACTGCAAGAACCTTCTGGCGCCCATTTATTATTCTGCACTGCACACAGCTACAGTGGGTTGTAATTGCACTACACCATAGCTCTGTTTGGTTACTTCCACATAGCGAAGGTCCATCCTGAAGAATTGAGTTGCGTGTACCCCATGCTCTAGACCTATCTAGCCGTGCTGTTGGCTTGGTTACAGCCAAGAAAGGGTTACATTTTGGCGTCCAATATGGGGCGGAGCCATCCTTGAATAGGGCGGAGCCATTATCCTGAGGATGCTGAGCTGGTGTGCATGTACCTTTAAATTTTGCTGACAGGCTGCCGGACTCGATAGGAAAAGGCGCCTGTGGATGCTGATCGTAAATTCTACATTGTGTTTGGCCGTGGGTTCGGGTTTGAAGGTTCCGCGAGAGGGGGAAAGGGTAGGTAGAGTATGGCACACACAGGCAGGATATGGCAGGCAGAGTATGGCACACACAGGCAGTTAAGGGCAGGCAGAAAATGGCACACACAGGCAGCATAGGCAGGCAGAGTATGGCACACACAGGCAGGGTAGGGCAGGCAGAGTATGGCACACACAGGCAGCACAGGGTAGGCAGAGTATGGCACACGCAGGCAAGGTAGGGCAGGCAGAGTATGGCACACACAGCAGCATAGGGCAGGCAGAGTATGGCACACGTAGGCAGGGTAGGGCAGGTAGATTATGGCACACACAGGCAACATAGGGCAGGCAGAATATGGCACACACAGGCAGCATAGTGCAGGCAGAGTACTGCCTGTGTGTGCCTTACTCTGCCTGCTCTATGCTGCCTGTGTGTTCCATACTCTGCCTGCCCTATGCTGACTATATACCTTACTCTGCCTGGCCTATGTTGCCTGTGGGAGGTAAACCTGGTAGAAGTTTGTTCAGGTAGTTAGCAGTTGGATATAGCCATTAAATGATCCCTTAGGTGGGTAATTATATGCTTGGGGTTGCTGTGCTACCCACAGGGGAGGAGGAGGCGGCATATGGATCTAAGGGTATATCTTAATATGACATGATATCATGCTTTCACATATGAATGAAGGGTGATATCCCCACAGTGAGCACCAACCATTTAGGTTTTAGCTGCGCTACCACCATAAATGGGGGCATGGTCTTAAAAGCTCTTGTGATAACATGGGTGTGCTTTGAAGTGGGTGTGGTTTAAAAAAAGGGGAGTGGTAAAATCTGGCTACCATTAGCGGCCCACCACTATGTATGCTAGAGAAAGTCCGGCCCTCTGCACCATAGAAGTTGGATAGCACTGTACTAGATAAATTCCCATAAGGAATTTTGGCAAGATGGGTACTGTAACTAAGACATAGAGCTAAGGCAGGTTCAAAGTACTCAATACTGTCACATAATTTTCTGTTTTTTTTAACTTTGCCCTACAGGTTGCTCCCCCACAGGCACTGCTCTTTGAGTTCCTAGCTGCACCTTTCTCTGAACTGATAAACCTACCCCTTTCTGCATATGAATTTGTGGGGATTGTTTCAGCACTCTGGCACTGCTACCAAGATCCTTATGTAGTTTTAATCCTAAAGCCACATTTTGTAAGCCACCCCCTGAAAGCTGCCTGAGGCAAGATTCTCACCTTGTATCATGGGGCAGAAACAGCACTGACTACAAAGAACAAAAAAAAATGTGTAATTACATAGAAAACTGAAGAAACTGTGTGCAGACCGTAAATATTAACTACAAATGGATATTGAATCAAAATATTTTCTAATTAAAACACCAGGTGATGTCATATCTGGTAAATTATGACCTCTAAAATGACTAAGGCTTTTGTTTAACTGTATTGTTCTCATTCTCTTTTCCTATTCTTTGCACTCAAACAAATAAAAGTAAATAACTTAAATTTTTATGTTCCTATTGCCCTCATGCAGAATTATTTTGTCTAAATGCTTCAAATGAGTTAAAATGAAGAAGTAAGAAAAATGCAGTAGATGTAATTGTAACGATATAAAAGATTTCCAGCTGTAATCAAGACAAAGTACACACTGGAGAGGCTGGTTAATTAGAATTCTAAAATGTTAAGAGCAACTTGTATTATTTATCAAATCAGAAGAAATGTCACATTAATATATGAGAGATGGAAAGAGCAGGCCCTTGGCAGACAAACAACAGAAAAAATACATCTTTTGATCCCTCTGAGACAATATCATTGAATACAATACATTACTCTACTTTTTAGATATAAAACTGTAATAAAGGGGCATTATTTATTTTATAAAAGGTTATGTCTGCCTGTTCTATCCTGCTGTATTAACCCTAGAAACTCATGTCATTTTATCATGCAGTAATCACCAATTTCAATAGGCAGGTGAAACAGTGACCAAATACATCAGACATCACCATCTGAACTCCAGGCATGTAAAAAGTGGCATATTTATAAAGCTGTGTATAAATTCTTGATATAAAAGTTTTCTGTACAAAAAGCAGCAGCTGTTTGAAAATGCGCCAGCAAAAAAACTCACCAATTTTTATAGTAATTTGTATACCCCTGGAAGTTACTTTTCTCGAAATGTTTCACATTGACCTCAAAGGGTTATACCATATATATAATGGAGTAAAATAAAAATGGGGCCTTGACGTACCTTAACTAAGAAAGGGCAAAGTAAAGGGGTGAAGGCTGCATAGGAGTTGCAGAAGGATCCGTTTTTAGAAAGATAGAAAGAGATTGAAGATCTTGAATCCCTAATGAAGACAGAATATGCAGCAGAAAGGAATGAAGGTAGGTCAAGCAGAATTAAGAGAGAGTAGTAGTCTATGGATTTCACAGCAAGCAAATCGTTTGCTTCATTAAAAGGCTGTTTCTGTAGCGTGGTGTGGGCAGAAAGAGAGTATTGTGGGTCCAGTAGGGAGTTAGAAGATCAACAGTTAAGAGTTGATTGTGCAGCTTCTTCAATAATTTTGAAGGAAGGAGAGAAATTGGCTAATAGTATGGGGGGACTAGAGGTTGTTTAATCACATGCTTGATGGCCATGTGTTTGAAAAGTGTTGGGAATATGCATTTAGAAAGAGACAGTGTCAGACTGGGCCAGCAGGATACCAGGAAAACTCAGGTGTCAGTGGGCCTTCCTGCTTCTGACCAGGAAATTGGATCAAGAGAGCAAATGGGCAAGATGGGAGTTAGAATGAAGAAGAGAGGTGATCTTTGTCAGTGTGGTGAAGGGTGTGAGTGAATCAGCAGCTAAAGGAATGTATGTACTGTATGCTAGTGTACTGTTCTTTGTATTCATTATTTCCTTGAGTATATTTTGAATTCTATTTAGAAAAAGTCCTCTAAAGTAATAAAGGAGGCTTGAGTGGGTGAATATAGCAAGGAGTTCATGGTGCTGAACAGGTGTTTGGGATTGTGAGAAGTTATGGTTGAAGTCTTTCTATCTGCAATGGCGTTCTAGCCTGTGGGAATAAATTTATAGTGGCTCTGTGTGTTTTGTGTGCCAGGTTTGTCTTTTAGCATGATGTGGGTGGTGTGCAGAGAGGGGTGCAATGTTGGCTGAAAAATTCGCAAATCTTTCAAAAGATTCGCAAAACGGAGAAAATGTTGCGTGTCAAAAAAAAAGTCTGTTTCATCTGCAGAAATTCGCCACGAATCCATGCCTGGCGAATTTCGCCCATCCCTAGTCTGTGTGTGTGCGAGGGAAAGTGTGAGTGTAAAAATCTTGTACCTCAAATTCCTGTTGACCATCCAAGAGAATCCAAGAATGTGGAGACATGGGCGTCCGCAGAAAATTTTCCAAGGGGGGGCAAGTAAGCTAGCATCTGTATAGAGGCAGAAGAGAGGCAAATTATTCAAAAAAATTAATTAGAAAGACCAATTGCAAAGTTGCTAGGAATAGGCCATTCTATAACATACTAAAGGTTAAAGTAAACCACCCCTTTATATGTGTTTATGTTAGTTTTATAGCAAGAAAGGCAGTGGGTACTGACTCCCCATTATATACAGTGAGACGCAGTCCGTATTTACAAACCAGCACATTATATACAGTGAGAAGCAGTGGGTACTGATGGCAGATATTCAGGCCCTGGCACTATAACACTGGCACGGATACACAACATGGGCCCCACTGTAACTTACTATAAATGAACAAAACAATAACAAAACAAAAAAAAATAGTAAGTGAAAAAACAACAACAAATATACAAACACACAATGAGCTTTTTCAGAGGGAAAGAGTTAACTTACCCTCCATCTGTTAGGGTAGGGGATAGATTATAAATTATTATAGATGTCAGGTCAGGCAAAAAACAATTTAATGTCAGCTAGTGATTCTTTAGAACTGTATAGTACCTGGGTATAGTGCCTGTGTATAGTGCCTGTGTATAGTGCCTGGGTATAGTACCTGTGTATAGTGCCTGGGTATAGTGCCTGGGTATAGTGCCTGGGTATAGTACCTGGGTAAAGTACCTGTGTATAGTACCTGGGTATAGTACCTGTGGGATGAAATCTGCAGCAAAAGTTGAGAGTTGGTTCTTAGGTAAAGTTACAGCTGCAGATTCTTCTTTTCAGTCTTCATTTCTGTTTCCAGTTTGCAAAATCTCCCGATCCCTATGTGCATCTGTGCTCTGATTGGTCAATTTTACTGTCTGTCAAGTAAGCTGTGCTCTGATTGGAGAATCCACAAGAAGAAAGATCCAATCGGAGCACAGCAAAACAGGCTTGAGGGGACTGCAGAAACGGAGTAAGGTTTTTTTTTTTTTTTTGCTACTTTTCCAGGGGGGGGCAAGTGCCCCCTCTTGCCCCCTTCTGTGGACGCCCATGTGTGGAGAGTGTGTAGTGGAGAACACAGTACTAACAACAGGATTGAGCAGAGAAACATGAAAGGAATATTCATATTGGAAGGAAGATCCAATTAAACTAAAACTGGATTGATGATGTCGTTGATGGTGAAGGGGCCAATAAAGAGTGGACGCAACTTGATGAAGCTTAATATTTCTGGTGGGGAGCCAAACAGAATCTCCAACATGAAAACAAGAACCAGGATGACTTCTTTTATCAGCAGCAGTCTTCTGAAGAGAAGAAGATTTGACAAGTGCTTAATATGTATGTGACCATAGATCCTTAAAGTTCCAAGCCATAACCTCTACAGCAGGAACATAGGATCTAATTAATGCAGATGAAAGAGCCCTGAGGTTTAATCCATAGACACAAAAGAAGAGAGAAGAACCCAAGGATTCATGTTTGAGGTTACTGTGTACAAATTCTGCCCAAGGGAGTAGTTTGGACCAATTATCCTGGTTGGAGGAGATGAAAAACCATAGAAATTGTTCTAAAGATTGGTTAGTCCTTTCAGTCTGGCCAGAAGTGGAGAAAAAAGAAGTGGAGAAATTCAATTTGACTCCCAACAGTTTACAGAAGGCTTGCCAAAATCTGGATACAAATTGAACACCACAATGAGAAACAATACTGTATGGAATGCCATGAAGACTAAAAACCTCTTTTACCAAAATCTTGTCCAGAACAGGAGCAGAATGTAATGCCTTTATAGTAACGAAATAAGCCATCTTGGAGAAATGGTCTACTACAACCAGAATAACAGACATATCAGTCAGACTTAAGTAAATCAACAATAAAGTCCATAGCAATGCCAGTACAAAACTGTTCTGGTACAGGCAAGGGCATAAGCAAACCACAAGGTGAGGAATAAGACGTCTTCTGCTGAGCACAGACCATGCAGGAGGACACAAATTAAGACACATCATGCACCAAAAATACCTGCTAATGAGATCCACGGTCTTTTTAACACCAGCCAATAAGGATGAATGAGCCCACAGAAGAAATTGAGGAACCATGGAAGAGGGAACAAAGTTTTTATCTGAAGGACAGGCAGGAGAAGATTCCACAGATTGGATAGACCTAGACAGAGCGTCAGGGTCAGCTGCGCAAAAGCAAGTCAAACGAGACAAGTGGATGCAGAATGCAGGTGTGAGTTTTTTTAAATTCAAGGTCTAGAGTTTGGAATCAGAAAGTGAACTGTACCTGCTGGTACAGCTAAACACAGTTAACACAACAGAGGAGCACAGAGCAATAGGAATGGTTATACAGTGATTCACACAGCCTGCCACTGCAGCACATCGGCAAGTCTACAGAGCCCCAGTTTTCTGGGTTTAAAGCTGGCTGCAGGTTACATATCACAGTCACATCAATCTGTGATTCCCACTTTTAGACATTAAATGGAATTTAATCTGAGTTACAGCATGTAGAATAATGACTATGCTGGACTATTCATGTCTTGAAAGCAAGAAAAATACCAATAATCCAGTGTGTAGCTGCAGCTGAAGGACATTAACAAAGGCACCAAGAATTGTCTTTATATAAGACAAACATGTGCCAATAATGATGACATAGAAAATATTATCTTGGTTGAGTCACATCTTATAATTATAGAAACATACCACATAAACTGTACATCCAAACAATAAATAAACCTGATACAATATCTAAATATATAAGATGCATATATGTGAACTGCCAGCTAGCCACATGTGAAATCTGTTTGTAACAAATGGGATCCAAGAGACTTGTTCACATTGCATTCCAAAGCATACTCCCTCTCACCAGTTTTCACACATGCTCTGTAGCGGCAATTAAATACAGTCGGATTGAGATGGCAGGGGTCCACCAGAAAACCCTGGACCATAGGCCCACTCGTTAAAATTTAATTCCTCCTCTCCTCCCTCAAACTCTTTATTATCCTAGTCTCTTTACTCTACATACTGTAATCTATTCTTCCATCTATCATGCTTCCTTATTCCCATACAGAAACAAGGAATGACCATGAAATAGGCTAGAGGGCCTAAGCAAGGCGGCCCACTGACACCTGGGCCCACTGGGAGTTTTTCTGAAATACTGGTGGTCCAGTCCAACACTGATCAAATATGTTCACTGTGCTGAGATATATAGAATGCAGCTAAAGCCACATTAACATGTGGAGTATATTCAGTTCATTTACTGTATGTAGTAAATCACTGTCCCTCCATGGAATATAGCAGCAGTTTAATATACATGTATATGCCAATCAGTCAGTTTTACTCAAATGTATAGCACACAGCACACGTACAATAGATTAACAGTCTGCCATGTATAATAATGCCAGACTTATCTCTACATGGGGTCATTTCTTTAAAATGACTAAGGCCTGGTGATGCTCAAAGGCTCATGGTCCCTTACACGTACGTTCCCACTATTGCTCTGCAATAAATCCAATGGCACCAAATTCCACTCCTAAAAGTGTGCCCCTATAAAATTAGACTCTGAAATACTATTACCCTTGGGCATTCGTCAAAAACAAATATACTCTATAATAGCTTGAAATGTAGTGTAATAAATAAAATGTTTTGCTATCATATATCTCATTCATACCTTACAACAGGGATCCCCAACCTTTCTTACTCGTGTGCCACAGTCATTTGACTGTGGCAAAATGACTGTGGCAAAATGACTGTGACCCCCCTTACAGAGGGTTTTATCTGGTAGTAAATCAACCAAAACTTGCCCCCAAGTCAGGAATTCAAAAATAACTACCTGGATTGTGGGCACTGAGAGCAACATCCAAGGGGTTGGTGAGCAACGTGTTGCCCCTGAGCCACTGGTTGGGGATCAGTGCCTTACAAGCAAAAAAGGAAGCTCCACTGACTTAGCTGTAGCAAAACATTAGAATTAGACTGACCAAGTGATTACTTTGCATGCAGCACGCCACTTGCTTTGGCATACCAGTAGCTGATTTATGAACAATGAGGCTAAATTGCGCCACTGCTTTCATTTTATCACTTGCAGCAGTTTAAAGCTAATTGCTGATTGGTTACTATTGGAAACTACACGCACTGATTAGCACCTATGTTGGTTAATAAGCCCTTCAATGTTTTACACAGCATGAAAGGCCATATCAAACATAGATAAATATACTAAGACAAAATATTAATAGTAACAATTTATCTTTTTCCATTTCTTTATTCTTTGCTCCATTTTTTTATTAACACCAATGCTGTTAATTTCCCTTGTACTTGCATTGCTCATTAAACATCTTGCAATAAGTGCTAAAAGTAAAGATACATTTAAAGGATATGCAAAGTCTATTTCACTGGGGGGTGTGCCTCTCCTAGTGAAATAAATTGCTAACAGGAGCACCAACCTGGGGAAAAACATAGCAGCCTTTATCACTGGGGGGGCCTAACATTGTGGCACCCCCGAGTGAAATAGACTTTACATGTCCTTTACATGTCCTTTAATACTGAAAGCAGAATGCAACCAAGGTCCACACAGACTGCTTAAGTCATAAGAGAAATACAATGTAGACAATTTTCTAGAAGCTTAGGCAGTACAATGCAGCTTGATTTCAGCAAATAGGCCAATTTAGCCGGAAAATGATGTGCACAAGAGACAATGTAGTATATTCATGCACAGGAAACCCAGCACATATTTTGGTCATTGTATAATTTCTGCAAAAATGTTTAATATGCTAACAATTTAACATTCTTTCAAGACTTTTCAAGACTCATTGAAAATACATAAGACACAATTATATTAATGATGAAAGAATCGTAAGGTTCTTTACCCTAGAGTTTATTTTTCATATGTTCCACATGTGTTCTCCACTTATCTGCCCACAATAAGTACAATCACATAAGAAATACAGGGCTGCATTCCTTTGCGCTGGAACAAATGAAAGATCCTGATTTTCCATGGTCTGCTCTGGGTTAACAGGCATCTTTTGAAATCCAGCACCTTCCTACCCCCTCTCCCAATTTGTCCATGAATTTAGATATTCTGATTGTCCCAGCTAAATTACAGTACAGATTGTAATTTGTAACTGTATTTAAAGGTCATCCATTAGATAAAAGTACTGGCAACATTGCTACAAATAACGGGTAGTTCTGAGACTCTTAAAAATACCTGTACCAGTCTTCCTTCCCTCCTGGTCATGTGTTGATTTGGTTTCACCCAACACATGGACCCCATTAAAGGGTTGAATTGGCTTTATGCCTACGGCTTTGATCTGACAAAAATGCAAGGATATTAGGTATCCTTTAACCCAACAATAGAACAAGAAAAGAAGGTCAGCAACATAACAGACAAATATGATTATATGAGATAGCACTGAAGTATAATTGCATGGAATCATATATGTAATCAGTAAATATATATATTCATATGCTCATATATTGATTTGCAGCTTTCATCAGGCATCATCCCCATGCCTGCAATCACACCAAAGTACCTCATCTCCACTTGATGAAGGCATAGATATATTCAATCATACATCCAAAGAGAAAGAGAGATATATATGGAAAAGATGAGAGCAGACAGTCTTACTGTAGGAATGCTCACATGGCAGGTCAAAGTCTAGGGGGCTGATTTACTAACCCACGAATCCGACCCGAATTGGAAAAGTTCCGACTTGAAAACGAATATTTTGCGACTTTTTCGTATGTTTTGCGATTTTTTCGGATTCTGTACGAATTTTTCGGATCCAATACGATTTTTGCGTAAAAACGCGAGTTTTTCGTATCCATTACGAAAGTTGCGTAAAAAGTTGCGCATTTTGTGTAGCGTTAAAACTTACGCGAAAAGTTGCGCATTTTTCGCGTAAGTTTTAACGCTACGCAAAATGCGCAACTTTTTACGCAACTTTCGTAATGGATAGGAAAACTCGCGTTTTTACGCAAAAATCGTATTGGATCCGAAAAATTCGTAAAGAATCCGAAAAAATCGCAAAACATACGAAAAAATCGCAAAGTACCGATCATTACGAAAAAAACGCAATCGGACTCCATTCGACCCGTTCGTGGGTAAGTAAATCAGCCCCTAGGTATGACAAGTAATATGCTTAGAGACCACTACAACCCATGCTACAATAGTAATGGTTCCTACACAAAAGCACAAAGGTCCTGCCAGATACACAAACTTAAAATATATTTTAAAAATAATTTTTTTCATGTTTTATTGGGTTTTATCAAATTTTGACAAACTTATCAGAATTATACATTCATGTCTTATATGGAATGTTTTAAAAGAGTTCAAACATGAGTAAAAACAAACAGAGAATAACAGTTTGACAAAAATATTTTCAATACACTATTGTACATTTTAGCTTATTTTGTTTTATAAAGGGCCAACATATCCTGCAGCACTGTACAATAAAAGTGTTTATACATACAGAATTATATACAAATGAACATACAAAACAACCACTAACCAATACAAGAGGTGAAGAGGGCACAACCAAAACAGTATATCATCTATAAGAAGAAGGGTTTATTACACAAGGGGGTCATCAAAGTACGAGTTTGAATCCCGAATTGGGAAAAATTCGGATTAAATACAATAATTTCTGATTATCGCAAATACCACGAAAATGCTTACGAAAAAATCGTATTAGTCACGATAATATCGTATTGGTGATCTGAAAGTCAGGAAATTTTCAAAAAGTCGCAGAAAATACGCACAGTACAATCAAATACAAATTTGTTGTAATTCGTATCTGTCGTATTTTAATAAATAGGCCCCAAGGTGTGGGAATGGGCAAGATTAGAAATAAGTAAAATGAGAGATGTAGCACAGGTTATTGCTCTTATTGTAGTTCTTATTCTGAATCTCTAACACAAATAATATCCCCACACTTGATGGTATGTTTGAGGGTAGTAGAACAAGAATACAAAAATTGAATTTACACAAATCAGGGTCAATTTTTAGGTTCCCTTTGCATTCTGTGTATCTTTTAGCAAATCTGCATGTTTTATCCTGGCTAAAGAAGTTGTTATATTTGTCAAGTAGTGAAACAGACAGTTTGAATTGTTTCATTGCAAAACACCAGCAATACATTTTTTTATTAGTCTCACTGGCCATTTCACGAAAGGTGAATCTACTGACTGCAAAGAACACTTTCCGTGAAAGAAGGAGCAAATGGTTTGAACATATTTCTTAGAACTCCCAGCCAGCTAGAGACTACAATCTTTTTCGATTTTCAGTTCTTTCATTTTTCAATGATTATAGTGAATGAAATGTCTAAAACCAGAATCAATGGCAAGCCAATTTAAAGGGAACCTGTCACCCAGACATAAAAAGCCGTATAATAAAAGTCCTGTACAAATTAGACATGAAATCCAAATTCCTTTTTATATTAGCACATTCATACCCATTATAAAGGCATTTTGAAAATCCCAGCTGTCAATCATATATTTCCTGCCTCCCCTCTATGCCTTAGGCATAGAGGCAGGGCAGACAAGTACTTTCACCTTTCATTCAGCACTTTGTAGATGTCACTGCCCTCCTCACTTTCTTCCTCCCTCCTCACTCTCTTAAAGTGTAGTCAGTGCCTGGGCATGGGAAAAGCTTTTCTTACTAACAAAATGGCACCTGTCTGCTAGCTGTAGTTGTCTTTCCAAGACTGAAAGAAACAAGATATAAATAATTTATACAGTTGAAATGAAGTTTATTATGCTTGACTAACCTGACAGAAAAGAATTTGGAATTTTTTCTTAGGGTGACGGGTCCCCTTAAATCCATACTGCCATTCACTGCATGCTTGACCATTAACACAGATGCATTGCTGCTGTCTTATATACTTCAGCACTTCAGCATCACTAAAAAATGTCCCTTCTGATAACTATGGTTGCCAGCCAGCCTGTTTTTGACTGGCCTAGAGCTGGGGCCAGTTTTACAAACTAACTGGCAATGTAGTTGCCGGTGAAGTTTAATTGCCCTCCCCTCCCTAAAGTGTTTTGCTGGTAAACTCCCTTTTCAACCCCCTCTCCCACTGCTTACTTTTCTTCAATATGACCATTTCTCCACCCCTGGGCCATTGTGTTGGCCCGGGTGCAGGCACACACGGTGAATGTCACCAAAGAATCGTGAAAGTTTGCATTTCAGAGCCAATATCTGCCATGTGGGCCAACACAATTCTTCTGGGTACAGGCAAGCTAGAAGGTGATACCAGCAAAGGGGCTGATTCTCGGTCTGCATTTTTCCACAGGCCAAGAACCATCCCCGTGTGGCATCAGCCTCATAGGGTAATCACCTGTCACACATGTCACTGTGGAGAAAATCCTTAGGATCTACCCTGTGGTGGGACAGAAGAGGAAAGGTACAACACAAACACAGAAAAATTATTATTTATTTGCTTTAAAGGGAAAGTCTCTAGTGTTTTTTCAGACAATAATAGAAATGCAACCTGATGGGCCAGAGGCTTATATGGGTTCATATTTGGGCTATCATATTTTTAGATAATCCTGTGTAGGGTACAGAATGTATTTATAATGCCCTTGCCTTGTGGTCTCAAGCCACAGTACAAAATAGCATCTCTTTTCTACACCTTCTGTAAAGCAAAAGGGCTAAAATTGTTTTACAAACTTAAAAACTGAGGAAAGAAATGAAAAGATAACCATTAGCAATAATTTCAGGTTAGCTCTTATTCAGGCTGAAGAAAAGGATCACTTCTAACAACTAAGTAAGGTATTCATGTCTCAGTGAGAGCTCTTTTAATTATAGGGGTCCATTTTATCTGAAGCATTATCAGATGAGCCCACTTTGACAGCATTTATCCCAGCTCTCTTATAATACTGTGCTGAAATGTGTTTAGCTTAAAATATTATATTTTTCTTCTACATGTGGCACAGGTTATTGTCAGAACACAATAGAGAGAAATACTGCACATAGTGTTCTCACTCTTCTCACTCACATCCCTTTAACCCTGAATCCATTAAGAAGATAATAATGTTTCCACTGTGAGAAGAATTGCAATAAAGGACATATACAAAGTGGTCACGGGAACTGTGTGCCAAAGCATGCGAAGGTCAGTGAAACTGCGTGCTCAAGTCACTGTGGTACTGTAAGGTATCACGTGAAACCACAAGTATATATGATTGTTCCACATACCCCTGTGGGTCTTCAGGTGTTACTGAACTATGTCTCCCAAACTTCAAGTTGCTGGTGAGGTTCTGGTAGTTTTAGTTTAACAACTAAGAGTTTCAGGTTAGTCAACATTGATTTACTTTGTTCCTTTATCCTAGATTCGGGCCCGGACCCGGGCCTAGGGCGGCAAAAGTTTAGGGGCGGCAAATCGCGAATGCTCATGTGCGGGGGGGGGAGCAGGGGGGTGAATGGGGCCAGCCTCGGGCTGATTAGAAATCCGGCACTGCCTAGATTGGGATCTAGATTTTATGTGTCCTATATGTATATATGGTATCTGGAAACCTGTTATCCAGAAAGCTCCAAATTACTAGAAGGCTGTCTTCCATAGACTGCATTTTCATGAAATCGTTAATAATTTTAATCAAATTTTTAAAAGTTTTAAAAAATTATTTCCTTTTTCCAGATTTTGACACCTCAGCCGACAATCCTGGATTCTATCTGAAAAGTCCCTCATTTCCCTTTGATCTCCTGCACTGAACCTGCACACTAAAAAAAATACAATATTTCTCAGACATAATTAAGAAAGTAGCTTTTGGCAGAGAGCCCAGAAAAGTTAACAAGATACACCTGCACTGAGATACAATTATAACTAACAAGCTAAACAGGTCTCTGTTAAAGGGTAATTTCACCTTTTTTAGCAAAACTGTAATAACACATAAAACAAGACTCCAAAACCCCCCGAAATGTGTTCAAACTTTAAATAACCTGCCAGATTTTGTAAAATAGGAGTGGTATCTAGACGGTGTGGTCACAAAAACGGGCGTGGTCAAACGTTTTCTCCACGTTATGCGTGGCATTTCTTTTTGTCACTCTTTACATTTTTCAAATATTGGGAGGTATGGGGTCTCTATACAGTTAGGCAAGGTAATTTATATTCACTATTGTAATTTGTGGTCTTTAGATAACCACATACTTTGGTATATCTATGAATATTGGACATAGATATTGGGCAAACTGTTCAGTAGACCTCTGGCCTTATATTTGGGGTGATTTACCTTT
Organism: Xenopus tropicalis; assembly: GCF_000004195.4. Taxonomy (NCBI): domain Eukaryota; kingdom Metazoa; phylum Chordata; class Amphibia; order Anura; family Pipidae; genus Xenopus; species Xenopus tropicalis. Next base: position 73,890,503 of record NC_030680.2, read on the forward strand.
GTATGTAAGAAACCGTGACAGATAAATATTGCAAATTGCTAATTTTTAGGCAATTTTCAGAAATATCATTAAAAAAAACTAATTTAGGAAAGCTTTGCAGATTGGTACTTTGGTTTAGAAAGGTTTTTTTATCCATATTGTAGCAGTAGTTTATAGGGGTCTCTGTCACATGCACTATTCTTCATTTGGAATCTGTACATATCACATACATTGGTACATCTAAGCATATTTGCCGTCAAACTGTTCAGTAGACCTCTGGTGTTCATATTTTGGGTGATCTACCATTGTATGTAAAAAATTGTGTGAAATAAACGCTGCAAATTCCAAAGTTTATAGGCGTTTTTCAGAAATGTCATCAAAAACGCTTAGTTTAGGAAAGCTTTGTTGTTTGGAAGTTTGGTGTAGTGCTGGGTTTACTTGTAAGGGTTGAACTTGATGGACTACTTTTTTTGTAGCTTGACTCCACATAAAATGATGTAAATGTGTTCATTTTGCAGTAGTTGAAATAACAAAAATGATAGAGCTTATGGGGGTATTTTTATTCTGGGGTCCCTACATGCCACATACTTAGGTAAATCTATGCACACTGGGCATCAAAGTGTTCAGTGGATCCCTGGCGTTCATATTTAGGCTGTTTTATCTTGGTACCTATTGATATATGGGAGATAAGATGCTGTACACTAGAAGCTTTCAATGATTTTTCAAAAATGTAAAAATTGATAAAATTGGAAAGCATTGCAACTTGGTAATTTGGAGTAGAAAGACAGTTATTTTGGATTTATCAAAATCTGTTCTTTCAAAAAATGTATTATTTACTAGGGTAAACCTACTGTGCAATATTTGGCCTTGAAATCTAAATTATGCAGCTTTCTGGAGCAGTGCTTTGGAAATTTAGTATTGTATTGCTGGGGGACAAGTGAGAAATATCCATAAAACACTCTGCATCACATAATTTATGTATTAAGTGCCAGCTAATTAATTAGTGCTGTACAATAGTTTATTTTATCCACAGGACAGCCCCTCCTGATTCTGCTCTCCTCACTAAGAACCAGATTTTTCATCTGATGCTCATTGCAAAGAGCAGCAAGCCCAGGGGCACAAGTACTATGTAAGTGAGCACCAAGTTGTGCGCTTTTGCATTTGCACCTCCGGGGTTTGTTAATTATCCTTATTGCATTTTATATTTCCTGCCTGTGAGGGGATGAGAGAAGATAACACCCTGTAGTAAATTATTACAAGTTTGATGCCCACTGTATCTATAACCACCTTTTCTAACCTTCTAACCTTTTCTAACCACCATTTTCTTCAGTACAGATGTAATAACCTGCAATATATATCACTATAAATAGCACTAAGTGATGCCATAGGGTTTTATTGGTGCTTAATGATGTAAGCTGTCTCACATGACCCATTAACACATGTATATTAAAAAAACAATAATTTGCCCCCTACTAAAATATGAAAATTCACCTTGCATCATCTCATATATAATCTACAGTTTGCCCATTTCCCAATGGCTTAAACTGTCAATTATATCCTTATAAATTGTGTGTTCTAAAACACCATTTATAACTTAAAGGACAAGTAAAATGATATTCACTTGGGCACCAATGTGTAGTGAATATATTTGCTAATGTTAGATCCCAGGCCACCATGATGCTTGATGCCCCAGCAAACCTCTGGTGTCTTGGCATTAATACCCCCAATGTACTTGCCAGTAAATTTGTAACTCAAACTCATGGGGCCCTCCTGCAACTCAAAACTGAGGAGCCCTCCTGTGACATATATAACCAGGCCCCCATGCAATTAACACCAACAAGCCCTGCACCCTGTCACGACACCAGCATGGGCAATGTAAATGCGAGGGGCAGGAACAAGAGTTCAAAGATCGTTCATTGGGTGAGATTTGGGATTGCAGGTTCCCACCAAGCTATTGAGATCAGGGCCGGAACTAGGGGTAGGCAGAGTAGGCACCTGCCTATGGCGCAATCCCTGAGGGGGGGGGGCTCTTTAAGGGGGAAATATTTTTTTTCTCATTTTTTACAGGTTCGGGACATATTGGGCAATATGACGGATTGGCTGCTGCTGGCAGAGTACAGATGGGGGCAAAATGAGGGATTGGCTGAAGCTGGCAGAGTACAGATGGGGGCAATATGAGCGATTGGCTGCGGCTGGCACAGTACAGATGGGGGGCAATATGAGGGATTGGCTACTGCTGGCACAGTACAGATGGGGGGGCAATATGAGGGATTGGCTGCTGCTGGCACAGTACAGATGGGGGGCAATATGAGGGATTGGCTGCTGCTGGCACAGTACAGATGGGGGGGCAATATGAGGGATTGGCTGCTGCTGGCACAGTACAGATGGGGGCAATACAAGGAATTGGCTATTGCTGGCACAGTACAGATGGGGGCAATACAAGGAATTGGCTATTGCTGGCACAGGTACAGATGGGAGGCTTTGGGGCAATATGATGATTTCTTTTGGCTGCTGCTGGCACAGGTACAGATGGGGGGCAAATGGTAAGGTGGGAAATGGTAATGCAGGACGTGGGGGGCACTGATTGAAGCCCTCGGGCTGGGCGGGTTTCGGTCAACATCCACACAAGATTTGCTATGTGATTTACTATGCTCCACTTCAGACTCCCCACTCCTTTTGTGACGTTAGAGATTGGGGGGGGGGTTGGGTGTGGGCTGTATAGCCAGGTTGGGTGGGGGTGTGGGTTGGGAGTGGGCAAATTAGGGTCCGGTGCAAGTCGACTTTTTGTCAACCCACACATCAATACACGTAACCTTAAAGAGCTGTAAATTATAATGACTAATGCAACCTCTACTAAAAGTTATGAAAAATTTTAAGCCACCCTTGAGTTACATAATGTGATCTGCAGCCTCATGTTTTTATAGTCAAATAACTCTTTTTTGACTTCTAATATCTGTCTACATAACAACAGGGGGTACAATTATTTACTTATTTATATATTGCACTGAAACTTTCACTTTCACTTAACATGAAATTAGGGGTTTTTAAGTGTGCCCCACATTAAAAGCATAATCAGCATAGCAAGATCTGACTATTATGGCATGCTGTGGTTTTGTAAAAGTAAAGAGCATTGGGGCTAGAATAATTTACAATTTAAAATAATAGCACGTGGATTGAGTGCCATCTAGTGGAATATGGATGCCATCATCTTACAAAAGTCTCATTTGCTTTATGGTTGTCATTTCATTTGTGCTAAGGCTGAAAAGAATGGCTAACCTTTACCCCTAGAGCACAGGCTGGGAGTTGCTGAAGAACTTTAGCTGAAGGTACCCAAGTTGTACATCCCATTCTATAAGAAATGTAAATCGAATATTTATATATATTATAATGTAAATGTAAAGCTAATATTTACGAAAATTATAAATTTTAAATTAAGACAAAAAGTATCTCTATTTGAACAGATATTGCACCTCATTTGGATTCATGTTTAGTAAAACAGCTTTGCATAGAAAATAACATAAAAATTGGGAGGTACCTTTGTTGTAATAAGCAAGATAAAGTAAGCAAAATATTTAGGATTTTAAACTATATTGTATTACTACAATGTTGACAGCCACAAAATATTCCACAGCACTTTACAGTTAATGAAGGTTAATGAAGGAGACATGTTTGTAACAGTCAAGAGAGGGGGGCTGGTCCACAGCTTGTCCAAATCAATAGATTTGCCATTTTGGGTTAAGATGCTGGAGAGGACAGCTCTGACCTGGCATGTATGGAGCAGGCTGACTCTCAGAGCACCCAGGGGGCAGCACCTCTAATACAGGTGGGGGGAGTGGTGCTAGGAAGGTAAGACAGGTTATAGTTATAGGGAATTCAGTTATTAGAAAGGTGGATAGGGTAGTTTGTTGCAAGAACCCTACATGAATGTTGCTTGCCTGGTGCTAGGGTTCAGTATCTGGTGAAATGAGTAGACAGATTATTGGGAGGGTCTGGGGAAGACCTGGTGGTCTTGGTACACATAAATACCATTGACAAAGTTAGAGGAAGGGGGTGGTCCTCAAGAACAATTTTAAAAAACTAGGCGAAATGTTGAGGGCGAGGACTTCCAGAATAATTTTCTCAGAGATATTACTTGTTCCACGAGCAGTGGCGTAGCGAGGGGGGTGCCGAGGGGGCCATGGCCCCGGGCGGCGTATCAGAAGGGGCGGCGGCGGCTCCTTCTCTCTTACAGGCAACAGGTTGCGCCCGTGCGTATGACGTCACACGTCAGCGACGAGGCGCAACCTTATAGAAGCGCCTGTTGCCTGTAAGAGAGAAGGAGCCGCCGCCGATGGTCTGTTGGGGGTATGTACTATGGGGGAAATTGGGGGCACTGTGTGGGGGCTACTGTCTATGGGGAAATTGGGGCACTTTCCATGGGGGGGGCCAGGTCTTTGTGGGGTATTGTGTATGGGGGCACTTCCTATGGGGGGCACTGTGTATGGGGCAATTGGGGCTCTGTGTATGAGGGCACTTTCTATTGGGGGGCAAGGTCTTTGGGGGGTATTTATTTTGTCTATTTTTTTTAAGAATAACTAAATAGAGAGGCGGCAAATTTCCGGTCGGCCCCAGGCGACGAAAGCCCACGCTACGCCACTGTCCACGAGCAACGTCAAGAAGGAAGAAGGAGCTCAGGGAGAATAATGCGTGGCTGAGAGATTGGTGCAGAGAAGAGGGCTTTGGTTTTCTGGAGAACTGGGCTGAATTTTCAATTGGCTACAGGCTCTTTGCCAGGGATGGGCTGCACCTCAGTGGTGTTTTGGGGAGAATATGGCGAGAGGGTTGGAGAAGTTTTTAAACTCGGCATGGGGGGAGGGTGCAGTGAGTGATTCTGTGTAGACAGATTAGATGAGGTAGTGGGCACAGTAAGGGAAAATGGGGAGGGGGGACTTGCTTGGAGGTACTGATAATGGCAGGGAGAACCATAAGCTGTATATGCAAAATTCTCACACTGGTAACAGTATTAAATGTATGTTTACAAATGCAATGCAAGGAGTCTGATTGGTAAAATGGGAGAGCTGGAAATGCTGGCACTGTAGAGGAAATATGATGTGATTTGTTTTGCTAAAACATGGCAGAATGAATCACATGACATGACAGGGCAGTCAGAGGCTATACTTTGTTTCAGAGGAACAGAGACAACAGAAAATGAGGAGGGGTATTTCTGTTTATTAAACACAAATTAAAAGCAAAGTAGGAGGAAGTGATGATGATGATGAATAAGGCAACTGAAGCCTTCTCACAGATAGTAAAGAGTCCACCAAATTAATGGCAGGGGTATGCTATAAACCCCCTAATGTAAGCGAAGAAGCTCAGCCCTTGTTGCAAATAGAAACAGCTGCTAGTTTTGGGCAAATTATTATAATGGGGGATTTTAATTACCCTGATATTGACTGGAGCCATAGTACTGCCAGGACAGTAAATAGGAACAAGTTTATAAACTTGTTGCATGACAGCTTTATGTCACAGGTTGTTGAGGAGCCAACCAGGAACCATTCTATGCTTGATCTAGTGATCTCTAACAACCCAGAATATATAACAAATGTACAAGTGGTTAAAATAGTGACCATAATGTTATTTCATTTGATGTTTGGTGCAAAAAACAAATATACACCGGAACAATAAAGACCCTGAATTTTAGAAAAGCAAATTTTAGCTTCAGAGCATAGATTGGGGCATCATGTTTTCTGCCAAAAACACAGAACAGAAATGTTTGTCATTTAAAATTATATTAAATCATTACTGTTCTCAATGTATGTCCTTTAAAAGTAAATGTAGAAGCAATAAGAATCACCCGAGAAGGGCCAATATCTTTTCCCTTCTAAACAGTGACGGGCAATCCATTCGCTAAACACAAGTATATATTATGCTAGGAGACAGAGCTCTCCATCACTTTACCTCTGAGAACAGTGGGAATCTATCTGGGATAATGCTAGAATGAATGGTACCTGTGTGAGACTGAAAAAAAGTGTATATAAAACAATATTCTATTGCTACCACACTCACAGTAAAATATACCCACGTACCTTAGATATGTGCTGGAGGGCATGTTTTTCAACCTAACTTACTATGTTACTATGTATTTTAAGCCATTATATTGTAAAATAAACTTCACTTACGCTATAGAAATTATTTAAATCATGTTTCCTTCAGATTGGAAATACACACAGCAAGCAGGCAGGCATTTTGTGGGCACTGTTATTAAGGCAAGCTTTGGATAATCCCAAAATGCACACACCCATTCACTGGTTACACTATTAGATGTGAGAAGGGAGGGGAAAAGTAAGGACTGCAGCCCTCATGGGACCCACTACTTGCCCAGCTGGGCCACTGGGACACCAGGAGAGGACCCAATGGTCCAAATGCTCCCGGAGCACTAAGAGGTACAAGAGCGCACTTCTGCCCAGGGTCTGGCTGCACTCTGCATAGGAAAATCTGGTAGAGGTGGACAGTGCAGCATTGGTGGTGCACGCCAGCAATAAGGCAGCCATAGTGCAGGCAGTAAGTACAGGGCCTCATTGCAGCCTGCATCCACTACTCCCTAACATGACACCAACTCCTCCCTCTCACTTAAATACAGCACTGCTGAACTGAAATGGAGTGCAATGACCTTTAGCAATACTTAAAAGAAAGGCAGCATGCAAAAAAAAAAATGCAAGACTGCAAATGCAAGTTTTTTGCAATTTGCACATTGCCTTTCCAAATGCAAATGGTCCTTACTATACCAAAGGTAAGTTCCCTGGGGGGGGAAACACAAAAGTAGAGTCAAGATGAATTATTTAATTTAAACCAAAAACTCATTCAACAAGAAACTAATTGTCTAAATTCTGAATTTTCTGTCTTACTCCACTTTGCCCTAAAATGTTTTTGATGCACTTGTTTCATCAAAAAGGTGGAGTAAAGCAATTTCACCAGTTTAACTCCATCTTTCTGAATTTGGCATTATTAACTACATATAAAGGAATTAATAATGCAAACAACTTACACCAATCTTAAACCATACTCCAGATTTATCTGGAGAATTCTGGTACTCAAATTCCTTAAAATGGAATGACAATTTAATGGGGGTTACTTCAATGCTTGTATTTTTATTTTGTGATTTGCATTTTTTTGCACAATAGTGATAATCACTAATGTAAAACATAGGCATCTAAAAAGCTTGTGAGGTCATGTAGAAGTAAATGGGAGCTGTCCTAGTCAAAATCTTAGCTATTTACTCAAGTTGAGTTTTTAAAAAAATTTTGAGCTTTGTGACCCATTAAAAATGATATGAAAATGATGAATTAGAGGTATTAAAATAGTACTGTATGTAGCTACTGTATGAACTCAGGTCCTCCCTCCCTTCCAAAGGGAACGTCAGAACAGTAAGATCAATATCCAAATGTCTGGCGTACACTGGCTAAAATCTGAAGGAGTATGACAGCTTTAAATGGCACAAACTCAGGACAGGAAACTGAGGCTTGGACAAAGCAGATAGGTTAATGATCTACTCGTGAGCCACAGTCAAATGTAAAAAGACTTGAAGAGCAACACAAGCATCCTTAAAGTTTATGGAGGTGCCAAATAAGGGCTAAGATTGGGTATTAGGTAGCCTCTATGCACACTATCAGCTTACAGGAGGCTTTATTTGGTAGTAAATCTTGTTTTTATTCAACTAAAACTTGCCCCCCAGTCAGAAATGTAAAACTAACTACCTGGTTTGGGGGCACTGAGAGCAACATCCAAGGGGTTGTGAGCAACATGTTGCCCCTGAGCCACTGGTTGGGGATCACTGATCTAGCACCATGGTCATGGGGATAACCTGCCGAAAAGCTGCCAAATTTTTTTGGATTTTTTTCATAAATAAGGCAACATTCACATTTTTTTAAAATTTCAAGGTTATTTGAAGTAAATATTTGAAAACTACAAATAAATACAAATTTTGAAAAATAAGCCTCCATAGCATATTCCCAAATGGATTAAGGCTTTTTGAATGTGGTGTTTTTTTACAAATATTTAATAATATTTCTTACGTCAATATCAGTTCAATTTTATGAATCCCCCCCTCCAGTCTATTAATCAGCTGGCTTCTGCTAGATGGGTTCAGAAGTCACAGCCAGCAGAAGAAAGTCAATAGAAGACAAATACTCCTTACAATAGCAATTATGTCAACAAATAACTTTAAAACCCTTGAAAATGTGTAATTAATATCTATTGGAAAGTGGTTTAGAATTCCATTTTCTTTATTTATCAGATAATTTGTTTTAGGGTGGTGAACCCCTGAATTTCCATGAAAGGAGTATGTTGATATTGTAACTGGCAGACACTGTCACTGTTCACAATCTGACCCAGCCCTGAGATAATTCACATTTTCAGCACACCGCAGTTATCCTTGCATTTGCTATATCAGAAGAAATATCAAGGACATAGCGCTGAGCTGCACTGATTAAATGTAAATGAAATCACTGTAGCCTTCTACCTGGAATTTTTAGATGTGTTTCCTTACTTCTTATATAATCTAGTGTACAGATATATATATTGTTATTTATTTGATGGATGTATCATTACCACCGATCAATGATTACAATAAATATCACTGTTGAAGCATAATTGTCTAATGATATCCTGTTCCGGGTGCAGAGATAATGTTAGGAAATTGCTTTTCCGAAATAAAAGTAGCTGGAAATGAGTTATTACTTTGATAAGACAGTGGCAGAACAATTAAAGACTGCCGTGTTCTAAAAGCTCAGAAAAAAATATCCCACATATTAGCATCAAATCAGGTCAAACAGCTTAATCAAACTAATGAGCAAATGTTTGGTGGCTTTCTGCAGATCAACCACAGATACTGTGAAGTGATTGCCTGCAGTCTCTTGAACACTGCAAAGGGTGCGACACTGTAAAAATAGAAGAAACAGTATTTTATACTCATTTGTATTTGTAACACTATGTGGCAAGAGGTGAAAGATACAAGACATTCTGAGGACACTGTAGGGAACCTATGGCAATAACAAATTTGAAAAGATATGCGACATTTTTGCAATATTTAGGACATCTTTTATTTCTGCACCTGAAAGATTCTGTAAATGACTTTTCCAATTAACCCTTTTTAATCATAGGTTAATACAACTGACTGCATTAATTGTACTTGCTCTTCTGTCACAGGGAAACTGCACATGCCAACTTTGCCAAAGTCATCTCCACAGGCCTAGGGGCAGATTTACTAATCCACAAATCCAAATCCCGAAAGGGAAAAAATCGTACTGGAAACGAAAATTTTGCGACTTGTTCGTCGCCGTCGCGATTTTTCGTATTTGTCGCAACTTTTTCGTCACCGTTGCGACTTTATCGTATTTTGCGCAACTTTTCCATCGCCGTCGCGATTTTTCCACGACGGTGACGAAAAAGTCGCAGAATATATAAGAAAAAGTCACAGCGGCAACAAAAAAAATCGCAAAAAAAAACGATCATTACGAAAAAATGCATTCGGACGCCTTCGGACCGTTCATGGATTAGTAAATCTGCCCCCTAGAGTAGTGATCTTGCAGAAAACAAAGAATATGTATTGAATGTTTTATAACAGGCTTCAAGAAGAATCCAAGTGTATCTAAAGGCCCCCATACACGGGCCAATAGAAGCTGCCGATATCGGTCCCTTGGACCGACTCAGCAGCTTATCTGCCCATGTAGGGGCAGAAACGAGCGGGCTGGCCGACCGATATCTGGCCTGAAATTGGCCAGATATTGATCGGCCAAGTTAAAAGATTCAGTTGGATCGGGGGCCGCAACGGCTCGTTGATGCGGTCCCCGAACCGACTGCCCCATTGCCGCCTACATAATCCGGTCTTTTTTTTTTAACTTCAAGCTCCCTAATATCGCCCACCCGTAGGTGGGGATATCGGGGGAAGATCCACTCGCTTGGCGATCTCGCCAAGCGAGCGGATCTTACCGTGTATGGGGACCTTAAGTTATGAAGTATATGTGCTAAACACGACAGAGCTGCTGTTATGGGTAAAAAAGAAAATTACACTCATAGTCCAGCTGCAGGCAACAGCCCAATTAAGGAGCTATTTAAATCTGCCTCTCCCATAACCTGGTGCTAGATCATTAGCATATTTGCTTTGACCAAGCCTCAATTTCCTGTCCTGAGTCTGAGCCTGAGTTCATACAGTAGCTCAGTAATGCTCACTATTTAAGATTTTTAGATGTTAATGTACAAGAGTCAGCACCCCCTGCTAGCCATGGGCAGGAAGTTGTAGATCAACAGCATCTAAAGCTGCCCATCCCTGCAGTATTGAGACACATTATAATCTATTGACTAACTTTCGTGACTTTCGGATCGCCAATACGATATTATCATGACTAATACGATTTTTTCGTAAGCATTTTCGTGATATTTGCGATCTTCAGAAATTATCGGATCCAATCCGAATTTTTCCCATTCAGGATTCGAAGTCGTGTTTTAAGAGAACAGGACTATTCTTTAAATTGAGCCCACCATTAAGGGGGATTTTTATCAAAATTGTTACATTTTTCTTGATTTCTTTCACAAGCAGGATATGTTGCATTTTTTTCCTTCTTTAGTGTTTGGTACCAGAGAACATCACTAGGCAGGGAGAGATTGACTTCAATTGTAAAGAAAATTGAGAATTCTTGTGTACTATAAGTGAAGTGACAGAAATATTTTCATTCACAGAAAAGATGATGTGCCCATTGGATTGAATGGATCTCTGCAGGTGTGAACAAATACATTTTTTAATAAAAAAAAAACTGTCAAGAAAATATTTTTTTCTTCTAGACATTTGATAGAAGTTTTTACACTAGTTAAATACATATTCAATTAAAGGAGAAGTATTATAGGAAACTGGTTTGTCATACTGCTAGAAATTCAAACTTATTTGGCTGTTTTTAAATAATGGCAATAATGACTATATAAGGCTGATGCCACACCAGGCGTAGGGCTGATTTTTTCGGCAAGCGGAAAAACGCTTGCCGAAAATTCAGCCCTACGCCTGCTACTTGTGCCTGCACCCGAATGAATGGGATACGCTCGGGTGCAGGCACATGTAGCCGATATACGCACGAAAACGCGAGATAATGCAAAGTCTTGCGTTTTCGTGCGTATATCGGCTACATGTGCCTGCACCCGAGCTTAATTAAGGGCTGAATTTTCGGCAAGCGTTTTTCCACTTGCCGAAAAAATCAGCCCTACGCCTGGTGTGGCATCAGCCTAATATAATATAATAATGAATATATAAACCTCAAAGGCAAGTGAAGCTAAAGCATGCTATGAAGAATTATATGTATATATTTTTAAGATTTTTTAAAATAAATTTAGACACCCATGGGCTGCCCCACTGACACTAGCCCACAAGTTCCTACATATAAATACAGCCCTGCCTGCAAGAATTACAAGGCATGAATGTATCTGACTTAAGTAAAAACAATACTTTTTATAACAAGTGTTATTTATTTTCTAGTAAAGGCAGGAGCATTAACTCTCTGCATTGTTGCATGCACAGGTGTTTAAGCTTTAAATTTGGTTGCCTCAGCTAAGTCATTCTTTATAGAACAAAGAGGTTTTCTATTCATGACCGCAGTAAGTGCTGGTGAATTTAAGAGACAATGAATCGGGCAAAATTAGCAATTCTAGTGTATACAGTTCAGTGCAAAACTGGCAATTACATGGGGGGTGGGAGACCTGAGGCAGGGGCTTGCCCTGGGCACACTTTACTTTTGGCCCGGCACTGTAACCAGGAGATTTTGTAGAACGGTGATGGGTCGTCAAATCACATTGTGCTGTTGGGTGCTGCTCCAAAGGGTTCAGTACAGATGTTCAGTCAAATACAAATGTTGCAAAAAGTGCTGTGGATTCAGCTAAATCATGAACCTAGTCTTAGATTAAGTGCAGAAAAGATTCCTCAAACTGAGGTGAAACCATGATGAAACCATGATGAAGGCTGCCAGAGTCCATGTTCTAGGTTGAAGCAAAGGATGTGAAGTAACTCAGCCTCCTAAAAAACCTGTGCCTTAGCACCTTTTCCCCTTAAGAGTCTAATGAATTAACCTACTCATGGACTGTCTCCTCACACCTCATTTTCTGAACTTGCTGAGAACACTCCTGCTACTTGTAAGCTTGTGGAGAGATAGTGGAATCCACAGAATTCATCACTTCTACATAGAACAAGATAAGGCATTGGTTGAATGACTTGTGCAATGAAAGATTTGTGCAACAAAAGGCCTGTATTAAGTCGGGTACCTGCATACCTGCAAAGAGGTCAGGATTTTGTAAGAACACCCTTTCTTGAATTATTTAACTTTTTGTTTGGGAGATAGATGGTTCCTAGGGTCCAATTTACCCTAGTAACTAGGCAGTGGATTAAATTTGAAAATTAATAGAAGACCTGAAATAGGGATGCACAGGATTTGGGATTCAGGCCTTTATCAGCAGGATTCTGATCCAGCCGAATCAACGTGCCTGGATGAACTGAATCCTTAAAATCGCTGTTTAGGCAATGGTTAAAATTGGATAAATAGCTTTAAGCTTAAAAGGCACATAAGCTTTGGGTTTTGTACATTAAAAGTATCTACACAGAACATGTGCACTAGAGAGCACATGCCTAATAGCTTTCAGCAGATACACTTCACAAGCAGGTTGACTAGGAAAAGCACTTAGAATTTCATATGGGCAGCAGAGTCTGAGCAAACATACAGACAACAGATTTTATGCTTCATTTGCATCTGCTGCTAAAGGTGGCCATACATGGGCAGGTTAGATTTTTCCGTTGGATCGGGGACCGCATCGGTTCGTTGATGCGGTCCCCAATATGACGGCGCCTATGCTCATCGTTTTAATTAGATCGTTGGGCCCTAGGGCCAAACAGTCAAATTAGCCCGATATCGCTCAACAATAGGTGGGCATATTGAGAGAAGATCTGCTCGCTTGGCGACTGCCAAACAAGCAGATCTTACAGTGTATGGCAATCTTTAGCGTGTACTAAGGATTGAAACAGGCATTATATTCAGAAGTACCATACTATTAGATTTATAACTTCCTTTTGTACTGTATTCATACCTGTAGTCCTCAATTATATTATATGTATAAACATACAACATCATATAATCCTTCCTGGACTTGCAGTAGCACAGAAATAAGAGGGCTTATTTAGCACAAACGCTAGGATGACAGATATGCCCTGTATTTCTTCCAAGTATGAAATGTTGGTGTTTAAGTCTTTGGACATCAAGCAAATTCTTCTTCATTGCCTAGAAATAATTCATAATACCAACTGTAAAAAAAAGAAAAAATAACAAAACTTTGCTTTCCTTATTCAAAGATGTAATATGTAACCCTCACTGGGAATAACTGCCTGGATGTCAAGGCATCTTACATGTCCTATTTAATTGTTCATGGGCTAAATTCCACAGGAACTTTTGTTGGATGGCGTCAGATTAACAAAACGCATCCTACAAATGAGATGTAATCACATGGATCAAATTGTAGGATCCTACAAAATCTTGTGCTGTTGGATGACAAGATCAGATAAAATCTTACTCACAAAAGGGACTAGCTTTGGCAATTTTTTCTTAATTATACTATAATCACAAGAAGGGGTTATATTTGTTTGCACCTACCCCACATTTGCATACTGTATTTTTATTCAGACATATCTGTGATTGTTATTATTCTGCTTTCTTCTGCTTGTACAGTTTTAATGGACTTCAGAAGAAACAATTTATGCCAATTATAAGTTGTGTTTCACTAATATCTTTAAAGAATAACCCTGCATTTATGAGTCCCAATAAAGGTAAAACCAGTCTGTAGTTGGAATTTGACCGGTAGCTGCCCTGGCTGTTTAAAATCCTGTGGTGAGCTTTAAGCTGGCCTTACATGTTCATTTCAATAAAATACTCCAAAGTGCCCTCTTCTGCTTTAGACTTAGCGATGAGGTCTTAAGAGGAAAAAAAAGAGAAAAAAACTCTAAAGCAGAAGAGGGCACTTTGGAGTATTTTATTGAACTGTATTTGGCCTGCGACATGGGGTATCTGAAGTGAGGAGCATACACTGAAAATTGCACTTATTTATATTTGTAAAAACTTACATGTTCATTATCGTAGGAACAAGCTTATCCTAAACGATTGTTTAAAAGTACAATTTGTCCATCAATGAAAACAACCATTTGAAGCAATATTGTCTAGTTCAGTGGTTCTCAACCTTCCTAATGCCGCGACCCTTTAATACATTTCCTCATGTTGTGGTGACCCCCACTTTGTGGCCACGCCCCAATTGCCACACCCCATTTTTAAAATAGTACCCACGATGGCCCAATAGACAGCACCCCCATACAGTGCCCCCCATACAGTTCCTCCCATACACAGTGCCTCATTTGCCCCCATAAACAGTACCCCCCCATAGACAGTGCCCCCAATTGACCCCATAGACCATGCCCTCAATTGCCCCACAGACAGTAGCCCCCATAGAAAGTACCCTCCATACACAATGCCCCCATACACAGTAGCCCCCCATACACAGTGCCCCCCCATACACAGTGCCCCCCATACACAGTGCCCCCCCATACACAGTAACCCTCCTTACAGTGTCCCCCCCATACACAGTGCCCCCCATACACAGTAGCCCCCCATACACAGTGCCCCCATACACAGTGCCCCCCATACACAAAGCCCCCCCATACACAGTAGCCCTCCTTACAGTGTCCCCCCATACACAGTAGCCCTCCTTACAGTGTCCCCCCATACAGTGCCCCCATACACAGTACCCCCCCATACACAGAGCCCCCCAATTGCCCCCATAGAGAGTACCTGCAATAGAAAATTCCTCCACAGACTTCTTGCGGCTCCTGCTTCTTATTCGGCTCCTCGTACGGTGGCGACAGTTCCTTTTATAAGGTTGCGCCCGTGCGTACGTGTGACTTCACACGTACGCACGGGCGCAACCTTATAAAAGGAACTGTCGCCGCCGTACGAGGAGCCGAATAAGGAGCAGGAGCCCAAGAACAGATGGTGCCGGAGCGGTCGGCTGCAGCCAGCGCGTCCCGCTGGCCTGGATTGTTTAATCCGGGACAGCGGGACACGCTGTAAAAACCGGGACTGTCGCGACCCCTGAGAAAGGGGCATTCGACCCCCAAAGGGATCGCGACCCCCAGGTTGAGAACCGCTGGTCTAGTTGAAGCTAGAAAATCTAACTGCTTGGTCCTGCAAACAATTAGACAATGGGCAAATTTCATTGCTAACAACAAAAATTTTCAAACCTGCGAGATCAATTTTCTGACCAGTGTGGAATGAAAAATCTCTAGATTGAAATTGGTCATAAGAGAGACAAAAATCTTAACATGTATGACCACCTTAAAGGAACAGTAACACCAAAAAATGAAAGTGTATGAAAGTAATTAGAATATAATGTACTGTTGCCCTGCACTGGTACAACTGGAGTGTTTTCCCCAGAAACTTATATAAACAAAGTTGCTCTGTAGAAATGGGGGCAGCCATTGAAAGGAGAAAAGGCACAGGCACATAGCAGATAACAGATAAAACACTATTGTATTCTAGAGAGGTTATCTGTTATCTGCTATGAAACCTGTGCCTTTTCTCCATTTTTTCAGCTTGAATGGCTGCCCCCATGGCCACACACCAGCTTATTTGTATAAACTATATTAGAGTTACTGTAGCAAAAACACAACTTTTACCAGTGCAGGGCAACAGTACATTATATTTTATTTGATTTAAAAAACTTTCATTTTTGGTGTTACTGTTCCTTTAAGACTATAGCAGCTTCCATAGAAATTGACATTTCAGGAGTAAACTGTCTTTCTTTCCCACAATTCCTACTGCTTTACATGCAACCTAGCAGAGGGTCATTCAGCAGTGGACGTGCATGCCACACGAAGCGTATGGCGCATATTTTTGGCAAGCCGAAAAACGCTTGCCTAGAATACATGCCATACTCATAAAACTCCCCCTACCTGTGCCTGCACCTGAATGAATTGAATAAGCTTGGGTGCAGGCACATGTAGCCGATATCCGCATAAAAACGAGAGAAAATTCAAAGTCTTGTGTTTTTATGCGGATATCGGCTACATGTGCCTGCACCCAAGCTTATTCAATTCATTCAGGCTCAGGCACAGGTAGGAGCGTATTTTCGGCAAGCATTTTTTGGCTTGCCAAAAACATGCACCATATTAGGGGGCACATTTACTAACCCACGAATCCGAATTGGAAAAATTCCGATTGGAAAACGAACATTTTGCGACTTTTTCGTATTTTTTGCGATTTTTTTCGGTGCCTTTACGACTTTTCGGAAATTGTCGCGACTTTTTCGTTAACAATACGATTTGCGTGAAAAAACGCGAGTTTTTCGTAGCCATTACGATGCGCTCGTATCTTGTCGCGACTTTTTCATATTGAGCGCTCGTAAGCGGCGGGCGAAACTTTCAGACTTAGCATGATTTTGGAAGCCTCCCATAGGACTCAATGGCACCCTGCAGCTCCAACCTGGCCCAAGTAAAGTCACCATACTGAAGCTTGAATGAATCCTAATCTTTCGTACTCGGCGTGAAGGCTACGAAAAAGTCGCAACTTTTCGCGCAAGTAATAACGCTACGAAAAAATCGCCAGATTTTGCGCAACATTCGGAATGGCAACGAAAAAGTCGCGACAATTTTCCGAAAAATCACCAAATACAGATCATTACGAAAAAAACACAATCGGACGCATTCGGCCCGTTCGTAAGTAAATGTGCCCCTTGGTGTGGCATTAGCCTTCTTCTGCTGGCCTAACACGCCCTGATAGTGAAGCCCCGCACTACACGATTAGCCACAGTAAGGAACAAACATTTGCACTCCCTCCATCTCTTATTTTACTTTTGTTTATTGTATTATTTTAATTGCACTGCAACCTTCTAAGGATATTGGTAGCTATATGGCATGGCTAAAAAACAACACGAAAAAAATATTTGTTTTCTAACAGAAGTAGAAAGAACAGACAATCAAGCTAGGCCAACTCGTCACTCCCAGAAGGCGGCTACGTGACGCGTCACTGCGCTTACGTGTAGTCGTGACGCCAGTCTCGCGTGATGAGACTTGTAGCGTTGGGATTCTCTGTAAGACGGGAGGCTGGGAACCTGCAGCTGCAGTTTTGCGGGAGGTGTAAGTAGGAATTTGGGACTGGGGCTGTGTACGGAAATCGGGACTGTTGGGCTGTGTTAGGAAAAACGGGAGTGTTAGGCAGGATAAAGGCTGTCTTGGGGGAACGAATGTGCCGGCACTCTAGCAAACGCTCTCCTTCCCGAAGTCTGTAGCCCAATGACAGCAGGGGGCCCGGTAATACAAGTAAGTGCAGCACAGCCGGGTGACCCTTAAAGCACAGAACCTGCCGGGCCCCGAGAAGACACCTCCGCCCCCCCCGATGGCGTCCCTGGGTCCAGCCCATGTATTCGGCCCTACTTGCTCTGTATGCCTGTGTGTGTCAGGCTGGTTTTATCCTTCATTAGGGCGCTGGTTTCTCTGTAGCGGTGGTTGTGTTGTTATCGGAGTGACATTCGTGCGCCTCTTCAGTCTGCCAGATACCCTAATGCTATGGAAATACAGTGTTAACTGAGCGTACAGCGCCCTTTGGCATTGTGTCACAGAACATTTGTTTCATTTGTCATACGGAATTAACAGGTGCCATGGGTAAATATATATACTAGGCACTGCACTTTAGCACCATTAATGCAATGCTCCTGTGACATTCCAACAGTTTGTCCCTAAGTTTATGTCATAAATTCCAGCAGAAAAAATATTGCAAAAGCCTGAGATTATGGTGAAATTTAATTTAGACGTGATCAAATTTCAAGTACAAGGGCCATGTGGTTTTTGCTTTGAAACATTCTAGTTTGACCAATCACTTCTCCAGCACCCATACATTTGAAAAGTCCTTTTAAAGGGGTGCACGCAGCAGGATACCTTATAACAGGGGTCTCAAACTCGCGGCCCGCGGGCCATTTGCGGCCCTCGGTACAATATTTTGTGGCCCGCACCAACGCCTTCTCAAAAGCAATGAATGGATCGCGATTTTTATTGCGATTCAAGGGATAATGCAAGGCACGGCGGGCGGGAGCTGCCGATTGCGGAAATGATGTTATGCCATCATAACAGTTATTATGGGAAGACGTTCTGTGTGCACAATTAGCTGCTAAGGAGCTAATTGTGCACACAGAACGTCTTCCCATAATAACTGTTATGATGGCATAACGTCATTTCCGCAATCGGCAGCTCCCGCCCGCCGTTCCTTGCATTATCCCTTGAAAGCCAATTTTTTGTGAAATCCCTTATGCGGCCCAGCCTCATCCTGACTTTGCCTCCTGCGGCCCCCAGGTAAATTTAGTTTGAGCCCCCTGCCTTATAAATACTTTAAATCTCAAATTTGTAAGAACTGCATAACTCCCATAATGATAAAGCCACATATATTTCATATATGGCATTAATACGGCTGTATCAGTTACATGTGAAATAAATGTAGCTTTATCATTATGGAATGGGAGTGCTGTCTTTGTAAATTTTAAACATCTTAGTTCATCCATGAATTGCCAAAAAAAAAACCTATTGGGACAAGTACTGAAAATCACGATAAGTCACGTAACATGGCAGCACTATAAATAAAGCACAGGGTAAAGACTTTTAATTCACACTATAAGGGTTATTTACTACAGACCATGGGATTAAATGCAGAGCACTAAGGGGTGCAAGAACACTTATACCAGTCTGACAGGAGGTGCGGCCAGCACTGTCCTTTCTGTCTCCCATAGAGCAGGCATTACTGACCGGGCCCCATTGCCTCCATCACTCTCTAACTTGCCCATCTAAATGCTGCACAAGTTAATTGTAACGCATTGCTGTAAAGGGAATTTTTTTGCTTGTGTGTCATGAAGTGTTAGGAACATCAGTAAGTGGAGACGTGTAAAATTAAAATAGTATACTAGTTCTTTACTCCTTCCTAACTTTCTGGGATTATTCAAGGTCTGGTCACCCCCTAAGGCACTTGTGTATGTGCATTGGGTTCCTTTAGTGCTTAATACAACACTGGCCATTAGGTTTACCTAAGCAACAAAAATAGACAAATAGACAAAATCCAGCTGCACTCAGCAGGTACAGAGGGGGAATGTTGGTAGCTAGAATCTAGACTGCATGTATCTAGAGAGTATGCCTATGATAAAAAATTTTAGTACATAGGCAAAAAAACATTTTCTGCTCTAGTTTGGTTTTCTTGTTTTCCTTTGCATCTGTCTGCCTGGAACTAGCCCTCATCCCAATGATGTCACGCACATGTTCTGATAAATTTCTATTTACTTCTTTTCAGGGAAAAAGACACCTCTCAAAATCTCAAATGCACATTTTATGATTGTTAAAGCATGTGGATGGTAAGTAACTTACTGCTGTGTGAGTAAAATACAATTCATCACCCTATATTGATACCTATTATTAGGTTCTGATGCTTTTATTTCTAATTTAATTTTTAATTGTTATCAAAAACTTTAAATCAGTCAATTTAGCTGCATTGCATGGCCAAATTTGAACAGCTGAGACATGTTGGTATATAAGGATCCAAGAAGTAATACCCCCATATGTAATTAAAGGCACACAGTTAACTCAGGAACAGCAACACCTAGTAAACAATTAGATGCTTGCTTTTAAACAGGTTATAAGTACATGCTACCTTCTGATTGGTTGCTGTAGGTCATAAGAACTGTATCAAACTTTGCTCCTTATATTTCTTTAACCCGCTTGGCCTTCATTAGCAGGTGCAGGCTCAGTCTGGCGATCTGAAAGTTCTAGCAAATCCGGGAGGGAATGCTATATGCTGACATAGACAAGTGTATATTAAAGGGGACCTGTCACCCTAAGAAATAATTCCAATTTCTTTTCTGTGTTTGTTAAGCAAAATTAACTTCACATACTATATAAATTATATAAATCTTGTTTCCTTCAGTCTTGGAAATATAAAATAACAGCCAGCAGGCAGCTGCCATTTTGTGGGTACTGTTATTAAGACAAGCTTTGTATCATGCCAAAATCTAGTGTATGTGCCAGAATGGGGGACCTGATGCCCAGGCCCATGCATTGGCGACACAGTTAGATGGTGATAAGGTAGGGGGAATGTGAATGCTGAATGGAAAGTTTAAGTAACTATCTGCCCCGCCTCTATGCCTGAGGCATAGAGGCGGGGGAGGCAGTATATGATTGACAGCTGGGATTTTTAAATGTATTTATAACATGTTTGAATGTGTTAATATAAAAATGAATTTTGATTTCATGCTTAATTTGAAAAGGGCTTTTATTATACAGCTTTTTATATCTGGGTGACAGATCCACTTTAAGTGTGCGAGGGTCTGTTTGGGCCTTTGCATACTTAAAAATGCCTATTTTGCCCCCACCACATTGGCTGGCACAATCCAGGTCCACCATGCGAATCACACTGATCCTCCACTGTGCCAGCGGGATCCAACAATGCTCATCAAGTCCTTGGCCTATAGGGAGTGGTCTTACCACTGTGTTTGAGCTCCCCAACTTCCATCACCATCATTAGTGTGTCTGAAGGAATGTGCCAGCAGAAAGTGACTCTTGTCCATGTGCCGGCTGATTAAAGACAGCCATATTGTTCACCGCCCTGTCTTCACCTGTTTGTCATTGCATTTAACCAGCTATTGTGTGCTAAATATAAATATTTACATGCATATATGGTATAGTTGTGCTGTCCTTGTTTATGTAGTCCTGCTCCCCATAATATGTATAAATGCAGAGAAATTATCTGATAGAATTTGGTAATAGGGTTCACAAACCTATTTTTTTTATTTTAATAAGTTGGGGAAAAAAATAAAATAAAGGTGCTTGAAATCTTCGGAGACTTCTATAGAAACTCTGCAGCTTCTACTTGTTGAATTTTAGAAAATATTATAACATATATTAGCAATCTTTTTTTTTTTTTTTGCCACATTTATTTTATTAATCTTGATATTCTTGAATATTTATAAATCTGCCACATAGTGTGCTATAATAGGAGCTGGTTGTCAGTGGTCCAGGGTGTTGCCACCTTAAGGCCCCCATACACGGGCCGATAGAAGCTGCCGATATCTGTCCCTTGGACCAATTCGGCAGCTAATCGGCCCGTGTATGGGAAGAAATGAGCGGCCTGGCCGACCGATATCTGGCCTGAAATTGGCCAGATATCGATCGGCCAGGTTAGAAAATCCAGTCACTATAAGATCCGTCGCCAAGCGAGCGGATCTTATAGTGTATGGGGACCTTTAGACAGTTCTCTGCAAAATTTCCAACACAGTTCTCAAAATCTGGATGATTAAAAAGGGTTAACAAATGTTTTCAGAAAAACTGTTCTTCCGTTTGATAAATGTAGCTCTTTATTGATGTTTCTGCAGAAAATTCAAGCCTCTGCATATCTTTCAAATAGTTTTAATTTCACCTCGGTTTCTTATCATATCCTCATACTTGTGTAGCCCTAACCAGAATGATTCCTTCAAAAATATCCAGGTCTCTGCACAAGCCTTTCTTGCATTATGTTTGAGCTGAGGGTCACAAAAGATGTAATTACTGATTGTACAGGAGTCAAGAAGAATGCGCGTGAACATTGTAGATTTTAAAATTAATTTCACCAATCTAAATCCTGTTTCAGCCTGTAGCAGCTGACAACCCATTCTTAATTTTCTTTCTTTCTGGGAGAAAGATAGACAACTTGCTCTGCAGAACCTAATAAATCCTAACATACCTACAGCAATAATAGCATACTGTCATTATAACAGTCCCACTTTTATATAATGGTATAGAATTTTTGGAAATGGAAATGCTTGGGACCTGTTTTCTGAAATATGGATACCTACCAAATTGTTTGCCACCAATATGGATTCATTTAAGTGACCCTCGTGCTCAAGATACTGTTCTATTACATAGGAAAAGTAAATCATTTGTAAAACTTAGAATTATTAGCTTAAGATGGACTCTGTGGGAGATTTCTCTTACAAGAAGTGGCTTATCTGCGTGCAGAATAAAACTAGGGCACCTGGATAGCCATTGTTTTCTAGCCTTGGCTCAGTCACTACCCTGACTTGTGCTCTCTAGAGATGATCAGAACTGTCTAATTTTTTCTCTGTAGTGGGGTAGTTACTTATGCCCTAAATATTCGTGCTATGGATTTATTTGTTTATGATGTTATATAAGACAATTCATGGGGAACTTTAGCAGAGAGAGGAATACATTAAAACCCTTTGGAAGGCTGGGTTTCCAACTGGACAGTCCTGCTCTGCATTCCAGTGCAGATGTGTTTGCAGCATTCATACAGGACTGAATTGCCAGGAAGTTTATTTAAGAAGCTGTAGCTGCCCGGCTCCTGGAACAATTTATCTCTGTTTCAACGCTCTGTGCACACATAGGAACCTGCTTTGTATTTTTACATTTTCAGTACAGGTATTCTTTATATATCATTCTTTAAATCAAACTGTAACAAAGCACTGTCCTGAACCGCACTGTAGTATAGAGAAATAGACATAATGGTAAAAGCTACTCTGGAAAGTTTATTTAATCTATATTTTTCAGAAATAGCTAAATTCGGCTCCACTTTTTCATCCAACATTGCAGATAGGTGCATTCTGTCATCCATATTTTATTTAAATAATCAATTCTAGTATGTACCTGTGTCTTTTAGAAGGAAAGGAGTTGGAGGCTAAAACCTATTTAGCAACTGCCATTAGGTATATAAGACATGTATTTTGAATCTTAATTTGGCTGTGCATGTGCCAATTAAATTGTATGAAACTAGGTATGTACAATATGTGTATACTGGTTGGGTCCTTGCATATGGAAGTGAGAGGAGCCACAGCTCATAAATTTGTGCTGTCTCTATTGCTCAGGCTGCTGGGCCAAACAAACAATGGTGGCTGTAGCATGTGTGGCCCCTTTATGCAGTATCTGTCTGCAGGCCAGTTCAGATATCATATAGGATTAGGTTTTGATAGGTAGACATGTTAGGGCCACTCCTTGACCAGAGTTAATTTAGATCTGCAGTACCTTAGTATAAGGAAAACGAAAGCTGCCTAGATCAGGTCCACCATGTGTTACTGGCTAGTATTTGCCAAAACATTTAGAGGTGGGAGGAAAGAAAATGCTTGTGTACATACTCCATCAAAAAATATCTTTGCGGTTCTATGTGTTTTGGGAAAAAAGTTCCATAGGATTGCATACCCTAGTTTAACTTTTTGAGGAGGTTGTTTGGACACCAAGTTGCACTGTTTGCTTTGCCGAGCACCAGGGCTAGATCCTGATTTTCAATATAGGAGAGACCTGTGCTGTGGTGTTTTTTTTTATAGAGAGATCTCTTCACGTGCTCTCAAAAATCCATCTAAAGTAGGAATGTTTTCTGGAAATTGATAGGTGGTAAACCACTAATTCAATTGTTTGTTTTGCTTTGAATATTCTATTATACCCATGCCACTAAGGGCGGTGGCGCAAATTGCTCAGCCACGTATGCTATCACACCGCCGATTTACATTCTAGCCGGTGGGATGGCATTTCGGGAAGATTAGTTGCCCGTGACAAGGGAGATTTGTCGCGTTGGGACTAACAACTTGTGCTAGTGACGTTTTAAATAATTTTTACTGTATGTAGTAATACTGCAGCAATACTGCAGCTTGTGGGGGATTGTGTCACTAGCACAACGCATCCTGCAATGCAATAGCTGCTGCATTCCCAGCTCCATTCAAAGCCATCCTATTCGGAACTGTTTGGGGCCGAATTTGCTCTTATTTCTTTACATTTTGAATTCTGATATTTCAGTTCTGATCATAAGGTTCATGTACATGTGTAGAATTTCAACCATTTTATTTGGTCAGACTTGGGGATTTTTATACAAATATGTTTTTAAGGCTGAAAAATTTTTACGTCTCTTAAGCAGTATTAAAGCTTCTGCGGACATTTGTACTTTAAAGGCATGTGGTAAATTCTCATTTTGGTGCATTCCTGACACACCCAGCAGAAGTGATATTTCCAGCTTGCATGCCATTCCCAAAATCATTTTGCAGACACGAACACATGTTTGCTAGGCTGGAATGTTTATGCATTTGCTCTGTTTCATGCTGGACACTATTTACTGTAGGGTGCCCTGTCATTTTTGCTATCCTATGCTTATTTATTTCCTATTGTCTTTTGGGAATGAACGAAACAGCTGCAGATTTTATCTCATTTCCTGCTTGTTTATTGAAATCTATCTGTACCTTTCTAAGATATTTATATTGAAGCATGTCACTGGGACCTAGGCATTGTTAATGGGTTTTTTTCTCTGTGTATCCATTTTAAATGGTATCTGTAAAAGTTGTATCTTTTTATCATGAAATGTTAAAGAAAAGGAATAGTGACATGTCCAGCATTTAAACAGTGCCTCTATTTTACTATAAACCCAAATATCAAAAGGTGCCCCCCTGCCTCTTCATTAGCCTCTCACTTATTGTTGCTTTCTGATAGAGAGCAGAGTAATCAATGTCGTGCAGTCTATCAGAATCTCTAATATACTGATCATTTTTTTGTAGGATTTTCTAAATTTGGCTTGTAAAAACACACAAGGGTTGAGGAAAGGTTTTTATATTCTTAGTGCAGAAAAATTAAATCACAAAGACTAAAAAATCTTATTAAATGAATATCGATTGTTAATCACAAAGGTTTTATTTCCAAATATATGTTAAATATGTGAAAGATGCTTAAAATGTTAATTTTCTGTTTCAATAAGTTTTTACAAACCAATATCCAGTAGTATCGCTAACAAATGTGTAAACAGAAATAGTACATGTTTCACTTATAATAACATCATGGCCCTATATTTAATAAGAAAGATGGTAAATTTAATTAAACAGTCCACACGACAGCGCCACACTCTAAAATCCGCTGCTCTGCAGCTGCCCCTGTGCACGGGATATCATATAAATATCAAAATAAAACAGCCCACACCAAGGGTCTTTGTGTTTCAAAAAATCTCTTGTGTATTATAATTGCATGTACAAGGTTGTACATGCAATTATAATACACAAGAGATTTTTTGAAACACTTCATGACCCCACATTCAAATGTAAGGTCCAGAAGGGACTATTTCCTGGCTTTTTACAGCAGCCCTTGCTATGTTATGAATGATATGCGTGCATAATTTGGGTAGTGGGTGCGCAGAGCTGACAGGGCCAGTAGGCAAAGCCTTAGGCTGCACTAATATTGTGTGTTGCCATTTCTCATCTGTTGGTTGGCTAGGGCTAGCTTTTGGCACATCAGTGTTCTTATAAGCATGAAGAAGCTCTTGTTTTAAGGAATGCTGCCTGTACTGTTCTCCAGCACAAAATTTCTCCAGAAAAAAGCAGTTACACATTCTTATAGAGTTTAAACCCCACATGAATGTCTCCTGGCTGGCCCTAACATAAGAGCTTTGAGTCAATAACTTCAATACTGAAATTAACTACACAGCATTAAGTTCTGCTATCCCTTAAAAACTTGCTATGTTTTGTTTAAAGGAGAAGGAAAGGCTACTAAAGAGTTAATCTCAAGCTGCAGGCATACCTTCAGTTGCCTCAACAGTGCCCTTAAGTCTCCCCATATTTCACCTGTTCAGAAGATCTGAAGCCAAACAGGAAAAAAAAACCGCTGAGCTGTGTAAAGAAAGTTCCCATAATGCCTCACTCCTGCACAGACACCCAGACCAAGTGAACATGCTCAGTTAGTACGACTGAGTCAGCTTCCTGCTGATTGGCTCAGATCCCCATTCCTAAGGGGGGGGGGAGTGAGTTCTTAGCATTCTTGATGGAGGGGGGAGCAGGAAAGAGCAGAGAACAGAAAGCTGCATGTCTGTGGCACAGGAATTACAGACACAACAAATCTTTTTTTCAGAGAAGTCAGTGCAGTGTTTCTGTGAGTGCTTATGGCTGTATTTACATAGACCTTTCTGATAAAGCTTACTTAGTTTTTACCTTTCTTTCTCCTTTAAAAATCTCATCAAATATGCTGTAAAATCTGAGGAAATAATAGCTACCTTCTTGTTTTTATTATTAATGTATTTGTAAAGCTCAGTGTAAACCAGGCCAAATTAAGCCAGTTATGAAAATCCTGCTAGTGATGCCAGGACCTTGGGATGGTAAATCTCCCATGCTCTTACCAGCAGCATTATATTATCCACTTCTATCTGACATATAGGAAGCAATTTGTTTATTTTTGGATGTGACCAGAATCTTACTTAAAGGGCTTATGTTTCCTCTTTTCCAAAATGTTTCCAGGCTCTTTTAACTAATTAATAAGGGTTTTGATGTTTTAATAAAATATTGTTGTAGTGCTTATGTATCCTTGTACTGTTTGTATTAACATAAGCCCTACAACAATATTTTATTAAAAAATCAAAACCCTTACTAATTAGTTAAGAGCCCGGAAACATTTTGGTGAAGAGAAAATATAAATCCATATCTAAAATAGTGATCATGATTCCACTTGCTAAATGTTTTCAATATTTCTCAGGGGGTCAACCTGTCTAAACATTAAGGATTAGTATAACTTGAATTTTCATTTCATTATATTGGTAAATGGCATTCCACATAATCTCTTCTTGGCATGTTCTCTTACTAGTTATAGATTTTAAGGTAATGGCTGCTTGTGTTTTACAGTAAAAGCAAGATCTCAAATGATGATGAACCCTTTCTGGAACATGTCGTCAGCTGCTGTTCGCAAGGTAGGTGTACCAGGCTGGCATGCATATATGTCTTTGTGTATATAATGTATCAGTCTTTAATGTTACATTGTTTTATGTTATCAGCAGTTACCTTTTTGAAGTAAGTACAGGTATGGGATCCCTTATCTGGAAACCCGTTATCCAGAAAGTTTCAGAGGCCATCTCCCATAAACTCAGTTAAAAGCAAATAAATCAGTTTTAAAAATGGTTCCTTTTTTCTTGTAATAATAAAACAATACCCTGTACTTGATCCCAACTAAGGTATAATTAACCCTTATTGGAGGTAAAACAATCTTATTGGGTTTATTCAATATTTAAATGATTTATAGCAGACTTAAGTCATGCAGATCCAAATTATGGAAAGATCCATTATCGGGAAAACCCTGGGTCCTGAGCATTCTAAATAACAGGTCCCATACCTGTACCAGAGTTGTATGCTGTTCTGGGGGGAATCTGGCCCATTATTCCAGGCAGTGCTGTTCATGTTAGTCAGATAACATTTCGACTTCCATTTTATGAAAATTCTCTCGCAGATTCAGGGCTTTTATTTTTTGTTCTTTAATGACACCTGTGTTACTTTGAAGTCATATTTGGGATCATAAAATAAAAGTTTTTTTGCAGTGTTTCCTATATCTTGCACCATCAGTTCTTTTTGTTTTAACAAGATACTCAAAAATTGCATTATTCATGAACTAATTGTCACTTGCATTAATGTCACATGACTTTATTTTCAAGCAAACTCATTCCTGCAGAAACGGATGGGATTCTGCCAAACCCAAAACTAAATCTTGGATTGGTACATCCCTAGTTATTAGTTTTATCTGTTGTAGATGTAGATGAAGAAGATCAATTCTTCTGGAACAATAGGCTCACATCCCTGTCTTCCTTGTGGTTATAGCCAGTGCCAGTGTGAGAAGTAGCAAAAGCTTCTCATTCAAGTGTGGAATAAGAGGGAAAATTATGTTGTATCAAGATAAAATAGAACATTTCAGTGAAAAGCCCAAAACCATTTTGCTAGTCCATCATAACATACATCTCTATTGTGCCAGAAGAGTTCTTAAAATCCAGTATGCCAATACAATATATGGAGCATCGGCAGATTAGGAAGTAAAGAGGAATGACAGCTGCTACTTACCAGCCGAATGGAACAATAGAAAGGCTGCTATGTTATCTCATAAAATTCTGCTGCTCACATGCTTCAGAGCATAGAAAGTTCCCTTTGTGTTTGGAGCTGTGATGTGTCTGCAGCAGTTACTCATATTGGGCCAGCTACTGTTTATTTACATTTTTTTTTGTCTAAACCACATTTTAATGGCATTGTGTGTCTCTGTGTAGTTAGTATACACTTAAGAAATTCTCTTCCAGTAATGTCATTTTGCTTTCCCTTCACTACCAGAGATCTGATAATGATGAGAAGATTGCGACAGGAGACCAAAAGATAAGCCCGCCTCGTTCTTCTTCTGCCAAGAAACAACTACCTTCTATACCCAAGAATGCAGTTCCTATCACAAAGCCCATATCCCCATCCCCATCTGTACAGCCCACTAATGGGACCCACGCATCTTATGGTCCTTTTTATCTGGAGTACTCCCTTCTAGCAGAGTTGTAAGTTTGCTACTTAACTTGTTGCATTTCTTGGTACTCAACATCTGTGTTAAGAGTTGAGTGCAAATACTATGTATTTATGTCGCATAGTTCTCACTAAATCCAAACCTAAGACTCTTATTCTCTGTGTTTCTCATCTTGCATTTTGCCAATGTTTAAAATAAGATAAGTCCTGTTTTAGTGCCGTTCTAAATAAAAACAATTTTAATAAGAAGCATTTATAATTATGTGAACATATGTCCTCTTCAGATGAGGTGAATTTGAATGCTGCTTGTTTTATGTCTGATTTTAAACTGGCATTTGTAAATTTTGGGGTTTTTTGCTACCTCTATTAACATTACATAAATCTTTTTATTTTTTTAATTCTTGCAGCACATTGGTGGTAAAGCAGAAGTTGCCTGGTGTTTATGTGCAGCCTTCATACCGCTCAGCATTAAGTAAGATTTTTTTTGTGTTATCAGTGTTCAGAAATTGGGCAGTTGGTCTGTAAAAAATAATGAACTTTAATTACATAAAAATGTAAGACCTGTTCGCACTGTTATTTTTAACATATGTAGAAATGCTTATTTTGAATGCACTGTTTATCCGTGCAAAAGCTGTAATTTTTTTTTTTTACCAGGTCATACGTCTTTCTAATTGTGGGGGAAGTTATGGGTTTAAGGGATGTTATAATTCTTGCCAGATTAATTTGTCCAAATGCCCCTTTTGTCACAGGGAATATTCATAGTTGCTGGTTGCTGCTTCTGACCAAATTATCATGAATTATTGTGAAATTATTGGTTTTCTGTAACAAGAAATAAAAACGCAGAAAATGTGTTTTTTAAATTCAGAATTGGTCACTATTCCTAATAATAATAATTTTCTAAATTCACACCAGTGGGGCCTGTTCTTATGTACCTACTGTTCCCTGAGTGCATTATATAATTGTGGATTGAACCATTCCATTAGGAAAGGAATATAAACGCACAAAGAACCAACCTGTGTTGCTTAACTCTGATGTAAGAAAGAGGAAATCATTGAAATCCTACTGGAGAAATGTAGTAAAAGCATTAGAAATAAAAACATTACATTTTGCAGTGTAATCGTCCCCAAAAAATGCTTCCACAGGGAAAGAATTTTCCACATTAATATTTTCCTACTAACTACTTTTATTGCATTCCCTATTCAAGCTTGAGGGGATGCATCTTTTAGAACATATAAATACTACAATAGGTGTTATAAAGCAGCCAAAAAAATAAAAATGGATTTATTTGCAAAGACTAATTACAGGACCCATTCACCCACAACAGCAGTTAAAAAAAACAATTGTCAGTACCTGACACAAGATCTGGTATTTAAATACAGCGTTAATTTGAACTGGGCCAATGCCTGATAGAATACACCCTCAAGTACTTACAGATGCGTTGGTTCCACAGCACAGCGGGCCTTTACAAAGACAGTTGTCTGTGTTTCTGCCTGTATTTCAAATAAGTCACTGCTAATAATCAGTCACTAAAGACAAAAAAAAACTTGTCTGCCTATCCATTGCAATAGCAGTCTAAGAAGATGAAACATCTCTGTACAAAAAAAAAAAATATTTCTATTGTTTGTTCTTTTTCAGTGTGGTTTGGTGTCATATTTATAAGACACGGACTTTACCAGGATGGCGTATTTAAATTCACGGTTTATATTCCTGATAACTACCCTGATGGTGAATGTCCGGTAAGTAGAGGTTTTTGAGCTTTCAGCATACATGGCCTCCTAAAGCCTCTTAGATTTTTTCTTTTCCCAACCAAGTAAATGTGCCCTTACGTGCTGCCATTCTTGACTTCTAGAACCTAACTGTTTAAAATAAGTGGGCTATCAATTTAACTATTTATTATGATTGATATGCACTTCCTTTCTGTTTCAGCGGCTTGTGTTTGACGTCCCAGTCTTTCACCCATTAGTTGACCCAGTTTCTGGGGAGCTGGATGTTAAACGCGCATTTACAAAATGGAGGTAGGTTTGAGGTTTACTTCATCCTGCTAATCATGCACAGTTCAAAGAACCTGACTTTCTATGCTTTCTTCCATATCTGCCTTTCCCCGCACTCATATTGTCCTTGGTATCAGTTCTTCTTCAGTGTGTTTTTCACTGAATTAAAAGTATATGCAGCATTTCTGTGTAAGAATAAGTACAGATTAAATGCATCTGCATGGTGAGCTGTACACCATAATGTTCTGAGGCACTTTGTACAAAGAAAGCACAAGAAAGAGAAAAGGCTTGTACCCAAATAGAGCCAAAAAATAATGCAAATTATAAAAGCTCACTCTGCACACATTATTAATACAGACACGTTATGCAAAAAAGTGATTTAACAAAGCATAGTTTCAACAGTTTATAAACATAGTTTAATATATACCAAACAAAGTGTCCCAGAAAAAACAGCAGTCTCAGGCTTACAAGACAGATAATTTGGTGTATGGGAGAATACCCACACATATAAATTATTCAAATGTAATTATCTTTATTTACTGCCTGGAGTAGAAAAATCAACTTGCACATATATATATTTTCCTGAATGAACAGTTATGCATTTCCACACTGAGCTGAACTAACTAAAAAAATCATCAGACTTGTGCTTATATTTATTTTAATGCATTGTTTTGGGAAGTACCATAAATTCCTGTTTCCTTTTCCTTCCCAGGAGAAACCATAATCACATATGGCAAGTGCTGATGTATGCACGCAGAATATTCTACAAAATAGACACTACCAGTCCGCTAAATCCAGAAGCTGCTGTACTGTAAGCCTTTTATTTACCTACATTCTTTCTGTGCATAGTAAAAGAAATTGCCAGTGGCACAGCTGAACTAATGTCTAGGCACTTTTAGGGTCTGAACTTTTTGTTAAACAGGTACTTCTTACATTGGTGAGATAGTTCCCTGAATATTACATATATTTATAAATACACATTCCCTAGTAACTACTAGCAATGTATTTATACCGATGACTCCCACTTGTTGCCTTCTTGATATAAATATCTGCATGGGTTGCTGATATTATTTACACTGCAGCTGAATCTTTATTTAGCAATTTAATAGTTAGTTTCCCTTAAAGTGCATTTATTACCCCCATATTGCTTCCTCCACCAGAGGTGCAGGCTAATAGAGCCCGCACTCCAGTTGGGGGAAACCAATAGTTTTTCTTGAAAAAAATAGCCTCTGCCAACACTAAGCTGTTCACCAGGAGGAAGCTCCCAGTGTGAGTGGCCATGTTCGGCACACATGCACATAATGAGCGAATGTCCCTGCTCGCTCATTATGCACATGCACCTGAGGTAGAAGCAGTGGCTGCAACTTACCATCCTACATCACACTTCCTACTGGTGCTGGTAGCCTAGGACTGGCAGGGGCTATTTAAAAAAAAAAAAAAACTTTTAGGGCAGTGGCACACGGGGAGATTAGTCGCCCTGCAACAAATCTTCGTTGTCGTTGGCGATTTTGATTTCCAAAGTCGCCCGAAGTTTCCTTGAGAGGCGACTTCGGGAAATCATAGTGACGCTTATGCCATCCCACCAGGGATTTACATTCTTGCCTGTGGGATGGTATTGTGGGGAGACTAGTCGCCTGCGGCAACAAAGGTTTTGACGCGGGGCGATTAATCTCCCCGTGTGTCACTGCCCTTAGCCTGCACCTTTTGAGGAGGTGATAAGTGCCCTTTAAATTGCATGAAATGCAGGTTCTCAGTACTGCTCAGGGGCCTTATGATGGTTTTGTAGCTTTCTACAGCCTTTTTTATACAGACTATAGATGAACAGGAGGGGCTAGCTTCATACTCGTATGTGTGGCCATCCATACTGTGCTGTTCTGTAGGTTTGAGGTCATAAGTAATACACACATTTATGCTTTGGGGTTTTTATTATCTGTTTTGATTTTTCTTTCTATTATCAAGATATGAGAAGGATGTTCAGCTATTCAAGAGCAAGGTGGTAGACAGTGTTAAACTATGCAACAGCCACTTGTTTGACCAGCCTAAAATTGAGGATCCCTATGCAATTATGTAAGTATAACCATCTTTGTAGGAAAGCAGTTTGTCACCTTTTTGATGTCATTTAGTGAAGAGTGTACAGGCTTTAGAATACAACTCTGAAAGAAGAAGCCATTGTAGTTTAGTGCCATTTCAGCCATCATTTTACAGTGTTTTTGTCTAAAAATGTGTTTTTGTTTAATTTGTGAATAAAAGACCACTTTTTTGGAGTCTGTTCTTTTGTCTCCATACTAAATGTGTGACGATCATGCTTGCACTGCTTATAATTAGGTGCCAAACTAGTTTTACTGGAAAGGGCAAAGTTTCAGCGTGTGTGCACTCAGGCTTTAGAACTCTAAGCATTAAATGATTTGGGCGGCTTGTGTCAGGCATTTGTAAACAAAGGGAGTTCCCCAAAGTGGAGCCTGACTCAGAGCTTGGCTAATGTTATGCTGTGTGTGTGTGTTTTAGATATATGATGCTATCTAGTTTTGTACGGCCCTGCTCTCTTTAGTTCTCATGCTGTTTATGACTGTTCTGCTCAACCAAACATTGTATATAGGACTGCAAAACCAATCATATTGTTCTGTTTGCTTCAGACTTGCTGGAATGTAGTTTATTACCACATTCATATGCTGGAATGTGAAATGACTAATACATGTTTCCTCTGCCTAACCATTTTTAATGGGTACAGCAAATTGCTCCTGTTGTCAGGCTGGGACTGAGTCGTTTGCAAGAGAATAAGAGAATTGTTAGGTTGAATGAGCTTACAAATAATATGTTAATATCTAAAATGTATAACAAATGATCATGTATTTGTGTAATTGATTTATTAAACATCTGTTACATTTTGGAATTTTAGTGACAGTTACCCTTTAAGCTTTATCCTCTTTAACAACATTCTCTTTAAATACTGTCACATTGTACAATTGAAGTAAAGGCAAATCACACCTAGGTATGAAGAATTCCTCATAGAAAATTGTATTTTGTCTTTGTAGTTCTGCCATTTATATATTATTTTTATGTGTGTTTGTACTTTTTTTTTTTTTTTTTTTTTTTCAGTTTCTCTCCCTGGAACCCAGTACTGCACGATGATGCCAGAGAAAGAATGTTAGCACAAAAAGTATGCGCCTGAATGTGTTCCCTTTCCCATGCTCTGCATTGTCACTGTACATGTCTCGCTGTTTTATGTTGAACATGTTTGTTATGAAGGAGACAAAGAAATATAAGTTAGTACATACATTCTGCTGGCTTCACCTTGGCAACATGTAAAAAGCCAATTGGTTTCTACACTCAAATATTTTGCTACATAGTAGGGCAGAAAAGGGTGGATATAGTGACTTATGGTGAAATTATGCACTTCCTGGTCTGTTAACTCCCATAATTGTCCTTTAACTCCTCCTGTAAAAGGGTTAAAGAGGGTTCTACTAATGCAAAACGGGTAACACCTAGCACTTTAAATTTTCATAAAGTGTTTTGGGTTTGAGGTTGTTTCCTTGCTGGGTATATCAAAGATAACTAAAATAAATAATTTGTAAAGTACAGGTATAGGACCCGTTATCTAGAATGCTCAGGACCAAGCGTATTCTGGATAAGGGGTCTTTCCGTAATTTGGATCTTCATACCTTAAGTCTATTAAAAAATCAACAAAACATTAATTAAACCCAATAGGATTATTTTGCATCCAGTAAGGATTAATTATATCTTAGTTTGAATCAAATACAAAGCACTGTTTTATTTTTAAAGAGAAAAAGGAAATCAATTTTAAAAATCTAAATTATTTTATTAAAATGGAGTCTATTGGAGACAGGCTTTCCATAATTCTTAGCTTTCTGGATATTGGGTTTCCGGACAATGGATCCCATACCTGTATATCCTGCCGTTTTATGGTTATTGAGCTGTACCACACAAGTGTTGCAAACCTGATTCATGTTGTATGAATCGGGTAAATTCTAAAAACCATCTAATTTATAACTGTGTTTGTGGGGGAGATCAAAAAGCCTAATTTCACCAGGAATTTCACCAGGAAGTGTGTGTGTTTTCATTATTTTGTTTAAAAAGCTAATATGTTGTACTTTGATACTTATTATTATTATTTATTATTATTATGAAAGAATATATTGTTTAAATAGACTATACAAGGTTTCAGCACTCTGAGAACCTTATGAATTATATGAATATTTTGGATATTCTTTTGTATATTTATATACAAAATAAGTTGTTTCAAATTTTGTTAGACACAAATCAGATGAAGTATGTTATAGTTACTGGATTTTGTGGTCCATTGGTTCAGATGAACATTAGAAATACTAAAAAATACAAGCTTTTTATTAAAAAAAAAAAAAGGCCCATGCTGGAAAACTGCCCTGTGCCAGACTTTAGATAAATGTAATGTTTCTCAGTGAGCAGTATACAAATAAGAAACTTTCCAAATATTATTTGAAATTCCATACAGATACTGAAATAATCAAGTTACTCCTCAGTATTGCTCTCTCCGCATCTGCCCCTCTTCATGCAGCAGATTTTGATGGACAGTTAGATCAAATACTTTATTGGGGTGGCGCCGATTGCCTAGAAGATTTAATTAGGATTTACTGTAATGTTAAAGTCACCTTCTAGGGGCCTGCCTGCCTGCCTACCTGACTGCTATGTGGGTTGTAGATATAGGCATGTGAATTAAGGGGCCATACATGGGGTGATAAAATCTGAGAAATCCAGTAAGGCAAGCAGCATGTCGGCTCGTTAATGCAGTCCTTACCCCAATGGCCTGCATCCCGTTAACGTGATCCGATCAGATCAATCGGATATTGTCAGCGTCAAGGTGGGCATATCAAGGTTGTGTGGCAACCATGCCAGACAACAGGATCTTTCAGTGTATGGCTACCTTTAGGAATAATGCTACAGCAGGAATTACTCGAGGGATTTCTGTTTGGGTGTGTATACACAATGTGTGTTATCTGTACATCTGCACAAAGAATACACTTTGATAACTGACACATGCTTCTCATTTTTCCTAGAAGAAGTCAGAAGAGCAAAGCAAAGGTCTCCATGTGTCTGGCCTGTCTTGGGTGAAGCCTGGCTCTGTTTTACCCTTCAGCAAAGAGGAGAATTCATTGCAGACCTAGTGATCTTGGGAATAGTAGCCCAGCAGATATGGGCTAATGGCTAGTACTGGCACTGACTTTATGGAAGAGCAAGTACCTCAATGACTCTCAAGAGATTTGGCTTTTTTCCCACTTGGATTTTTACCATGAATTTGCATTTTAACTCCTGGAAATGTAGGATTTTTTTGTTTTGATTTTTAAATTCCTTTACTGATGATGCAACGCTTCCATACATCAGCCATGTTGAAAAGCGAGTTATTTTATTAGCGGAGCTTGCCTGCTCTCCTTCCCTCATACTACTATTGCAGTGGCGTGTGTGGCTTAGCTTGTGGCTTCTGAGCGGGGAAGCCCTTGTGACTGACGCAATCAAAAGACTTGTCACTAAATCAGAGGAGGGCCGGGTGGACAAAGAAAAGTCTGGGTATAACTTTTCCTGGAGAAGCTATGCTCATTATACACTAAATAAGATCTGTAGTATTTAACTGTTTTAATTTTTTTTTTTTTTTGTAAATATTGTTAGTATAAATAATTTGTATATATCTTGTTTGATAATTCCACATCTAGCACTTTGCGGGGAATGCGGGAAGTTATGGTTTTGAAACTGTGGTCTTAAGATACTTGGGCACTTTTACCCCCTGTAGGGCACCACTGCTAACTCTACAGTTGGTAAGTGTTAAAGGAGCAGACACCTTTTTTTTGTCACTGGAGCACACATCAGTCTTAATAGGGAAACCAACATTGATAAACTGCATTTTTTTTAATGGTCACGTCCTCCAAACTGTGTTTTATTTGGTTACCACTAATAAAA
Organism: Xenopus tropicalis; assembly: GCF_000004195.4. Taxonomy (NCBI): domain Eukaryota; kingdom Metazoa; phylum Chordata; class Amphibia; order Anura; family Pipidae; genus Xenopus; species Xenopus tropicalis. Next base: position 73,926,754 of record NC_030680.2, read on the forward strand.
TGACTCAATTTGGGCATATTGTTGGATTCCCTTACTGTTTTATTCACACAGATCCTTCTGCAGTGACTAATGTGTGTTTTTCAAGTGACCAAAGTGAAGATGTTATTGTGCTAACATGGAAACATTTATTGATGTCTGTTTGCATTCTCACACACAAACCTAATGTAGCATTGCATTGGAAACATCCATTACGCAAATATAAGCTTTAAGTTGCTGTCTCCATAGGGCTCTATAGCAGCCCGAATAAACACAATAGCCTTATAATGGTGTTGCACCCTTTACTAATGTTGCCGACAGAGCAATATATTCAGCAGAAAGGGTGGCGTTATACATGCATGCTATGTTCCTTTCTATACACTAAAGTTTTGCAGTTTCATTGAGGTTTCTTAATAGCCTGCTGTTTGAATGGTGATTCAAAATCCCAAATTTGGAATAAAGGATTCTAAAGCCCAGCAACTACAGACTAATGCAATGTTCTTTTTATAAGGGTAATAGTTTTTTTTTTCCATTTGTTAAGTACAAGCACCAGGTTCTTGCTTGAATCATGCTCCCAGAATAAACTCCTGTTTACAATGAATGTACTTCAGAATATTTTCAGTGCATACAGAACCATGGCATACAATAAATGTAAAGTCTTTTCACCAGCGGTCTGCTTAGTAGAATTGATTTACCTTTGTGTGCTTTCTGTTGTGCTTTAATGGAAATGCTATTGTGTATCAAGGCATCCAAATTATCCAATTTTCCTTATTTTTATTACTTTAACCAGTGTTAAACTGGCCCACTAGGATCCCAGGGAAAATCCAGGTAGGCCCCGGTCCTGATGGGCCCCGGGCTCCTCTGTCCAATTCCACTGAGGCTGGCTCCCCATTTGAGCTGCAGCTGCTATAGCTAAGCCCCTGATATGCTGCTGGTAATGCTGATGCCACGCATCTGTGTTCCCCTCTAGTGCAGTGTCCCTTCAGCGCCAGGCCACCACTCATGATTTTCTTAGGTGCTAGCAGTCTTTTAATAATTCAAGTTGCCCTATCTGCATCACAATTCTCCAACTGCCTGTTCCCACTTAAATAGCTAGCTGCGTTGTTTTTGTGGCAAGACTTTGGAAGAGGCATGTAAAGGGGGAGTGCTAATATAATCAGTTGCCAAAATACTCACTGGCTGCAGTTTAACCTCACTTGCTGCTACCATCTGATTTGATTACAATTATCAGCAGTCAGCACTGAATGACATTTGGTGTCAGGGAGGCTGTTAATGTAATCTGACTAGGACGCAAACTTGTACAAAACATTTTGGGTATTTTGGTACGTTATTCAGTTTTGGTGGGCCTTGTCACATGGGTTAATTTAGTGGTCATTATACAAATTCTGCAGTGATCTTACTACCATGTTTGGGGTTAATGGGGTGCTCTTTTTCATTTCTGCAGTGATTTTTCTGGGTAATAACTTAAGTCATGTAACATTTTTGGCACTAAGCTATGTGTTTTGCATATTTTATGCCCTCAAGCTTCACTTTTGCCTTAGGCCCCATATTTTTTTAGAGATGGCCCTGCTCATCTGTGTACATAACATGAGGTGGGATGGGAGGGTGCAGTAGTTGGGTGTGCTTATTTTTGATGGGCCCCAAGGATGTGGTTTTCTGGTGGGTCCCAGGTACTACAGTCTGACACTGGCTATAAAGGTGGACATGCATATAGATTTTTAAAAGATTTTTTTATTATCGTAGGACCAAGCTTATTGTGAACAGATTGTTTAAAAGTACAATTTGTTAAAATATTTAACATATATCTTTGAGATTTCTTTTTCTTTTGGGCTGCTATATATTTACTGCTGTAAATTTGTTATAATCTATGAAACTTGTGCAGTTTCCAAATTGTTAAGTGATCGTAATCTGTCCATCGCATGAACAGATAAATTTAATTTAAAGATGAACATTTTTTAAGCCTGTTCAGTCAATTTTCTGACCAATGTTAGAAGAAAGATTGCCAGACTATAGTTCCGTGCACACCAATCTTAATGGTAATTCAATATTTTGTCATTAGTCAATAATAAAATTTGTTACATGTATGGCCAGCTTTACGCTGACTGTGGAAATATCTTAAAAACAGTCACCCTTGTACCTATATTCTATGCACATTCCTTCAACACACAGACCTGCGGATCTTCTTCAGATATGGGAGATATGGGGCTAATTAGATCATTTTAAAACAATGGGCATAGGTGCTGTCGGACCGAGTACTGCATCAACAAGCCAATGCGGTCTCCAATCCGAATCCCTGATTGAGATCTGCCCAATGTTAGGCCAGATGTCAGTCAGGGGTGTCCATACACGGGCAAATAAGCTGCCATATCTGTCTAAGGGACTTGAATCTGCCCATGTATGGCCACCTTTAAGCTGGCCATACACGTGGCAATCTGACGATGTTTTCGTCAGATCTGCCACACACCGTCAGGGCTGAAACAGCAGATAAGGAGGTAGAAACAATAGGATTTCTACCTCCTTCTGCCGATTCAGCCCTGACGGCAGATTTTGGTCAGGTGCCTTCTATGGCGCCCGATCAAAATTTTCTAACCTGGCCGATCGGCGAGTCGACCGATTTCAGCAGCTTCATGCGATATTGGTCGACTCGCCGACATGCCATACACGCACTGAATATCGTATGAAACGAGGTTTCGTACGATAGTATCGGTGCGTGTATGGCCAGCTTTAGGCTAAGGTGCTTACTTATCTGTAACATATCATTAACATTTGTATACTGCCCTTTGGTCAAAAATCAGATACCTCTTTATTTGCTTCGCTTACTGGCTTTTTTTTTTTTTTTTACATAACTTGCACAACTCCACCTAAGTAATTACTTTTATTTATTATTAATTTTACACAGTGAAAGAATATGTAATTATATGCAACTCTCCACTATACATTCATTTAGCACTGTCAAAGCTATTTGTAAATGTAATTTGTCCTTTTCTATTCACTGTAGAAATCCGCTCTCCCACTTCCTGTTTACTCACCAAAATGCAAGTCATTGTGGGAATTGGAGTCTTCAGTGGAGGAAAGCTGACCAACCATTCTGTGTTTCAGTGGAAGTAGTCAAGTGAAGCTGTTGAGGGAATAGTAATGGCCATTTACAAATACTTGTTTTTTTAATAATTGTTTAGAATGTCATCCTGTAAGTTTACTAAAAATCATTTAAACATTTAATAAACCCATTAGGATTGTTCTGAATCCAATATGGATTAACTATATCTTAGGATAAAGTACAAGGTACTGTTTTATTATTAAAGAGAAAAAGGGAAAGCATTTTTAAAACTTTTAATGATTAAAATATAGTCTATAGGGGGTGGCTTTCTCATAGTTCAGACCATTCTATATAAAAGATCCCATACCTGTACCCCTATTTACTTAAACTATTTCCTTTTTAGATTTGAGAGTAAGATGGAAGGATATGCTCATCTTGTGAAACAATGGGGTAGATAGGTAATAACAGCAAGAAAGTGGTCACCCCTCTTTTGGAAAAGACAAGGCAAGCTATTGGTCTAGTTTATAGGAGCCAATCAGCAGAAAGCATTTACTGGTCACCATTTAAATGTAAATGTCCTTATTGGTTGCCATAGGTTACTGTACCTTGACTTAGTGCCTTTTATTACATATGGGGGAGATTATTATAGCTACTCATGGAAAATTAGGGTTTTCTGATCAAGACCACATGAAAAGACCCAAGCTCTTCTTGCTTACTGTAGCAGTCACTGTAGTTTTAGAGTACTTTGTTAGTATTTAAAATACCAGGGATGAGTAGATTGTAAGCTCTTTTGGGCAGGTTATTGATTGCTTTATGTTACTCTGTATGTCCAATGTATGAAACCCACTTATTGTACAGCGCTGCGGAATATGTTGGTGCTTTATAAATAAATGTTAATGATAATAAGTATTTTCACTGCCATAAAGTAACATTCTGATTGTTGCTTTGAGGGATTTAACCACTAGAGGGTGCTGATACATTCCCCAGCTTCTCTCTCGCCTTATCAGATGACAAAATTGCATGGTCACTACTGATGTCCCAGCAGGTTTATTGTACCATTTAAATGTTGGTTCACCAGTTTAACCTATAGGGCATTACTGGGATTGTTCCCCTTCCAAACACATTTTTAAATTCAGCTGTTTAGTGCACTGGTTTTTAATGTTTTTTTAAATTAAAACTAATGCCAGTGGAAAAGCGCTTGCTGAAAATTCCGCCCTACGCCTCCTACATGTGCCTTCACCCGAATGAATGGAATACGCTTGGGTGCAGGCACATGTAGCCGTCTCGCGTTTTTATGCATATTTCCTCTACATGTGCCTGCACCCGAGCGTATCTCATTTATTTGCGTGCAAGCACATGTAGGAGGTGTAGGGCGGAATTTTCCGAAACTTGCCGAAAATATCCGCCCTACCCCTCGTCTGACATCAGCCTTATAGTTCCTCTGTGGTGTTTCAGTCCAGCAGCTCAGTAATTCAGGCTCAGACTCTGAACAGTTACAGTTTGCTAAATTGGTTGAAACATGTCTTAGCAGCATCTGTGGGATGTTAGCATGGAAAGTCTAACAGCTGCCTTTATTATAGCAATTAAGAGTAGTTTATAGGGAGAGGGAGGGAGGGAGTCAGTGACCCCCTCGCAGAGCTGCTTTAGGGAGACATCAAAAACACAAGATAGAGAGCAGAAGCTTTGGCTAAGACAAACTAGGGTTCTGTTAGGAAGATATGGATGTCTTCTTTACTATGCCTTAGACATATTTAGGGCATGCAGCTAAAATGAAGGGGATTGGTTATTTAGTCAGGCTTTAAACGGGTGGTTCCCACTATTAGTACGTTATAGAACATCATATTCCTAGCAACATTGCAATTGGTCTTTATTTTTTTTACTGTTTATGAATTATTTGCCCCTCACCTGTTCACATTCAAGTCTCTCATTCAACCCTGGTTTCTAAGGTAATTAAAAACTTAGCAACCAGCTGAAATGCTAAACCCAAGAACTGATAAACAAAAGCTAAATAACTATAAAATCACTAAAAATAAATATCAGTTGCAAATTCTCTCAGAATATCGATGTCGAAAGGTGAACTACCCCTTTAATTCTGATTCCCACACATGGAGGTAAATAGGCCCCCCAGCCAGGTGAACATGATGTGAGGCTATCCGATAAGGAAAACTGTACACAGTCTGCCTTGTAAATTTACAGGGATAATAAATGCCCATTCTTTTATTAAAGAACATGTAAAGCCTACATTTTCCTACCATGTATGTAAGTTGGGCACATTTCCCCCACCTAAACCACACCATTCGTATTGCATATACCCTCTCCTTTCATCAGCATATCATCAAAGTTTCCTAAAACAAACAGCAGCTTTTACTCAACAGCCATTTTTTCCTCTGACACATCTTCAGTGATGTCAGCAATCAGCACATGTGCCCTGTAAAGTTCATGCAATCAAGAACACAGGCAGAACTGATAAAGTCCTGCTTGGATTGAGCACTGTAATGGTTAAACTGAGCTCAGGGCAGGAGGTTTGGAGAAAAAAACATGTTTCTCCAGCATAGTGTACAGCTTAGATTTCTATGGAAATCAGCAGTGCCATCTCTTCATTGGTAGCTAGACTTGAGAGCATTTCGTAACCTGAGTTGAGAAGAAGTGAGCATGCTCAGTAAACCAAGAGCCTTACTATTAACCTTTTTAAAAACAGGATGTTCATTGATTACATTTTTTGGTGGGGGGTTTATATGTCCTTTAAATGAAATAGCTTAACTGTAATACTTGTGGTCACAACTGGTTAGGATAAAATGGGATCAATTATCATACAGTGGAGGAAATAATTATTTGACCCCTCACTGATTTTGTAAGTTTGTCCAATGACAAAGAAATGAAAAGTCTCAGAACAGTATAATTTCAATGGTAGGTTTATTTTAACAGTGGCAGATAGCACATCAAAAGGAAAATCGAAAAAATAACTTTAAATAAAAGATAGCAACTGATTTGCATTTCATTGAGTGAAATAAGTTTTTGAACCCCTACCAACCATTAAGAGTTCTGGCTCCCACAGAGTGGTTAGACACTTCTACTCAATTAGTCAACCTCATTAAGGACACCTGCCTTAACTAGTCACCTGTATAAAAGACACCTGTCCACAGAATCAATCAATCAAGCAGACTCCAAACTCTCCAACATGGGAAAGACCAAAGAGCTGTCCAAGGATGTCAGAGACAAAATTGTAGACCTGCACAAGGCTGGAATGGACTACAAAACCATTAGCAAGAAGCTGGGAGAGAAGGTGACAACTGTTGGTGCGATTGTTCGAAAATGGAAGGAGCACAAAATGACCATCAATCGACCTCGCTCTGGGGCTCCACGCAAGATCTCACCTCGTGGGGTGTCAATGATTCTGAGAAAGGTGAAAAAGCATCCTAGAACTACACGGGAGGAGTTAGTTAATGACCTCAAATTAGCAGGGACCACAGTCACCAAGAAAACCATTGGAAACACATTACACCGCAATGGATTAAAATCCTGCAGGGCTCGCAAGGTCCCCCTGCTCAAGAAGGCACATGTGCAGGCCCGTCTGAAGTTTGCCAATGAACACCTGAATGATTCTGTGAGTGACTGGGAGAAGGTGCTGTGGTCTGATGAGACCAAAATAGAGCTCTTTGGCATTAACTCAACTCGCTGTGTTTGGAGGAAGAAAAATGCTGCCTATGACCCCCAAAACACCGTCCCCACCGTCAAGCATGGGGGTGGAAACATTTTGCTTTGGGGGTGTTTTTCTGCTAGGGGCACAGGACAACTTATTCGCATTAGCGGGAAAATGGACGGAGCCATGTATCGTGAAATCCTTAACGACAACCTCCTATCCCTCTGCCAGGAAACTGAAAATGGGTCGTGGATGGGTGTTCCAGCACGACAATGACCCAAAACATACAGCAAAGGCAACAAAGGAGTGGCTCAAGAAGAAGCACATTAAGGTCATGGAGTGGCCTAGTCAGTCTCCGGACCTTAATCCAATAGAAAACCTATGGAGGGAGCTCAAGCTCAGAGTTGCACAGAGACAGCCTCGAAACCTTAGGGATTTAGAGATGATCTGCAAAGAGGAGTGGACCAACATTCCTCCTAAAATGTGCGCAAACTTGCTCATCAATTACAAGAAACGTTTGAACTCTGTGCTTGCAAACAAGGGTTTTTCCACTAAGTATTAAGTCTTTTTTTGTTAGAGGGTTCAAAAACTTATTTCACTCAATGAAATGCAAATCAGTTGCTATCTTTTATTTAAAGTTATTTTTTCGATTTTCCTTTTGATGTGCTATCTGCCACTGTTAAAATAAACCTACCATTGAAATGATACTGTTCTGAGACTTTTCATTTCTTTGTCATTGGACAAACTTACAAAATCAGTGAGGGGTCAAATAATTATTTCCTCCACTGTATGTGCTTAAAAACCACAAAAGTCCATCAGACACATGGGTACAGTGTTATGCCTGTGCTATGCTTAGATACTGCTAGGGGATTATCAGACTGCAAATTAAATAAGTATATATTTCTATTTACAGATACAAGGGAACACGTAGAATTAAAGGTTTAGCCAACCTACCTGCTAAATAGAAACAAAACATTTTACTCAAAGTGCATTGGATTGTACATTTTAACGTCCCAGGGACTGCTTCAGTATTCAGAAACTGCACAAGATGCTTAAAAACAGCCACAAAATAAACAGTGACATTTTTGTAGGTTAAACAAAACATATGAAAATATACGCTGGGGTCATTTCCCAACACTGTGCATATTTGCACGTGGACAGTAACCCATAGCAACCAATCACTAATTAACTTTTTGTAGAATGCTGCAGGTAGACCAATTAAAGCAAACATGATATGTTGCCATGAGTTACTGCCCTGGTTCAGATCTGTCCAGCGCTGATAAATGAGCCCAACTACTACTTTTTTTTTTTTTTTTTTTTTTAACCTGTCCCTATACAAATGCATGAACTAAACATCCTACATAGCAAGATGTCTTCCATGACCAAATTATAACTTGTTTCGTTATATATAAATATATAAAGACAGCATCAGGTAATCAGGGTTTAAGAGGCACAAAAAAAACCTGTCTGAAAGGGAATTTCAAATACAATCGCTATAATGTACAGCACAAACATTTTCAGTGCTAAGAATACTGACTTGCACAATATTTCTAGCATATATTTATCCAAACTGCTAGTGTCACAAGTTGGCTTTACAAATTGTGTGTATTAAAGTTTTATCCCTGAGACCACATTTCAAAAGCAAAATATAATTTCCTTCAATAAATTTTAATTGCTGGTGTCCCTTGTTTTTAATCAAGTACCATTGCTGACAGTGCATTAAGGTCCCTCATAAATGGGTGGGCTGTTAATATCTCATTTATTTTATGTCTCTGGTCTGCCTCTGGAAATATTTTCAAAAGGGCTTCTTTTAATTGCATGGTCTCAGATGGACTTCTCTCTGGAGGCATTATAGGACAGGGCCGGGCAATATTGTGCAGAGCTGGTGTAAAAGGTTCTTGTGGTTTAATCAGTTGCAAGAATCTGTGTTGACTAAGTCCGGTTCTTGGTGCCATGGGCTGATTATGTCCGGCTCTTGGTGCCATGGGCTGATTATGTCCGGCTCTTGGTGCCATGGGCTGATTAAGTCCAGTTTTTGGTGCCATGTTTCTTGGAGGAGCAAACTGATCCCTAGGAACGAACCTTTCATTGCTGGATGGAAAACTGCTGTGCACAGTTCTGCAAGAACACAAATACACCAATGTATAAATGACAAGCGAATGATCACATATAGTTTGAAATGACAACACAAAGCAGTGCAAATGGCAGTAAAGGCATTGACTGTGTCTGGAATTATTCATATTTCCATTACAATGATCATTTTAAGGGGAAGAGCAAGGTATAGCATTATGACAGTGCCAGAGAAAATAATTTACAACCCCTATTGCAACTAACTAGTAGTGGGCATGTAGGATTTGAGGCAAACAAGCAAATTCATATTAACAGGTCTGACACAGGAAACATCCTGATACCAACGGTTATCCATGTTCTACAACAAGTGTTCTCAAACATGACAGCATGCCTCACAAACAGGGAGTGTTTTCTGGATAAACCACATAATAACACAGGGACATCAAGAAGTCCTTTACTCATTCATGTGTGTTGTTGCTGCTGTATGGGTATCTAGGGAACCATACTGGGCTGGCAAGGGCAGGCTTGGGAATACACCTACTATACGAGTCTATTTGGAAAGAGAATGATGTACATCTTTAATAGTGACACACCCAGAGACACCAAGTGCAGAATAAAACCACACAGAACTCCTTGCTCCAAAATAAACTATTTGTTGTAAAAGCACAGCCTTGATTTACTGGTTATGTGACAGAATTACCCTTGCCGTATTAACTATAACAGACAAGAAATGTAATCAGCACCCTACACTATAGGTTGTATAATGTTTTTTTTGCTTCCTCAGCTGTCAAAATAGCTTCCTGCATTTGCATCCTCATCCTGCTCCTTTCAATCATGTATAAATATAAGTACTAAACACCACAATTATTCTCAGAGCCCCAATATAGGCTCTGTTGGCTTTTCTAGTCTTTATTCCCATCATTATTTCAGATTTCTAAAATTCTCTACAAGGAGACCATGTGTCAACGCTTTAGTGCGGGAGACTTTTTTTTTTTTTTTTTTATCTCTTTCATAAATAAAATCTAATTCTATGCTACTTTTACTTTATTATTATAACATTTTTTTTTTTTTTTTATTCCAGCAATGCCTTGCATGTCCTGGTACAGTGTGATTGGTGCAGCGCTGCAACAGGCATTTGGTGTGTCTGAATTTTCACATGATCCAGTAACCGTACTTTAGGCCAATTCCTCTTGTGCAGTGAGGATTCTAAATGGACATAATTTGTGGTGTGGGCGTTAGAGAAAAGTATGGCCCAACTGATTTATCTGACCTTTTATCAGTTTTTCAAATCTTTAGTATAATCTTATGCTGTATAGTGCCAGAGGAGTGGAACACTGTGCTACGACGCACACATCTCTGCTTGGGATTTGTGTGTTCTTTTGTCCTTAATTTAATAGACTATACAATGAAGTAATTTGATAATAAATACTGGATGGCTGAAAACACAATGACTGCCTCTGTGCCTGCTGCCAATACAGTATATATTAATAATACATCAGCAGAAGACAGTTTGTTTTTTGGTTTTTAAGTTAACCCTTTAAATGCAGGTAACTTTTGATCATTCTCTGATATGTGTAAATTCAAAGTGCAGCATAGATAAAAATAAATAATTGAAACATTTACCCGCATGCCAATACATCAAACTCTCCCTTTAAATGATCCTCTTATTTTCTGCCGCACTTATTGTACTCCAATTAAGTCTGCCTGGTTTAATTCTAGCCCCGGATACATTGGGCTGATACCACACGTGGCGTAGGGCTAATATTTTCGGCAAGCGGAAAAACGCTTGGCGAAAATTCAGCCCTACGCCTGCTACTTGTGCCTGCACTGGAATGAATGGAATACGCTCGGGTGCAGGCACATGTAGCCGATATACGCATGAAAACGCGAGACTTTGCATTCTCTCGCGTTTTCATGCGTATATCGGCTACATGTGCCTGCACCCGAGCGTATCTCATTCATTCGGGTGCAGGCACAAGTAGCAGGCGTAGGGCTGAATTTTCGCCAAGCGTTTTTCCGCTTGCCGAAAATATCAGCCCTACGCCTCATGTGGCATCAGCCTTAAGCACAAATGTAGAAAGCTGCGGTGATCAAGTCAATTCCTTCCTACTGATGATGGCACACTCCAGGCTATTTAGCAATAATTAATCCTGCCTTGTTCCCAAATAACAATGTAACATGACAGGCCACAAGTACTATAAGACAATTCTATAGAAACTATTAACCATGAACTTTATATAACAACCCTTTAATAAATATCTCCTCCTTTAAACAGTCCAGCAAGGAGGTTAATAAAAACTTTTATTTATTTATTTTTTACATTTTACTTATATATTACAGAATGTCCTTTAATTTGTATATGCTTTGCTTATTTAAATTTAAAGAGAGAATATTCTAAGCAAAAATGACAAATCTACTTTCTGGGCCAGATTATTTTTTGGAAGCGATGCTTGAGAAGTCTTGTGGAAGATGAATGTGTGACATCTGAGCGGTCTTCAACCATGAAGAGATCAGTGGTGGAAATAAGTTCTTGCACAAACTGAGCCATCACATAAATAAGTGGGATCTTGGCCTCATTCTGTTACTGAAAAGTGAATTACAAATGGGTACTATGCATTTAGGTCAAGCCAAATGGGGTGTTCTGCACTATACACAGATATATAAACAGCTCAAGCTGATGTTTAATAAATCAATCAGTTTCACATATAGCTTACAATAGCGTGTAATATGTACTAGAGAAGGTGGTAGTTCCATGACACTGGTTTCCCATAGTGTTACTGTCAAGAAACTGTCCCAGCATGCTGTAAAATCTCCAAATATATTAATACAATACAATCTTTACATTAAAAGGAGAAGGAAAGTAATTTTGGCATTTTACCGCAACATTAGTGCAAGCTAGAATGCTATAATTATTCTGCACAAAGCTGCACCATTCCTAAGTAAACAGCCCTAGAGGCTCTCTCTCCATTTGCTTAAAGGACATGTCAACCACAAAAATAAATTTTGCCTAATAAAAGAAACCATTATGCTAAGCAACTTTGCAATATACATTTATTACATATTTGTAATGGTTTTTGAGTTATTTGTATATGTAACTGCTATTAAAAGCAGTGTCTGCCTGTTTGTTCTTTCTATTCTCTGCCCTGGTGGTTCTGGCATTTGAAACAATGTAACATATGCCAACAGATTTTACAGATCTGCCTTGTTGGAGGAGCCTGGCACTTGCAACATTGTTTAAAAAGTAACAACCAGGAGTTCAGCAAATGCTGCTTTCTATAGAAATTGCATTTACAAATTATTTATTAAATTGATATTGGAAAGGTGCTTAGAATAATGTTTTATTTTATTAGGCAAAAAAATATTTTTGGGGTTGACATGTCCTTTAAGATAGCAGCTGACATTTTAGTTTGGTCTCAGATCTGGCTCAGATCACGCATTTTGATGGGAGGGGGAGTGAATTCTTATGAAATGGGGGAGCAGAAGAGGGGAGAGAGCTGCACAGAGTCTGCCCAGGGGACGAAGGATTTTTCTGAAAGAGGAAGTCAGATACCAATGAACTTGTTTACACAAAAGACAAGAAATCCTGTTTCTTTTGATAGAGGACAATGCAGCGTTTCTGTGAGTGCTTATGACTGTATTTACATAGACCTTTTTGATAAAGCTTACTTAGTTTTCCTTCTCCTTTAAGTATTTTGTATTTTAGGTGGGGCAACAGAAATATTTCTTCCGCATTCATTAAACCAAGCATCTTTACCTGCCAAATTTAAGTTAATAGAGCTTCCCCAGCAGAATCCTCCATTGTGCTTTTAAAAAACAGATTTTTTAAGTTTAATTTTTAAACTTCATAGGGTAACCATATTCTTAATTTCCCAGGGTGCAATAGCTATGTGACTTATGCCTTAGTCACTCTTTACTGCTGTGATGCAAGTGATATCACCCCTTTTCCCCCGTCTCAATAGTAAGAAATCCAAGAAGCCCAACTCATGACTCCTCCAGTTACATGGGAATAGAAGAAACAATAGGCTGGCTCTTTCTGAAAGCTCAGGCAAAATGCACTGAGATGGCTGTCTACACACCAATATTACAATTGTTGGGGTAGACAGAGATACTACTAACCTGTTGCTTTGGTGTTAAAAAAAAAATGTAAATGGGGATCTCTGGATTCTGGAATGGAACTTTAATTTGCAGCAGCACAGGTGGTTTTTCATGATGAGGGCAGTGAGGTTGTGGAATGCCCTTCCTAGTGATGTTGGATTCTGTTAATGCCTTTAAAAGGGGTTTGGATGAGTTCTTGAACAAGCATAGTATCCAAGGCTACTGTGATGTTGGCATATATGGTTTATGTATGTGATTGTATAGATAGGTAAGTATAGGTTGTGTGTACTGGGTTTACTTGGAAGGGTTGAACATGATGGACTTTGGTCTTTTTTCAACCCTATGTAACTATGTAAGGAACACAGCACAAGCAATCTCAGTTGGCATAAAAGTGGTACATTCAGTTTCCATTCATTTGAACAAAACACCTGAAACCTTTGGTACAGGCACATTTGTGCCAGAACACACTGCGCTAAATGCAGCCATCCAAAATGTTTCAGGCTAAAAAGCATCACATATACCATCAACTGAAAAAAATGCAAGCTGAGCTGCCTTAAACAAAGAGGATGGCACATGATGTTGTGGTGGAAACTTATCAAGCCTCTCTAAATAATGGAGTAATGGCATTTCAGCAAATGTAACAGATGAGCATACACTGAATGGAGAGAATGTAGCCCCCTATAAGGGAGGAGGTGGGCATCAACTGTGGAACCAACAAACATTAGCAATGCTCTTTGTTGATAGGATGAATATGGATGATCTAGTGGAGATGCACAAACACTTTACGCCTTGGCAATACCAATGCTATGATAATGGTTACAGAGAAACAGTGGCTTGCAAAAGTATTCGGCCCCCTTGAACTTTCCCACATTTTGTCACATTACAGCCACAAACATGAATCAGTTTTATTGGAATTCCACGTGAAAGACCAATACAAAGTGGTGTACACGTGAGAAGCGGAACGAAAATCATACATGATTCCAAACATTTTTTACAAATAAATAACTGCAAAGTGGGGTGTGCGTAATTATTCAGCCCCCTGAGTCAATACTTTGTAGAACCACCTTTTGCTGCAATTACAGCTGCCAGTCTTTTAGGGTATGTCTCTACCAGCTCTGCACATCTAGAGACTGAAATCCTTGCCCATTCTTCTTTGCAAAACAGCTCCAGCTCAGTCAGATTAGATGGACAGCGTTTGTGAACAGCAGTTTTCAGATCTTGCCACAGATTCTCGATTGGATTTAGATCTGGACTGTGACTGGGCCATTCTAACACATGGATATGTTTTGTTTTAAACCATTCCATTGTTGCCCTGGCTTTATGTTTAGGGTCGTTGTCCTGCTGGAAGGTGAACCTCCGCCCCAGTCTCAAGTCTTTTGCAGACTCCAAGAGGTTTTCTTCCAAGATTGCCCTGTATTTGGCTCCATCCATCTTCCCATCAACTCTGAGCAGCTTCCCTGTCCCTGCTGAAGAGAAGCACCCCCAGAGCATGATGCTGCCACCACCATATTTGACAGTGGGGATGGTGTGTTCAGAGTGATGTGCAGTGTTAGTTTTCCACCACACATAGCGTTTTGCATTTTGGCCAAAAAGTTCCATTTTGGTCTCATATGACCAGAGCACCTTCTTCCACATGTTTGCTGTGTCCCCCACATGGCTTGTGGCAAACTGCAAACGGGACTTCAATGGCTTTCTTCTTGCCACTCTTCCATAAAGGCCAACTTTGTGCAGTGCACGACTAATAGCTGTCCTATGGACAGATTCCCCCACCTGAGCTGTAGATCTCTGCAGCTCGTCCAGAGTCACCATGGGCCTCTTGGCTGCATTTCTGATCAGCGCTCTCCTTGTTCGGCCTGTGAGTTTTGGTTGGACGGCCTTGTCTTGGTAGATTTACAGTTGTGCCATACTCCTTCCATTTCTGAATGATCGCTTTAACAGTGCTCTGTGGGATGTTCAAGGCTTTGGAAATCTTTTTGTAGCCTAAGCCTGCTTTAAATTTCTCAATAACTTTATCCCTGACCTGTCTGGTGTGTTCTTTGGACTTCATGGTGTTGTTGCACCCAATATTCTCTTAGACAACCTCTGAGGCCATCACAGAGCAGCTGTATTTGTACTGACATTAGATTACACACAGGTGCACTCTATTTAGTCATTAGCACTCATCAGGCAATGTCTATGGGCAACTGACTGCACTCAGACCAAAGGGGGCTGAATAATTACGCACACCCTACTTTGCAGTTATTTATTTGTAAAAAATGTTTGGAATCATGTATGATTTTCGTTCCACTTCTCACGTGTACACCACTTTGTATTGGTCTTTCACGTGGAATTCCAATAAAATTGATTCATGTTTGTGACTGTAATGTGACAAAATGTGGAAAAGTTCAAGGGGGCCACTGTATGTGCCTAGTTCCCTCCTTGTGTTGTGCCCTAGGCACATACCTCTTCTGCCTACCCTTTTTTCTGGCCCTAGTTCTATGTAGGAGTCTGAAATAGATAAGCAGTCTTTTGTACTTATGGTTGGACACTTCTGGGTATCACTTACCCTGTTGGTTTGGTGCGCATTTTTGGTGTATTTATTCTGCAAATTATTTTCTTATATTGTCCACAAAGATAGGTTAATTTAAAGTTTGAAATAAAGGGAATGAAACATATATATCAAGTGAAGAGAATAGTAGTTTTATAGCATCCACAACCAGGAATCATTTGACTGCACCAGGGAAGATAAAAGTGGGGAATATTTAAAAAGCTAAAAAGAAAAAAAATACACCACTAATCACTACATTAACACAATGCTTTGTGGTTTAAAATTGTGTGTATTTATAAAGCTGTTTAATAAATGTGTAAGGGTGTAAAATGCTGGTATAAAACGCAATACCATTATAAATTACACTGCTTTTAGATAAAATGTTAGCCCCCCCCCAGTTATTTGACTTTTACTTCTCATTTATCAAAAATCAGTGTAATTTATTCACTTAATGGATACCCCAGGCTGGTGCTCCTCTGGCAAAAAAAAAAAAAAAATGCACTGGCAGGGGGTACATGCAAGCTTGCAATCCTCTTCCACCTACTTTCTTCATGCTGGCTGCACAGGCATTGGTCCCAGAATCACAGAAAAAGAAGAAAGGAGGAAGATGATCGCTTGCCTGCATATACCCCGGACTCGTGCGACTTTCTGCTAATAGAAGCACTAGTCCATAGTATTAGGTAAGTGCACCCACTGGTGCTTTTAACTTTCCTTCTCCCTAAAGAATTTTTTCTCAGCCCATTTGAATTTAATGGATTACGCCAGCTCAACTCAAAATGCACTTTAAAAATATCACCACTTTTAATTTAGCGATGGATTCTGCCTGCTGATTTGATAAATGTTGACAGGAGCTGTAGTATCAGGAGTAAAAAGAACAAACAGCTTTATAAATACAACTCTTATTTTACACCGTTTTTGTGATGTCAATTATTGTACACTAGGAGGGGATTTTTTTTTTAAAAGTTATAATCACGGAAATCCAAAAGCTCTTTAACTATTTTTACCGGTTGTTTGGCTGTTTGCTGAGGAAATCATCCAGCTTGGGCCCATATCTTCCTAATGGATCATCAGGTAACATAAAAATGTCACCAGCAAAAGTGTACTGCAACAATCTGCGTAAAAAAAAAAAAAAAACAACAAACCCATAACTACTCATAATAACTCAATTTATTTTTTTATTACAACTGTCTAATCTCGTGTCAACCCCAAATATAAGTTTATGCCTAATAAAAGAAAACATTATTCCAAGCAACTTTCCTATATGAATTTATTAAAAATTTTCAGTGCTTTAAAAGTTATTTGTAAATGTAATTGCTACTGAAAGCAGCATTTGCTAAGCTCCTGGCTGTTGCAAAGCTCAGTCTCCTCCAGCAAGACAATTCTGCCAATCTGCTGGCTTGTGTTACATTGTCAGAGCCATCAGGGCAGCGAATAGAAAAGGACAGACAAAAACTGCTTTTAATAGCAGTTATATATACAAACTCAAAAACCATTACAAATTTGTAATGAATGTATATTGCAAAGATGCTTAGAATTTTTAATTTTGTTTTCTTTTATTAAAATTATTATTATTTGACTTTAAAATTACTGTAAACAGTCCCCCCAAAAAAATACCTTTCTCCTTGCATTCAAGTCTCACGTTGTTTCTAAATTACAAGCTGAAAACTGCAGGTCATTTCAGCTACTTCTTGGACTAGCATGAAGCTCCAATCCCTTTTCTGAGCCCTGCCTCTCCCTTGTGGTTTAGAAAGGAGATGAGACTAAATCCAGTGAGAAAGATATGTTATTCGGTGGAGCCGTTTTGTGTCTTTTTTAAATATAAAAGGCTTACTTATCCTTTCGGAAACATGATCAACGCATATCAAATAGTAGCAGTGGGAAGGGAAGGAGACAGAGAGACCAACCTTTCTTTAATAATTTCCCTCCAACTTGGTGATTCAACAACAAATTCTCTGAAGTTATCGTTTGTTATGATTATACCTCCAGTTCTCTCAGCAAGATGCAAAAGAAACCTACAATGCAAGGACAGAAAATAAAATTGCAAGCATAAAAGCAGTGCACAAATTACATTTATACTATTCTTACACCTATTCTCAAAGCAAAAGAGTATACATACTTCTAACAAATCAGAAATGCCAAAGGAAAGCATTCACAGCAGGTTTATTTAATCAAAAGCACTAGTTTTCAGACTGAATGCAGCACAAGCGTGAGATGCCTAAAGTCTACACCAGTGGTGGGCAAACCGTGGCTCACGAGTTACAAGCGGCTCTTTAGCCCCTTGAATTTGGCACTTACAGGTGCAGGCTTGCATGTACAGTGCGATCGCATTTTCGCCGCCCATGAGTAAACATTTTAAACTGCAGGGACATGGTAGCACACAATTAAGATGGTTGGCCCTACAGGTGGTGTATTTCACCTCCAGGGGTGGTGATTACAACAGGTTATTACTACAGAAGCAAATAATGTCGATTGACAAATTAAATACCATGGGCCCGATTCACTAAAGTCCGAAATAAGGAGTGCTATTTATAGCATGCGTTAAAAATCTTATCACTTCTTATTTTTCGCTCGATTCACTAAAAGGACACTTGTCATAATTAAGAAGCGATGTTCTTGGCGTTATTTATCTTACGATGACATATTTTAATGAAAAAAAACTATGCGATAAGCGTTATAGGGGCCGATTCACTAAAGGTCAATAACGCTTATCGCATAGTTTTTTTCATTAAAAAGCATGCGATAATTAAGTACTGATTCATCAAAGTCATTTCGCATGTGTTAATCCGCATATCGCATGCACAAAAAAAACGCATTGCGTTAATTAGCGAATAGAAATAGTACTAACGCATGATTCACAAACACATATGAAGCGTTAAACGTGCAAAATATCGTGTTAATCTGTGTGAATATTAACCCTACTTGGGGCAGGCGGTACTTAAAGAAAATTGCGGTTCGTGAGCTATTGGCAACACAACATGGAGTTTGCAGTCGTATTTTTTCAAGTATATGTTGGCCCTAGAGTGATGCATCCTCCAGTTTTCAGGGAAATGGTGGTTTTCAGAAAGTAATGGTTATGTGCGTAATATATTGCGCTCTGCGTAATATCTTGTGCGCTGCATAAAATATTGCGCGCTGCGTAATATCTTGTGCGCTGCATAAAATATTGCTTGAAAATATGTCATCGTAAGATAAATAACGCCAAGAACATCGCTTCTTAATTATGACAAGTGTCCTTTTAGTGAATCGAGTGAAAAATAAGAAGTGATAAGATTTTTAACGCATGCTATAAATAGCACTCCTTATTTCGGACTTTAGTGAATCGGCCCCATGGCTCTTATGGGCCTCAATGAGAGTCTAAATTTTTCTTGCTTCTTCTAATTTGTGTAACCTTTACATTTGTATGTGAAAACAGTTGACTTGCATTATTTCAGATTACTGATCATATGTTTTTTCCCTTACAGCCACTACTATATTTCCATGAATGGAAGGGGGAGCATCTCCAAAAATGTGTGTGCAGAGATCTCCATAAACAATGGAAATCACTGGATTGGAGTGCCATCCGTTATAGTTTAACATGTGTTATTAATTGCATTTTTTTAAAAAAATTATGATATAACTGGTATTACTGAGGTCTTGGGGGGACAAAACATTTGAGTGGAATATGAATTGCAATATTTACACCCTTTTCAGGATGAGAAGTGGGATAAAAAAAAAAAAAAAAGGAGGAGTTTGTCTTTATGTAAAGCCAGAATTAAAGTCATATATTTCATATCACTATTAAGTATGTATTTATATATTGGTGTATTTAGACATTCTGACCTATCATCATGTGATGCAATTCGAGCTCCCAGCACTGTCCTGGAGGGAGTAAATGACAGAATTCCCAGTTCCTGCAGTTGCTGTAAGAAGTGCTGTTCTGTAGAGGATGAGGAAATGCATTATTAGTGATACAGAGACATGGGCTGATATTTTTTTTCAAGCAAAGTTCCCTGTTGTTCCCCGATATTGTTTTGGTTGAGCTGCTTCTATAAATAAATACATTTTTGTTGTATGAGTCAAGTATTTGCATACCAGGAAAAAAAATCAATTTAAAGGATAACTTTTTGCCATTGCTTTATATAGACCTACAAACAGAAGGGATGTGGTTTTAACAGCTACTTTACTCAAATCTTTCCCCAAAAACCTTTCTTGGGCAAGTCATCCATTGCAGTTCTTGCTGGCTGCTTTTCCAGTCTGACCTGTGGCAGCTAAACTAGCATGTTGACAGGGGATTAAAAACACAAAAGGATGACTAGGATAAGTAAGGTTGTGGCCAGCTAGCCAACCAATGGCATATTAGGCAAGACAAATAAAACAAAAGGAAAATCTTTAAAAAAAAAAAATAAAAAATTGTATGTAATAATTTAGACTTTTAAAACGGATTTCCTTTTTCACTGTAATAAAACAGTACCTTGTATTTGATCCCAACTAAGATATAATTAATCCTTAGTGGATGCAAAACAGTCCTATTGGGTTTTATTGTTTTTTTAGTAGATGTAAGGTAGGACTATCCAAATTATGGAAATAACCCTTATCCAGAATACCCTTGGTTCCGAGCATTCTGGATAACAGGTCCTATACCTTTATAACTAATTTGTTTTATGCAGCAATAAAATATGGATCAGCTGCACTAAGAACAACATATACACAGCACCACAAGTATAACCATAATATATAAAATTCCCTTTTGATGCAAATTACTGTAACAAGTAGAATGTGTAATCATTTAGTAGCACAGTACCTGTGATAAAAGGATCACGTTTTGTTCTCCACTGTGGAACAAAAACTGTAATATTCCGGTGACCCTTCTTCCAAAAGTATTCAACAGCTAAGGCTATGCCTCGACAAGAAAAGAATCTTTGCAATCCATGGCTATTGCAAGAAAAACAAAAAATCTGTTAGAGAGAAGCAAGCGAAATATGAAAAGTTTACAAGAATTATGCATAGAATTTCAGTAAGATGCTGCACATCAGTGTCACTGTTGTGTAAGCAGCTCGTAAAGGGGCAGTATACCCCTCTTTTTTTAATATGAATTCAATGAATAGGGCTTGCACTGAAAATACATTTTGCATATTGTTAACTGGTAATTAAGAAATATCTGTTTTTATTATTTCTTGAGCTAAACAAGGCAAAGGGGAGATTAAAGCTACACCATATTTGGTCCTTCCAAAGTAGGTAATTTAATTTCCAGTGCACAGGTAATCCACCAAAAAGTATGCTCAACACAAGCCCTATTCACTAAACAAGTTGGTATTCAGCACCTTTAAAATAACGCAAAAGACTAATTCACTGGTGTTACAGTGTTGCCATTTTTACCACCCAATAAACTGTCACAGCCATACACAAGCCAACAAAAGGTTTTTCAGCATATGGTCACCATAAAAGCACGTTCAAAACAAAGTTATCTGCACCTACTCAGGCAAAAAAAAAAAAAAAAAAATAGCAATTTATTACACTAGGGTGCCTAACAAATGATCAGCCCCTGGTATATTAGCTTTCCTTGTCCTTTAAAATTAATTTGCAAATAGCAAGAATAGTCATTTAGCCACGTGGAATACATAAGATGCAACAGTTGATGATGGAACAACATAAGCCTGTCGGCCTACCCACAGTCGTATTTTAATACAGTGGCAATGCAAAACAGAAATTAACACAAACATGTTCACCTACTAGAGGCACATGGCACACAGAACATATAATGCACCACTGAAGAAACTTGTCATTAGTTTTAATAAAACCCTTGTATGCCTTTTTTTGTTCGAAATCAGCTTGTTACCAGGGTTTCCATTAAACTAGTGACAGGTTCCTCTGCTAGATATAGGAGTTTTTTTGCCAGTAGAGAAATGCCAGTGGAATGCATCCCATTTGCCATAAGCAAGAAAGTATTTGTTATACATCTATAAAAAAAATGAGTTATTTAAATATATTTCTAAACTGTGCATGACATGTTGAGGAGACCCATAAAGTCTGTGCAGCATACCGACACCCCACACTTCAGAGGAAATATTCTGGGTTCCGCTCTCTAACTCTGGTACAACCAAAAACTACTGCCTTAAAGGAACAGTAACACCAAAAAATAAAATAAAAGAGCTTTAAAGTAATAAAAATATAATGCACTGTTGTCCTGCACTGGTAAAACTGGTGTGTTTGCTACAGTAACACTACTATAATTTATATAATAAGCTGCTGTGTAGCCACGGGGGCAGCCATTTAAGCTGGAAAAAAAGGAGAAAAGGCACAGGTTACATAGCAGATAACAGATAAGTTCTGTAGAATACAATAGTGTTTTATCTGTTATCTGCTATGTGCCTGTGCCTTTTCACCTTTGAATGGCTGCCCCCATACTACACAGCAACTTATTTATATAAATGATAGTAGACTTTCTGAAGTAAACACACAACTTTTACCAGTGCAGCTTTTGAAAGCCAAAATGCATTTTTCCGCCCAATAAGTGAAGCACCTATAATGGGTACCCAAAAATTACCCACAGGTGCAGGCATTGGTAATTTCAGGATTCCCCTGCAATTGCACCTGCGTGTTACTCATCAGAGCAGGCATGTGCTAATGCAAGTACCTTTCTGAACGGCATCAATGCATGCTCAATTTTGTATACATTTTAGTGTTCTGCATCAAGTTTAGACAATGTCACTTGGGTATTAAATACAGATAGGCAATCATTAAACATTATTATCACCAATACTGAAGGTAAAATATATAAAATAAGGCTGTTCGCAGCACTGACCTCATTGCAACATTGCTGCCATCTATGATAATATGTTTCAAGTCCCATCTTCCAGGCTCATTTTTCAGTTCTAATCGATATTGTACTTTTAAAGAATTTTGGAATATCTGTACTCCAGTTAAAGGAGGATCAAAGTGATTATTAAAGGCTCTTTCAGCTGGTGCCACAATAGTTGTCTGATCTGTAGGTATAGGATTTACCACAGTTGCTTTTGTCTGGGATTTGTAACAAAAGGGATTGGAAGGTCCTGCTTTGTCTGTGGCAAGTAAAGCTTTAGGTTGCACTTTTGACGGTGCTGCAGATTGTACAGTCTCAGCTATGGCAATTTTACATTTAGGCAGACTTGAAGTACCTCTGGCCTTCAGCAGGTCTGTACTATAACTGCTGGATTGGCTAAAGGGTACAGACAGCTCTTTTTTACTCTGCTTTTCTATTTCTTCTAGAAGTTTTAATGGTTCTTCTGATTGTCCAAGATCATCAATTACCTTCTCAACTACAATCTGAGAATACCCCATAGTTTTGAAGAAGTTAACAAGTATTTTATACTCTGTTTCCGAACTCACGCAGTCATCAGCTTCCACAACTATCACTGAATCTTCAAAGTCACTAGGTTCCGATATCAAGTCAATAATGGGAACATTGTTTTTGTCAGCATTTCTGTTAACAGGGCCATCTACTTGAACAGCCTCTAAAGAAAATGGCTTTTTGGAGAACCTTTCCTCTGCTTCCGAGCTACGTCTTTTAACGGACAGACGGTCTTGTTCAGAATATGGACATTCTATCAGGCATGGGCTATCTTCTGCTGCACTTGAAAACACAGAATCCAGCTGACTTGTAAGTTCTGTTACTGGAGTCCCTGCTCCTTTTCTAGACACTTCATCTTTTTGGTTTACTTTGCATTCAGCTTTGTCATCTGAACTCTGCCTTGAGAGATCCTCACATGAAAGTTGGTTGTCACATGCAAGACTTAAGAGTTCACTTTTCAGTGCACTTGGCAATAGCAATAAGTCAACTGTATACTTGTCGACATGTTTTTCAACATACAATTTAAACTTTTTTTTCACTGCAGGTTCTTTGTGACTGGGTAAACTTAGATTATCTTTAAAAAGCGCAATGAACTGCTGAACACGACTTTGTGCCATTACCACTGGTTCAGTTGCTCCCTTAATACCGAGGACCCCTATGTCCGATAGAGCCACATCTGCACAAGTGTCCTGAATAAGATGATTAAGAAAGGAACTCTGGGCCCCTGCAAAGATGCAATGCATTTCCTTTGGATAACTCTGCTTTTCCTCCAATTCCGGCTCACAGATGCCTTTCACATATTCCTATAACAGAAGTATTTTAAAAACAAATCTTACAATGGGGATTAAAAAAAAAAAATACAAAAAAAACAAGAATTAAGTGTGTGAACCGAATGTACGTTAATGTATACACACACATACATAACACTGTGACCACATAGCTGACACAGATGAACAAGTAGCCAGTCTGGAAAGTACAGTGTCATGCACGCTTGATATGAGGAAGTATGCTTAAGAGATTTGTTTATTGTCAGAGAACAGCAGGGTCATGACTGTACAGGAACTAGACAAGTGACAAGATAAGCAAGCTAGGTCATTTGGGAATATCCCAGCTGGCATAGCACTTACCTGAGATACAGGATACATGTTTACATATATCATGATTTTAAAGTGCTGTATCACTTTATTCTCCCAGTTCACCCAGGTATACATTTAAAATAGCAACAGTGGCCAAGTTTACTGGATAGGAGAGGTGGGGTTAGGCAATCTCACTAGTCTACCTGCTGTCCTCAGTGTACATACCCAGTATAGACCAACAAATGTAGATTAGCTACAAGTAATGGACATTAGTGCTGCTAGGTTTAGGCCTATATGCTTTAAATGGAACAAGGCGTGTGATAAGGTGGCAAACGGTCCCTACTCCAAAAACAACATTTAACAGATAAATATGAGAGCACTGCAAAGATTGGAGGAAACTGTACTGAACTGGACTAAAAATTGCTGGATAGAAAAAATATCAATACATGTTCCCTGGAACCTGGTATTGCATACGAGTACATATGTCAAAAGCATCATAACACACAATTTCCGTCACTGGTGCAAATGTGTACAATAATCAACAGTGCTTCTTTCCATTTATCCTCCTTATAAATTAAGCAACAAATGTGTGCATTATAAAATCATACAATCCAAAAGGTATTTGTGGTAAGGTACATGCAAACAGATTCATATTATACATATGTGTAATATAAAGATACAATTGTAGATATACACATGTATATACCACCTAAAACTGAACCTAACAAAAACTGAACTAATGATCTTTCCGCCTAAGCCTGGTCCTACTCCCCCCTTTTCTATCTCTATTGAAGGCACCCTCATCAACCCTGGCCATTCGGTGCGTTGTTTGGGGGTGATCTTTGACTCAGTCTCTCCTTCTCTGACCATATTAACACCACTGTCAAAACCTGTCACTTTTTCTTGCGCAATATTGCCAAAATACGTCCCTTTCTTTCTACTGCAACAGCTAGTTTGCTCATGCATGCTCTCATCCTATCCCAACTTGACTACTGTAACCTGCTACTAACCGGCCTCCCTAACTCCCATCTTTCCCCCCTACAGTCTATATTAAACACTGCTGCATCCAGGAGAGTTCAGGCCCTTCCTCTGCTAAAGTCTTTATCGTGGCTTCCTATTAAACAAAGAAAATCTTACAAACTCCTTCTCTTAACCTTCAAAGCCCTCCATTCCTCTGCTCCTCACTACATCTCTTCCCTTGTGTCTGCGTACGTTCCTGGCCGACTCCTTCGTTCCTCGCAGAGCAACCGTTTGGTTGCGCCCCCCACTACTACTGCCGTTTCCTGCCTTAAACCTTTCTGCCTTGCTGCCCCTTACATTTGGAATGCCCTCTCTGATTTCCTCCAGAGAGAATCCTCTCTCAGTCTTTTTAAAACCAAACTAAAAGACTACCTTTTGGAGCACTCACCAAACACCTGATCTGGAAACGAACACTTATATTGTAGTGTCACCAACTGTGACCTACAGCACTTATATTTGCCGATTTGTGTCTGTAAGTTACCCTCCCATTTAGATTGTAAGCTCTACGGGGCAGGGACCTCCATCCTCTTGTGTTTTTGACTCTTATTGCAACTGTACCTTTTATTTATGTCTTTATTGTAATACTTTGTATTTATCTATTATCTTAATAACCCCTTGTTTGTATTAATGTATTCTACTGTACAGCACTGCGTACATAAGTAGCGTTTTATAAATAAAGATATACATACATACACACACAAGAGCCTTTGGATAATTTCACACTAGATGTTTTCTCTGGCATTGGTATAAAATCCCTGAAGGATATCCAAAAAGCTACAAATTGTGGCAAGGCCAACTCCCAGAGAGTCTAATTTAAGAAAATAATTGTAACAGGCAAAAAATGATTATTAACTCTAAACACTGCCCCTTCACAGGAGCTCCCCTGCCCGAGAGAGGTTGTTGGGTCCTAACTGTGCCTCAGAGCCCTTAAAGGAACAGTAACACCAAAAATTGAAAGAGCTTTAAAGTAATTAAAATATAGTGTACTGTTGCCCTGCACTGGTAAAACTGGTGTGTTTGCTACAGTAACACTACTATAATTGATATAATAAGCTGCTGTGTAGCCCCGGGGGCAGCCATTCAAGCTGGAAAAAAGGAGAAAAGGCACAGGTTACATAGCAGATAACAGATAAGTTCTGTAGAATACAATAGTGTTTTATCTGTTATCTGCTATGTGCCTGTAGCCTCCATGGCTACATAGCAGCTTATTTATATAAATTATAGTAGACTTTCTGAAGTAAATACACAACTTTTACCAGTGCAGGGCAGCAGCACATTATATTTTAGTTACTTTTATACACGTTCATTTTCTGGTGTTACTGTTCCTTTAAGTCACACATGCTAAGACAATCTTTAGTTCCCTATCAGGTCAGCCTAGCTGCTGATTGGTTCCTATTCTATAATGCAGTGTGCCGAGTGCCACAAACATCTCTGCACAACTGGGAAAAAAAGAGAGAGCAGGAAGTTGAACAGATTGGCAGGATTAGTAGGGTTTTTGGAGAAATTTTCAGTAACTCCGCTTGAAACACAACTTTACTTCTACATTCCTTGGGTATTGATAGGCATATAATACACTGCCACATTTTTGTTTTCTAACACAATATGTCCCCTTTAATTGCTTTATATTTACAGGGGGAAAAGTTCCAAGCATTCAGGATAATAGATCCTACACGTGCATTGTGCTGTATCTGTAACTGAGCACACAGTACATGAAATCAGTCATTGGTAATCTGGATCACCATACTGAAAAAAAAAATGTAAACATTAAATAAACCCAACAGGGTCATTCTGCCAGCAACAAAAATATTTGCCTAAACTGGAATCTATGGGAGAGGGCTCTTCCATAATTCGGAACTTTCTGGCAATCGGGTTTACAGAATAAGAAATCCCATACCGGATCATTTTAGCTACTAAAGGACTTTATCCTTTGCCAAGACACTGGCTGGTCAGGAATGGTATCCATGGCACATACATATTACTTGGTCACACACACCCCAAACTTCATTTGTTATATATGCAACCAGCTTCAGACTCATAACAACTTGGCCCTCTGTTGTCCAGTAGTAGCAGATATAGAGACCCCCTCGGAGCGCCAGATGCAGCACTGCCTGTCCTAAAGCTAAAGGGACCAACTGCACTGCCTGTCCTAAAGCTAAAGGGACCAACTGCACTGCCTGTCCTAAAGCTAAAGGGACCAACTGCACTGCCTGTCCTAAAGCTAAAGGGACCAACTGCACTGCCTGTCCTAAAGCTAAAGGGACCAACTGCACTGCCTGTCCTAAAGCTAAAGGGACCAACTGCACTGCCTGTCCTAAAGCTAAAGGGACCAACTGCACTGCCTGTCCTAAAGCTAAAGGGACCAACTGCACCGCCTGTCCTAAAGCTAAAGGGACCAACTGCACTGCCTAAAGCTAAAGGGACCAACTGCACCGCCTGCCCTAAAGCTAAAGGTACCAACTGCACTGCACTGCCTAAAGCTAAAGGGACCAACTGCACTGCACTGCCTAAAGCTAAAGGGACCAACTGCACTGCACTGCCTAAAGCTAAAGGGACCAACTGCACTGCCTGTCCTAAAGCCTAATAACTTAGCAAACTATAGGAAGCAGTGGAAGGGGGCGCCTCACAAACACTACCTTTGCTCTGCGCACAGCTTGCTTCTCTCCCTTCAGCTGCAGCCATATCCGACCTGGCTTCTCCTCGTCCTCTTTCACTTCAGACTGCTGAAAGGTTTCCAACGAACCCAGCACTGTAAACAGCACCGGGAACAAGGCCTGGATCCTAGGGCGGCTCTTTTCCAAAAGGCTCCTCTTATCTCCCGGAACTGTAAACTCATCCACCACTGCCGCTTGTCTTCTGCCATTGCCTGACGAACTCTGGACGGAACCCGAAGCCATGGTAACTTTCCCTCACCTTACCCCTGGAGCGCCATTCCTAAACGGTAGAGCGGCCATGACAGCACAAACAAATATATTGCGCGCCACCATGTGGGGACGCACTAATTGTGCATTTCGTTGTAGTGGGAGGGGCTTGGGTTCTACCGATTCAACTTGCGACAGAAACAACCAAACGAAGTGTGATTGGCTATTTCGTTGTTCTGAGTTTGCCTAGAAACAACACAAAGGTTAGGGGTCGCCTTAGATAAACTAGGTATTACATGTGAAAGCAGTACTGCTGCAGTAAAAAAGCTTTTTTCATTATAACATTATAACATTGGCATCAAGTATTTCTTTAGTCTTTCACATGCTTACCCTAACTGCCCTTCATGTTGAGCTTCAAGGCTAAAGCCAAACAAAGCTGTTTAAACGCAGAAAGAGAAACAGTTGGCCCCTTGGCAAGTGCCACTAGGGGCTGATTCTCAGCCTGTGTTCAGCCTCTACCCTGGCACCAACCTGCCTACCTTGCCTGCACCTTGCAGGCAGACTTGTATATGGCTGTGTAATGCAAACTCTTGTGGGTTTTTTTTTGTTTCTTTGTTTTGGCTGATATCCACCACCTTTCCCTGCACCCAGATAAAGACAATGCTTATGGGTTCGTTCAGGGTTGCAGGCTGATGCCAGCGTAGGGGCTGAACGCAGGCTGAAAATCAGCCCCATGTGGCACGGAACTTCCATTTGAAGCAGCGTAGGTGGGTTTTCACGGTGAGGGCAGTGAGGTTGGGGAATGCCCTTCCTAGTGATGTGGTAATGGCAGATTCTGTTAATGCCTTTAAGAGGGGCCTGGATGAGTTCTTGAACAAGCATAGTATCTAAGGCTATTGTGGTACTAATATCTACAGTTAGTATTGATGTATATATATATAGTTTATGTATGTGAGTGATTAGATAGATCAGGATATGTTTATGCGTTCTGGAAGGGTTTGGTCTTTTTCAACCCAACTTAACTATGTAACTAGCCTTACAGGCACTGCGTTAGCCTCTGTGCAGACATGGAGCTGGTTTCAACTCAAAATGCATATTGTAGCATTCAGTGGCAGGTTAATGCAATATGGAGCCCCTAGGCTGCAATTTGTAAAGACACACCTTCTAGGCTGTATCTGGGGAGACACAGATACGAAACAGACCACAGTCAGCAGACAAAGCAAGGGGTTCATGTAGTCAGGGGGCCCATCTAGCTTTTTAAAATTATAATTTCTCAGCTCTGTTCTTCCAAATCTCTTGCAATTTGCGCTGACTGGGTCGGTCTGGTGCTCCTTACAGGGAGAACTCAGGCAGACAAGGCATGTGGTGCATGTGTGCAAGCTCTCAACTCTCTATGCCACGTTGGGTTTGGCATGCACCAGTGACGTCACTGGCGTGCACTGAATCTGACGCAACATGGCATAGAGAGCTGAGAGCCTAGTGAACAAATATCTTGGGCATACACACACACGCCAGTGCAAATAATAAGTAAAAGAGATATGGAACAGTAGAGCTAAAAATAATAATTTAAAAAAGCTTGTTGCCCCCCCCCCCACCAGGTCACCTAGGCCCCTAGACTATAGCCTAGGTATGCCTAATGGTTGCATTTCTGCATCAAAATCCACTACACAAGTGCCTGTTAGTGCAGTAGATTTGTAATAACTAGTCCTCTGGCCACAGCCAACCCCTAATCTGCCACTGACACACCTCCAATTCCCTCTCCCAGCTCACCCCTTTACCCCAAGACAGGGCCGCCATCAGAAATCATGGGGCCCCTCAGAACGGAATTTTCTGGGGCCCCCTCCTCCCATTTTCTGGGCCTCCCACACCCCACTCCCCTCCCCAATGGCCCCTCCCATCAGTACAAAGGACACAGACATTGGTAGCCAGGGCCCCCTAAAACACTGGTAGCCAGGACCCCCCCTAAAACATTGGTAGCCAGGGTAACGTTTTGCATTGGTGCCAGGGCAGAGATCCCCTAAAACATTGCTAGCCAGCCCAGGGCCCCCTAAAACATTGCTGGTCCTCCCCCAGTGTCCTCATACTTATGGCCCACTCCCCACTGCAGCATCCTCCCCAACATCCTCCAGCTCCCCCCTAGCATCCTCCACCTTCCCCGCAGCATCCTCCCCAACATTCTCCAGCTCCCTCCCAGCATCCTCAAGCTTCCCCCAGCATCCTCCAGCTTTCCCCAGCGTCCTCCTCAGCATCCTCCAGCCCCCCTTACCATCCTCCAGCTTCCCCCAGCATCCTCCCCAACACCCTCCAGCTCCCTCCCCAGCATCCTCCAGCCCCCCCCTACCATTCTCCAGCGTCCTCCCCAGCATGTTCCAGCCCCACCTACCATCCTCCCCCAGCGTCCTCCCCAGCATCCTCCAGCCCCACCTACCATCATCCAGCTTCACCCAGTGTCATCCCCAACATCCTCCAGCCCCCCCCTACCATCCTCCAGCTCCCCGTGCTTCCTGTGGCTCTCCCTGCTCCCCCCAGCACCCGCCTGCTACATCCGTTTCCTCTGGCTGCATCCTCTTCTTATGCCCACCGGCTCGCCGCTGCATCCAGTTTTTATAAGGTTGCGGCCCGTGCGTACTGACGTCACACGTACACACGGGGCACAGCCAATTGAATTACCTGCTGACCACCAATGACCCAAGGGCCCGTAATTCTTTAAAGGGGGCCCGTGCTTAAAAGCTGTATGACGGCCGGGCCCCCTTTAAAGCAACAATCGTCCGGGCCTGGGAAAACAGTCCCCCCTGTGCCCCCCTGATGGCGGCCCTGCCCCAAGATACTCACTGTTCTTGTTTGATGTAGCAGGTGATGTGGTGATGTAAAAACTCTGCACCCATTTGCATCACAACCCCATCCCAAATATCAGTGATCCACCCCCTCACATGACAAAAGTTGGCAACCCTAGTGCAGGCAGTGGACTTTGTTAACACACATTTATAACTGCCAGCATGTTTGGTAGCATTGTACAAACATACATACAAATTAAACACATGCTGATCAATGCAGCATGTCAATACAGCTTACAGAATAATTCATAAATATTCTTGCTGTCTAGGCTGTGGTTCAGAAGGGTTTGATTAAACATCACATACACCATTACCCTCAGGGTGGTATGGGGTGCTTTGTGATTTCTGAATACCATGTGGAATGAATGTCAATGAACCTGCATAATTCTGTTACCATCTGGGACTTGAAGTCTTGTGGTACCTGTGGGGACCGCACACTTAACCCTATCCTAGCTGTATGGTAGGTTGTGTGAGAGACTGCCATCAGCCAGAGACTAAACTATCTAGGTGCTAGGGTTTTCTGGAAAAAAAACAACCTTCCTATATTTCTCTTTTTGTTCATTATTAAAGGACAATGAAAGGTTAATATAAATTAAATGTAGGCATTCTTTTTAAGTACTTACTGCATATCTAAATTCCCAGATCCCTGCTTGCTTCTCTGAGATATGGTGCTGGCAGCCTACAGCAGTGTGAAGACTACAGTGACATCACTGAAATCTCTCTGTCCTTCCTGTAGGCTGCCAGCGGCAGCCTTCCTATTCTCTGATCATGTATGTAATTTGATCCTGTCTCCTGTTCTGAGCTACACATGCCCACCAGCCAATCAGAAGCAGATCTGGCAAAGGGGAGGGGGAAGGAATGAAACACATGTGCAGTATGAAGCAAGGAGGGAAAGGAAGGGAGAATACATTTTTAGAGATGGCTGCCTATTCTAGAAAATGTGAAGTAAGTGTGACTGAGTAAATATTTGATTAGGTGAGCCAAAAGTGTGGCGTTTTTACTAAACAATAGGAGGACTATTGGGCAGTATACTTTTTAAATTTTGACTTGCATTCTCCTTTAATAACATTAGCATCAATCATCATTTCTACCATCCTAAGTGGCACAGTCTGTTGGATGTCTTTAGAGAAGGAAATTTAGGCCGCAACTTAGGCCTTACATAAATTGGGAGCAGCCCATTCAAGTCTTACAGAGTACTCATCCGCAGGATAACAGGCACATTAGACAGAGCCACATACTACTTTGACCCCCTGACTGGATGCAGGCCCAGACTGGCAATGTGTGGATTCTTGCAAATGCCAGAGGGACTGCTGTAAGATGCCATAGACAGTTACTATTTATTGGGGCTGTTTGAGCCTCTGTGAAGATGGTAGGTCAGGGCCTATTTAAACTCCAAGTTTAGACCTGAATGGGTGGAAATTGTCGAACAACACCACCCTTACTATAAATGGCAGCCCACAAGGTATAAAAAGTTGCTTTCTTCACATTTAATTGCACTGCTCTCAAACAAAGGAATTATACCGCTGTTCAACTGGAGAACCAAGAAATGGATTTGGCCATTAAAGGTCAGATATCATTTCCATTATATTGACACATGACTCACTGAAACTTGTGTATTATGATAAATAATGTACTCCCTGCTGTAAAATATGAGAACATGAGAATTCACCCTAGTGTTTCATGACCCGAATAAAAGCTCTCTGCCTTCAGCCGTTTAATGAACAGGGAACTTCTTTTTTATTTATTATATCCTTAGATTTTACAATTGGAGAACATTTTTCCCTATATATTTATATTTCTGTGGATGCACTGTAATTATATTCATTTTAATATAACTCAGTCAATATATGCAACCATGTGGAATATTGAACACTAGAATCTACATGGAAAAAGTTGTGTATTTTGTGATTAATAAATAATTTTAGTTTTACCATAACATTTACCTGATTTTGTACATCTGGTTCTGTTCTGCCTCCCTGTATGTTTTAATTGTAGACAAGGAGTAGATATTTTTCATTTGGACTTAATTTAGCATATCCTGTGCACCTAAAGGGCAATTCCTGCTATGTGCAGACATGAGTATAAATGCTTAGTGGCTTCTTAAAAGGAAGTAATACGGGGTTTCCCATTATTTATTCTTGTTTGATCTTTTTTATAATTTTGTGGTTAGGGTTCTTTGGATGGCTACCAAGTAATGTATGTTCCAAGAGGCACATTAAGAATAAGTAAAACTAATAGACTTTGGGCTTGATTTAGTTTTTCTTTTTAAAATTAGATTACTGGTAACAGTAGTAAAACAGAAGAAATCTGTTGTGCTTTGCTGCCCCCCTATTTGCCAAATGCTGCACCCTAGTACAGCTTAGTAACAAGTTACAGGGTACTGGCTGCTCTAAGCAGAGCCTCCTGCAGGCTAGCAGTCCATATGGGATACCAAATATCCAATTATGGCACTTATTTGCCATTCCCAAATAACTTTTTTTATGCTTGTGTGGCTCACCAACAACACTTTTTACATCTGAGTGTGGCTCACAAGTAAAAAAAAGGTTGGGGATCCCTGATGTAGAGAGTTCTATCCTAAGATAATTTGCAGTTGGTCTTCATTTTTTATTATTTGTGGTTTATTTACCTTTTTGTTCAGCATCTCTCGGTTTGGAATTTCAGCAGCTATCTGGTTAATAGGGCCAGAATTACCCTAGCCCTTAACCCTTACCCGAGAGAGCCTGAATAGAAAGATACAAGTAATACAAGATACAAGTAATACAAATTAACAATAACAATACAATTGTAGCCTTATAGAACAATAGTTTTTTGACTGCTGAGGTCAGTGACCCCAATTTCAAAGCTGAAAGAATCATAAGAGAAAAGCATATAATTAAAAAACTATAGAAAAATTTTAAATAATGAAGACCAATTAAAAAGTTGCTAAGAACTGGCCATTCTGAAACATGCTAAAAGTTAAACTGAGTGTGAACTAGTTCTTTAAAGGAAAAGGAAAAATTACTGGGGGGGGGGCGCAATATGTTACCTATGCTACCTAAACCTAACCTAAAGGTTATCTTTTTCCCCAGGATTGTGCTCCTGTAAGGAGAAAACCACACCAGCCCGGGGTAGCTGTGAGCGAGTGTCTCCTCTTTCTTCTGTCTTCTGAATCCCGGGGGCCGGTGCATGAGCAGTAGCCGACTTTTTTGGTAAAGTTCGGCTTTTCACTTTTATGTGCATGTGCAAGAGGTGCAAAGACAGAAGAAGCAAGAGGAGACACTCGCTCGCAGCTACCCTGGGCTGGTGTGGTTTTCTTCTAACAGGAGCACTAGCCCAGGGTAGAAGATAAGCGATTAAAGTCACAGGGGGGTGCCTAACATTTTGGCACCCCCCAGTGACGTAGCCTTTCCATCTCCTTTCACACTAGTTAAAAAAGTTAAAGCAGAACTAAAGCTTAACAAAGAAGTAGGGTAGAAATATTGTACAGGTATCGGACCCCTTATCCAGAAACCCGTTATCCAGAAAGCTCCGAATTACGGAAAGCCTGTCTCCCATAGACTCCATTTACATAGTAACATAGTAACATAGTAAGTTGGGTTGAAAAAAGACATTCGTCCATCAAGTTCAACCATAATGCCTATATATAACCTGCCTAACTACTAGTTGATCCAGAGGAAGGCAAAAAACCCCATCTGAAGCCTCTCTAATTTGCCACAGAGGGGAAAAAATTCCTTCCTGACTCCAAGATGGCAATCGGACCAGTCCCTGGATCAACTAGTACTAAGAGCTATCTCCCATAACCCTGTATTCCCTCACTTGCTAAGAATCCATCCAGCCCCTTCTTAAAGTTATATAATGTATCAGCCAGCACGACTGATTCGGGGAGGGAATTCCAGAACCTCACAGCTCTCACTGTAAAAAATCCTTTCCGAATGTTTAAATGGAACCTCCCTTCTTCTAAACGGAGTGGGTGCCCTCGTGTCCGTTGGAAGGACCTACTGGTAAATAAAACATTAGAAAGGTTATTATATGATCCCTTTATATATTTATACATAGTTATCATGTCACCTCTTAAGCGCCTCTTCTCCAGTGTAAACAGACCCAACTTGGCCAGTCTTTCTTCATAACTGAAACTTTCCATACCCTTTACCAGCTTAGTTGCCCTTCTCTGGACCCTCTCTAACTCAGTAATGTCCCGTTTGAGCACTGGAGACCAAAACTGAACAGCATATTCTAGATGGGGCCTTACCAGCGCTCTGTAAAGGGGAAGAATAACCCCCTCCTCCCGTGAATCTATACCCCTTTTAATACAGCTCAAAACCTTGTTTGCCCTTGCAGCTGCTGCCTGGCATTGCTTGCTACAGCCAAGTTTATTATCTACAAGGACTCCAAGGTCCTTCTCCATTATGGATTTGCCTAGTGCAGTCCCATTAAGGGTATACGGGGCTTGCATGTTTTTACATCCCAGGTGCATGACCTTACATTTATCCACATTAAATCTCATCTGCCACTTAGCTGCCCAGATTGCCAGTTGGTCAAGATCCTGCTGCAGGGATGTCACATCCTGGATAGAATTGACTGGTCTGCAGAGTTTTGTGTCATCTGCAAACACTGATACATTACTCATAATACCCTCCCCTAAGTCATTTATGAACAAATTAAACAAAAGTGGACCCAGTACAGAACCCTGAGGGACCCCACTGAGGACCTTATTCCAAGTAGAGAATGTACCATTAACAACCACCCTCTGTACCCGATCCTGTAGCCAGTTTTCTATCCATGTGCAAATGGCTTCACTAAGACCAATAGACCTTAGCTTAGAAAGCAGTCGTTTGTGGGGAACGGTATCAAATGCTTTCGCAAAATCCAAATAGATGATATCTACTGCATCCCCACTGTCCAGCTTATTACTTACCTCATCATAAAAAGCAATTAAATTGGTCTGACATGACCTGTCCTTCATAAAGCCATGCTGATTACTGCTCATAATGCCATTCTCCACTACATAATTTGAATGTGATCCCTTAACAAGCCTTCAAATAACTTGCCCACCACGGATGTCAAACTTACAGGCCTATAATTGCCAGGCTGAGATCTTACTCCCTTTTTAAATATGGGAATGACATTCGCCTTCTTCCAATCCCTAGGTACCATACCTGATGAAAGAGAGTCTGAGAATATCAGAAACAAGGGCCACTGCAATTCTGCCCCTAGCTCTCTCAGTACCCGAGGGTGTATTCCATCTGGCCCAGGTGCCTTGTTTACATTTATCGTGTGTAACCCTTTAAGCACCATATCCTGTGCCAACCACTGTGTAGTTGGAGCTGAGGCAACAGTGCAGCTATTGGGTGGGACTTGTCCCACTGGCTCCTCTACTGTATACACAGAAGAAAAGAACTGGTTAAGCACATCTGCCTTTTCTGTATCCGCTGTAACCATATTGTTATTATAACTCAATGGGGCCACACCCTCAACCTGCATCTTTTTACTATTAATATACTTAAAAAACTTTTTGGGGTTAGTCTTGGCCTCGGCCGCGATGCGCTCCTCATTTTCTATCTTTGCCTTCCGGATTGCTGTTTTACAACACTTGTTATAGTGTTTATAATCATTAAACGCAGCTACTGTCCCCTCTGACTTATATTTCTTAAAAGCTTTCCTTTTTCTCCCTATTAACTTCTTTACCTCAGAGTTAAGCCACATAGGGTGATTCTTAACACTTCTACTTTTTCTTATTAATGGAATAAATTGAGAACAGTAATGATTTAATATCATTTTAAATGACAACCATTTCTGCTCTGTGTTTTTATCAGAAAACATAATGCCCCAATCTATGCCCTGAAGCGCTGCCCTTAAGGAGCTAAAATTTGCCTTCCTAAAATTCATTGTCTTTGTTGCCCCCGTGTAAATTTGTTTCCTGCACCAAACATTAAATGAAATAACATTATGGTCACTATTACCCAGGGGTTCAACCACTTGCACATTTGCTATACGTTCTGGGTCATTAGAGATCACTAGATCTAGTATAGCATGGTTCCTGGTTGGCTCCTCAACAACTTGTGACATAAAGTTGTCATGCAGCAAGTTTATAAACTTGTTCCCATTTACTGTCCTGGCAGTACTATTGCCCCAGTCAATATCAGGGTAATTAAAATCCCCCATTATTATCACTTGCCCCAAACTAGCAGCCTTTTCTATTTGCAACAGGAGCTGGGCCTCCTCCTCTTCGCTTACATTAGGGGGTCTATAGCATACCCCTACAATTAGTTTGGTAGATTCCTTACTATCTGTGAGAAGCTCAACCCATAAGGATTCAGCTCCCTCTGTTAACCCCATCACTTCCTCCCTAATATTTGCTTTTAATTCCTGCTTAATGAACAGACACACTCCTCCTCCTTTTCTATTGCCCCTGTCCCTCCGAAACAATGTATACCCCCCAATATTAACTGCCCAGTCATGAGACTCATTCAACCAAGTTTCAGCAACTCCAATCACATCATATTTCCGCTCCAACGCCAGTACCTCCAGCTCTCCCATTTTACCAGTCAGACTCCTTGCATTGGTAAACATACATTTAATACTGGTTCCGGCGTGAGAATGACGTGTAAACAACTTATGGGCCTCCCTGCCATTATCAGTATCCCGAAGCAAGTCTCCTCCCCCATTTTCCCTTACTATGCCCACTACCTCATCTATCCTGTCTACCACAGAATTTCCCTCTGCACCCTCCCCCCCCACTCCTAGTTTAAAATCTCCTCCAACCCTCTAGCCATCTTTTCCCCCAAAGCAGCTGCCCCATCATCATTGAGGTGCAGCCCATCCCTGGCAAAGAGCCTGTAGCCGACTGAGAAATCAGCCCAGTTCTGGAGAAACCCAAAGCCCTCCTCCCTACACCAATCTCTCAGCCACGTATTAATCTCCCTAAGCTCCCGCTGCCTTCTTAATGTTGCTCGTGGCACAGGTAATATCTCTGAGAAAATTACCTTGGAAGTCCTCGCCCTCAACTTCGCACCTAGCTTTTTAAAATCGTTCTTGAGGACTTCCCCCCCTCCTCTAACTTTGTCATTGGTACCTATGTGTACCAAGACCGCCGGGTCTTCCCCAGCCCCTCCCAACAATCTGTCCACTCGTTCCACCACATGCCGAACCCTAGCACCAGGCAAGCAACACACAGTTCGGCATGTAGGGTCTTTGCGACAAATTACCCTATCCACCTTTCTAATAATTGAATCCCCTACAACTATAGCCTGCCTTCCCTTCCTAGCACTATTCCCCCCACCTGTATTAGAGGTGCCGGCTCCCAGGGTGCTCTCAGAGTCAGCCCGCTCCATACATGCTAGCTCAGAGCTGTCTTCCCCAGCATCTTCACCTAAAGCGGCAAATCTGTTGGATTGTACAAGCTGTGAACCAGCCCCCCTACCCTTGTGTCCCCTACTTCCCCTCTTAACTGTTACAAATTTGTCTCCCTCATTAACCTCCACTGTCCCTTCTCCACCCCCCACTACACCGGCCCCTGCCAGTGGTTGCTCAGTGAGCCTCCTGTTCTCAGAATTTTAAAACTGATTTTCTTTTTCTCTGTAGTAATAAAACAGAACCTTGTAACTGATCCCAACTAAGATATAAATAATCCTTATTGGATGCAAAACAATCCTATTGGGGTTAATTAATGTTTTATTGATTTTTTAGCAGACTTAAGGTATGGAGATCCAAATTACGGAAAAACCCCTTATCCGGAATACCCTTGGTCCCGAGCATTCTGGATAATGGGTCCTATACCTGTACATTATGTTTTGGGTTGCTGTACGCATGCAAGGCATCCACAGCCCTTTAGTAGTAAAGATCTGTGCCTCCCAGTAGCTCCCCATCTTTTTTTCTGCTAATTCATTCCACTGTCCTTCTGTCAGTTACCTGAGCTTAGGGCCTGGCTTAAAATATGCTGAGTATACAAAATATAAATGTCAAAATATAAGGATCAGATCAGCTTGGAAACCACTGCAATTAGCAACATAATTTAATAATCAGCCCTGTAGCATCAGCTTAAATGACCAGCTCACATTAATTTCTGCTTGATAATTTGCTATGACCCCTAAGCTTAGCCTTTGAACAGCTGCTCAGAGCACACATGAGCATGGGAGTGACACTGACACTCCTAACAGAATCCAAGATGGGGATCTCCTGTGACAACTTTGAAGGCCAGGATCATTACTGTTATAGAGATGCTAAACCTTTAGGCTGGTGAATTAATATATAAAATATGGCATTTCTACATACCTTGCAACATTTGAAAAGTGTAAAGAGAGACAAAAAGAAATGGTGCATGCAACACAGCAAATTTTTTTGACCACACCCATTTTTGCAACCACATCCCCTAAATACCACTCCCATTTTTACAAAATTTGGCAGGTTATTTAAAGTTTGAACAAATTTCTGGGGTTTTTGGGGTCTTGTCTTATGTGTTATTACAGATTTGCTAAAAAAAAAAGGTTATATTGCCCTTTAAAGGAGAAGGAAAGGCTAAGTCACTTGGGGGTGCCAAAATGTTAGGCACCGCCAAATGACTTAAATCGCCTACCTTTTACCCTGGGCTGGTGCCCCTGTTCGGAAAGAATAGCACCAGCGCAGGGTAGCTGCTAGCGCTTCCTCCTTCCTGATTCGCGCGCACATGCGCAGTAGAGTGAAAAAGCCGAACTTAATCTATAAAGTTGGTTTTTCACTCTACTGTGCATGCGATTGTCCCGGGAATTTGCCAGCAGCGCGAATACTGAAGGAGGAAGAGCTCGCTACAGGTACCCCAGGCTGGTGCAATTTTCTCCTAACAGGGGCACCAGCCCAGGGTACAAGGTAATCAATTAAAGTCACTTGGGGGTGCCTAACATTTTGGCACCCCCAAGTGACTTAGCCTTTCCTTGTCTTTTAAGCTGCAAGTTTCAGTTCCCCCAAGAGACATATTTAGCTTATTAGTTACAACTGTGTCTAAGTGCAGGTGTTAGTTGTTAAGTTTTCTGGGCTCTCTGCCAAAAGCTACTCATTTAAGTTTAAGTTTGAGAAACTTTGTATCTTTTTCAGTGTTCAGTGCAGGAGATCAAAGGAAAAATCAGGACTGTTCCATAAAAATCGGGACAGTTGGGAGGTATGTTTCTAGCCATATTCATTTTTTTTAAGGATTGCTTAATTAAGATAGGTCATACTTGTACTAAAATTGTAAGATTTTTTGATCGAATGGTATAAGGGGTGGGGACAGATCAAAAATGTATTTTAAGGTGTTGTGAAAAACCATACCAGGTATATCGGTCATATTGCGCCGACAATATTCTGATGTTTAAGAATGAGCCCTTTTAACTTAAAGCATCAGAGAAGAGGGGGCTTGGATGGTTGAAGGATGTGTTATATTATTACCTCCCCTGCCCCTTGCAGTTCACGGCAAGCAGGAGGGCAGGTGTACTGGCATGTAGTGTGGTCTTTTTGGTGGAGGCCCTGATCCAGTTGTTACACCACTGCCATTAGATAGTCATTATATTATGCATTTTAATTGCACATACCAAATCATACTTAAATGTGGCATTTTTTTGGAACAAAAAAGATTTTTTGAAAGTGTAAACTGGCACAAACTATAAACACAAGTTTTTTTTTCCAGTGGTGAATGGCTTGTTAAAGTTATATTAAATTTGCACAAAATAATTTTTTCCATATTTTTTCTGTTAACAACTTTTAGTGCATTCTCCCAAAAGAGAGTTAAGAATTGCTTTATTGTGATTTTGATTAGCATCTGTATTCTGTTGTTTGACCACAAGAAGGCACTGTACTATAAACAACAGTATTTTTGGCTAAGATGTTAGTATTGCTTTAGTTAGTTTAAAAAAGGATCCGAGGAGAAGAAAGTTTGCAGTTTTTCTTAAGCCCACTTTTTTCTATTTTTTTAAGTGACTCACTGTTACTGACAGTAACTGTTAAAAAGTGACATTTTAACATTTAAAGCCACTTTCTACATTTGTACGCAGGTGTATTCTACTTACAAACGTGTTTTGAGGGCTGGCACTAGCACAAATGCCATCTCATCTCGAATCTCGAGATGCAATGACTCTATCACCATCCCAATCCCATTACTAAATGTCTATTAATAATTTCAGAAATTGCTTTGACTATGGTGAATACATAAGCAGTATTAATAAAATACAGATTGCCTTTTTGCTGCAGGTTGATGCTGACAATGTGCAAATGTATTTAAAACAAAAAAATTACTTACTCAGCATTACTCATTACTCATAACTTATACCTTACCTTACTGTTATTTATTTATTTATTTCCTTTGGAGTATCTAAAACATTGATGTGAAAAAGGAGTATAAGAAAATGAGAGGGGGTCAGGAGCAGATTACGAGAATAGGCTGTGTTTGCTGGGCAGGCTGCCTACTTTGTTTTCTGAGCATTTCCACTGAACTTCTTGAGATTAAAGTTCAGCCATTCAGAATTGTCTTTCCAGAAATGGCAGGAAGTGGCTCAGATATCTCACTACAGTCTTACTTGTCTAGCAATGAAAAGTGAAGAATGCTGACTTGCTATTGTGAGCTATTTTGGAACGCTACTCTCACAGCACTGCTAAATATACCATCCTCATCATTTACATTGGATGTAAAGGCTATTGGTGGCGTGGTCCCTTGCCATTTATTCATTATGTTGTGTTTTTTTTAACAACCTCGCCTGACTCGCTGCTGGCATTTATGTTAATTAATCTATGTAGGAAATACATCCAAACTGATATGTCAAGCCTACTATTGAACAAAATACAAGATAGCCGGTCAGCTGAGCATCACTCACCTTTTACTGCAAGGGCATGGGAGCTTGTATGTATTTACACGCATGCACACATGTACACAAGAGTCAATTAACCTACCTGTATGTTTTTGGAGTGTTTGAGGAAACAGGATATTAGTTAACATACAAACTTTGTTTAGGTAGTGCTTTAATTTGGATTTGGACCCCAGGTCTGTGAGACAGAAATACAGTTGAACAACCTTTATAACTATAGGTGAACAAAAAAAAAACACTGCAAAAAGATATAAAATATAGTTCAGTGCATTGTGAAAAACAGATACTCACCAATATGACAATGTGTACAAGAAACCTCAAAAAATATTAGTCAGAACAACACACTGTGATGAACATGCACAAATGCCATGCAAATGGTAAATGTAAAAATGTTGCAAACACCAAATGAACCCAACAACAGAATATAATAAAATAATTAAATAATTGTTGGTGGTGATCCCTGTAAGACATCAATTCTGATGTATTGGAAGAAAACAAAGAGCAATATTCTTGCCATGTAGGCTACTCACAAAATGGCAGGCATGAGTTAGCATTGTACTGTCAGGTTCGACATGTCTCATGTGGTGTATGCCATGCTTCCTCAAGAGCAACTGAAACAGCTAAAATCTGTCAAACTTCTAAATAAGTCAATGAAATGTGTTTTTCAACATTCAAGCTGTTTTATTTTTGTAAAAATTATCGGAAAAATTCAAAGTTTGTCTGATTTAAGTTTTTTTTTGTAAAATAGATAAATGATCAAGTACAAAATAAAATGGTGAAAAAAACGTGTGTAATTTTTAATATGCAGAATAGCTCACAAAGAATAAAACAGCTTGCTGAGCCTTAACTTTTGTCAGTAGATTGGTTAAAAGAGGAATAAACAGTTATAAATCTTTATGAGCTCCTGCTGAACTTTCTTGAAGTTGCTGTAAGTTAACTTAGAATTGCCCTCAAACATCCATGGGGTTTAAACTTTTACCTTCTTTTAGATTGTGAAGTTCATCTGATTTCATAGACAGGCACAACCGCCCTTGTTGAGCTCCATTTTCTATGATCAAACACAACTGACAGTCTCTAAAATCAGTCTCAGTTTAAAAGCTGAACACTGGGAGAGAGTTTCTGTTGATTACACGTTTTGACCTTGGGGTGGTGAATAATCCGTCAGTGCTTGTTCAAACTGAACCAAACTGATCTATATTTGGTCTTGGCATTTGGCGGCAGATATAGGGAAATTATCAAACATGATCAAACAGGTGACAACAAACAGGCCATTTAGAACTACATGACAAGGGTCTCTCTTGTAGAGAAGCTGTTGAGCTGTCATTAGCATTCAGACACAAAATAAAGGGAGCTCTTACTCAACTTTCCTCTCGTTACACAACTTTTGGATGCAGTCTGACATCTGGAACAAGGAACTTACATAACACTTGTTCTTCGGCCAGTACGTTGTGGCTGAGATAAGCAGTAACTTCATCCCTCCATCACTACAAAGGAACAAGCAGGCAGGAATTCAGTTCTGGATTGTAATATATTAAGTTGTAACTATAGACAGTACATATTTTGCAATACATCACTATTTATATCTGTGCATAAGTATCTTTACAGAAGCCAAGATTCTTTAATTTGCAATACAGAATACTTCATAATGTAAATGCCCACTTATTTATAGTGAGAGATTTGAAGTAAAAGAGTCCAGTGTTTGGGAAGGACATGTGGCCCTTGGCGGTAGAGTGTTATTTAATTCCTCCAAAACATAAATCTTGGGAGTGGTATAGAATATAAAAAATATTGTAACTTCCCCTATTCCAAGAACCATTATACTAAACATTTTTTCTCAGATATGTAAATATCCCTTAATAATGTACTGAGCTTGCTAACTACCAAGTGCATGGTATTAAACTACAGGATAGCAGTTAGCCTTAATAAGTGAAAAGCAAATACTACTTTGGTGCGTTCCTCTGGTATTCATTTTATCACTGGTGAAAAAATGTGGATTGTCAGAAATGGCTCCCTATCTTTTCTAGTATTTTTTTTATAAGCTAAATCATTTTTATGGAGGTTTATCACAATTTAAATTGTTTTTATTAATGAAATGTTGCTGTTTTTACACTTTCTGTTTTTATTTAATTATTTATTTTATATGTTTCAAAAGCTTTTCCTGGAATTCTAAAATGTTTTTGAAAGTAATTTTTCCACACTTTTGACAAATTTGAAACTTAAGAGTAACCCATGACCCATGGGGTGATTTGTTGCCCACAATTAAATCTTGGCTACCGCAGGCAAGTAACCTCCCAGAAAGCCTTCCCACCAGCAATGAAGGGAATTGCATGTGGGAAGGCATACATGGTGCTTATATTTTTCCAATCCCCATGGACTCTGCCAAGATCACACATTATTTAGTATGGGCTTCTTTCACTTATGATATCAATCATGTGAGATGACTACACTAGGCACTTTCCCTTCTGCTATCAGATTGCTACACTGGGTATTTTCCCTTGTGCTATTAGTTTGCTTCACTGGGTATTACTTTGTCTCTTTCTCCCCAGCCTGGGTACCCAGATCTTGTATGACATTAAGTAGTCTGGGCATTATTAAACCAACAGAAGTGATTTTGTTGCTAATTGAGCCACACTTCTGCTGGTATATTTTTATATGACATTGGAGGCTTATTGTCTGATTTATGGTGCCATTTACGTCTGAACTTTGCATACTTTTGGCAGGATTTCTGTCAACCTTCCAGTTACTGGGGAACGGGTATATATTGTGTATGGAATTCCTCGGAAATTCAGCTGCAAGCCTCTTGGGTCTATACCCAGATTTGTTTGTCTAAGGCTACTGCAACTTTTCGTCTACGGATAAATATAGGCCAAAAAACCATCCCTACGCTCCTAACTTTTTTTTGATTGTCCTGCGTTATGTATGTGGATAAGCTGTGTCATGTTAAAAAGTCATATGCTTTTGAAGGATGTTAGAATGTTGCAGCCTTGGGAAATAGTGGGAGGAGATTAGGAAGCTAGTCTCTGTGTGTAAGAAATAAACATGGTCAACTGTTAACAA
This sequence comes from Xenopus tropicalis, assembly GCF_000004195.4. Classification (NCBI taxonomy): domain Eukaryota; kingdom Metazoa; phylum Chordata; class Amphibia; order Anura; family Pipidae; genus Xenopus; species Xenopus tropicalis. The sequence goes on from NC_030680.2 coordinate 73,971,034, forward strand.
CCTGCCTGCATTACTGAGCTGCATCACTGATATAACACCCTGCACACCAGCGTCATTGCGTTGGCCTGAATGCAGGCACATCGAGTGGTTATCAGCACAAAACTGAAAAAAGTATGCAGTTCCACGCCAAATCCACTCTGCGTGCCAGCCCCTGGGCTAACACAATGGCTCCAGGTGCAGGTACATTAACAAGTTTCCAGGCTAGTGCCACACAGGGTGGATTCTCAGCCTGCGGATAAACACAGGCTTAGGGGCTGATTTACTTACCCACGAACGGGTCGAATGGAGTCCGATTGCGTTTTTTTCGTAATGATCGGTATTTTGCGATTTTTTCGTATGTTTTGCGTTTTTTTCGGATTCTTTACGAATTTTTCGTTACCAATACGATTTTTGCGTAAAAACGCGAGTTTTCCTATCCATTACGAAAGTTGCGTAAAAAGTTGCGCATTTTTCGTAGCGTTAAAACTTACGCGAAAAGTTGCGCATTTTTCGTAGCGTTAAGTTTTAACGCTACGAAAAATATATATGATGTATAGGGGCATATTAATCAAAAGGTAAAAACTAAAAGAATTTTTTTTTCATGTTTTAATATGCTACTGCTTACTTACAAACCATGGTGATTCCCGTTATTTGATAAATATGTCCCATCTTTGTGCATCTTAAAACAATGCAGTTGTTAAAGGGGACTTAAGCCCACCAAATTGAATAGTTTTTTTTTATAAAGGGTGGCTCCACCCAAATGAAAAAAAGGACAATTTACATAATGAAATTGCCTTCATATGTAATAAAAGGCACTAAGTTTGCTATGGAGCAGTAACCTCTAGCAACCAATAAAATGCTTGCTTTTAAACAGGCGACCAGTAAATTCTTCCTGTGGTTGGTTGCTATGGGTTACTGCTCCAGGGAAAACTTTCCATCTTTTATTACATACCCCAGTATTAGTTGCTTTACATTTCATTATGCAGAATGCATTATTTATGTTTTAGGTGGAGTTGCCCTTTAAAGCTCTCTTATGAGCATTTTTGCAATGCAACTGCTACTTTCTGGTGCTAACACAACAGCTCTCAGTAAAGGCTGCTATGACACGTGTCAAGGGTAGAGTGAATATGCATGCGGCTTCTACAATAAGAAGCAGCTCTGCATAAGGTTTTCTATAGCCTCTACTCCAGTGAAATTCTCGAACTTAAACACTTTCCATGGACATAATTTATTGTGAGAGTGATTGTTTTTACCTCTAGGGTGGTTCAGAAGTTCTGTGCATAAAGAACATAAACATTTCTACTCAACTGTTTGTGGGAATTACTAGGGCTGCCACTTGGTTGGGAATTAATGTTATTAACAAGGTAGAAAGATAAAAATATAGCATTGCCCTATTATTATTATATTTTTTTATAAAATGTGGTAACACAAAGGCTCTACATATACTTTGTCTAGCAAGGGTACAGTGGGGTTTAGTATTATAGGCCCTCCATTTTAATACTTCCATTACCTGCTGCTGTAGCTAGGAGCTGCCTGTTTTTATATATGTTGGATCATAGCATACTGAAGTGATTATTAACACAGAGAATCCAATCCAGTGTAGCAATTTAATGTAAATTTATATCCCATAACATAAAGGAAGCAACATTTTGTTTTGAATAGCAAGGGCTGCTTTAAATATTATGTGATGTTGCATCACATAATATCACAGTTCCTTCTGTAAAGGAAATTATATTTTCCTAGGATCAATTTAAGCCATGCAGTAAATGCCTTCTCTAGGAAATGTGTAGTAAATAGATTAAAGCCTATGGCAACCGTAGACTTTCAATCAAAGCCTGCATTTAAATTACTAGCAGCAGCTAGTAAACAACTATGCTAGATTATGATTTTAATAGATATCATTCAGCACTAAAATCAGTGCCAGGAACAGCAAGACAAAGGATAAGCTTCCAGCAGTCTTGCCAACAATGTGATCTGCCTCTGATACTGTCTGCAACATGAAAACAATAGGATCAGCATGGAAACAATAAAGAGCATCCGGCCTGAAATGATGAGAACCTTTCCCTCACTATATTTCAGAATCATTATAAAAGACACTAGGGTAAGTGCTGAGATCTGTTAGTGTGATACTAATGTTTACATATTACGTTTTAAAAGAACTGCAAAAAAAAAACAAATGATTGACAATAGAGAGTTTCTGCCGCAATATTTATTTTGTAACAGAATATTAATTTTATGGTCTGATGTGCATTTCTGCAGAGGCTTATCAATACATATATGTATTAAGTTTTTTTTATTTTTAACAAATCTGCTGACTCACATTCTGTTTTCGACATTACTGTCAAATGTTACCCCCCCCCCCCCAGTGATTGTATTTACTTATCTGATATCCCAAAAGCTGCATCAGCACTGATTCTTCAGCATGTACCACAAACCAATCCTCTATGCACAGTAGAGTGAAAATCCAATGAGCATGCAAGTGATTCCAATCAGGGGGGGTGCATAATATTTGGCACCCCTAGTGATTGAGACTTTCCCTCATGAGGAAAATTCGAGTGACTACGCAAAACTGAAGTCACGTGTATGTTTTCCCCGTGGTGATTTACGTTATAGCTAGTGGGACAATATTTTCAGAAGGTTAGTTGCTCACATAGAGGAAATTTATCGTGGGCAACTTATGTCTATGTCTGCCATAGCCCTTAAGCAGGAGAGAGGTGTAAGCATAAAAACAAAACCATAAATCATTTGCCCTAAACCTAAATAAATAAACTGTGGAATTTAAAGAACAGGAATAAAGCATTTCCAGTATAAACCCTTTCTATTTGGATTGTGTTTAAAAAGGTATTTGTTGTACCTTTATATCACTCTGTATTGTGTTAAAGTGAAGCATCACGTGGAGAGTTGGAGTGTAGACCATGAGCATGCAGATGTTTGCCTGAGGTATGTAATTTATTAGCAGTAAAAAAATAAATCTGTCCCCGGTGTACATTTAGTCAGTTAGAGAAGAAAGTAGATGTCTTTGTCTGCTACAGACTAGTGATAAATAGCCATCCTATGAATCATTCCCTTTTTAGACAGATGGTTAATTTAACAATTAGCAAGAGTATTTTCTTAACACGCAACACTCAAAAAAGGCATGTCTTGGTTATCTTTGTATTTTGTTAAGGCTAGTGGTACACTGGGCTGATGATCAGCTTTTCCCCTCCTGCATTTTCTATGCTTCTAGCTGTTCCTTCTTATGGCATCAGTCCGTGGGCACACGTATACAGTGGATTTCGGTACGAAAATGAAAACGGAAGCTGAGAAAATCATCGAGTCACTAAGGGGCTGATTTACTTACCCACGAACGGGTCGAATGGAGTCCGATTGCGTTTTTTTCGTAATGATCGGTACTTTGCGATTTTTTCGTATGTTTTGCGATTTTTTCGGATTCTTTACGAATTTTTCGGATCCAATACGAAAAAACGCGAGTTTTTCGTATCCATTACGAAAGTTGCGTAAAAAGTTGCGCAATTTGCGTAGCGTTAAAACTTACGCGAAAAGTTGCGCATTTTTCGTAGCGTTAAGTTTTAACGCTACGAAAAATGCGCTACTTTTCGCGTAAGTTTTAACGCTACGCAAAATGCGCAACTTTTTACGCAACTTTCGTAATGGATACGAAAAACTCGCGTTTTTACGCAAAAATCGTATTGGATCTGAAAAATTCGTACAGAATCCGAAAAAATCGCAAAACATACGAAAAAGTCGCAAAATATTCGTTTTCAAGTCGGAACTTTTCCAATTCGGGTCGGATTCGTGGGTTAGTAAATCAGCCCCTAAAGGTCATTAACGCTTAACGCATAGTTTTATGCGTTAAAAAGCATTTGTTAATTAAGTACTGATTCATCAAAGTCATTTCGCATGTGTTACTACTCATATCGCATGCGCAAAAATCCCAATTATCGCAAAGCGTTATTTCCATCGCATTGCGATAATTATATAATATTAATAATACTAACATATAATTCAGACATATTTTAAGCGTTAAAAGCGTTAAAAGAGACATTTACATACAATCAATGAAATAGATGACCAAACCCTGTTAAAGAACATTAAAACAGTGAATTCCATCTTTTTTCATACAACAGACTGCAGTGTTAAAGTTGACATGTAACCCTTTCCATCCTGGGACATTTGGATCTTGCCTAGCCACAGGTTGCCACCAGTAAACACATCGCATAGCATAGAGCCATTGATCAAAAAGAAATGCTGTTAGCAGAATCTACATTGCACAGGGTTAATTACATTTTTGATGCAATGTAAATATTTTTCTTAAAAGAAAACAAACTTCTAAATTATATTTTTGATGTTTCTGTGACTTATTCTGTGTGTGTTCTGCCTTAATCTTTTCTGTTTTGGATATCACTTTCATCTACTTTTGCTTATTCTCATTTACCTCTGTAAACCTGTTGTCCAGTTAGGCCCCTCTATTCTGTGAACATGAAAAACAAATACACTGGTGAATAGGTCACATAAACAGATTACAGATTTTAATGAAGCCTCTAATTACTTAATAATTACCTCATTACCAAAGTTATTTATAGCTGACCTTTTAGCCCTCATGTGATACGGTTAATGTATTCTCCCAGCATAAGCTGCTGTTTGCTGTTAGCAGTACAGATAACACTTTGGAAACCGCCTGGACTTGGCAAATGAAATTACATGACAGTTTATTTCAAACCACAAGAGTGTAACAATAAAGATAATATATGGTGTTTCTAATTTGATATCCCTTCTCTCTAATTCATGTAACAGACTAAGTACCAGCGCCCTGGCACAAAACTATAGTGACACAGACACAATGAATGACTGAAAATTAGCCTAATAATTATGTTTTTTTAATGGTCTGTGCATAATTTGCTATAGTTGCCATTAAATTTCCAAAATGTCTACTATAATATGATATAATCCAATATAATATAATGCCATAGCATCAAGACTACCTTCTGATATTTTAAGTGTATTTGTGTGATCTTTTTTTTTTATTGGAGTTTTGCAATAAACATGTAGGATGAATAATGACAAATTATTTAAATATAGGTTGTACAACAATAGTCACATTCAACAGTTTGTCCTTCAAAAAGATAAGAAATGAAGAAAATAGAATGCTTACAGAGAAACAAAATAAGTAATTTAAATAGAGAAAAACAAAACAAATTAACTAACTATGCCCAGTGGATAAACTATAAAAAGAAAAGTTTCCTAGAGAGCAAAATCAAGGATAATTTTGCTTATATGTTCATGAATTATTGAAATAAATCTATATATGCAGCATTTTATAAATTTGATCCTTATTTCTTGTATCTATAGTATTAGGGCTCTGGCACACGGGGAGATAAGTCGTCCGCGACAAATCTCCCTTGTCACGGGCGACTAATCTCCCGGAGTTGCCATGACCCCCCCATCCCACCGGCGAACATGTAAGTCGCCGGCAGGATGGCACACGCGGCGGCGCGATTTCCCGAAATTGCCCCGCCGCGTCTGCCATCCCACCGGCGACTTACATTGTCGCCGATGGGATGGCAGGGGAAGGCAACTCGGGGAGATTAGTTATAGGAGGGGTTTCCTCTTTTAACCAATAATAAAATAATGCTTTTTTAGAGGCAACCATAAACAAAAATAATAATTCATCAATTTTTTGTGCTAAGGAGAAATGCTTGAAATGCTTGATAACACCTCCTCTTTTTTAATGTGTAATAGAGCAAAACTAGGAGATAACTTTATATTTAAATTTAACCTGTGGTTTAAGAATCTTTCCACCATGTTCCAGAAGTTACCAATCTTCGGACAAGACCATAGGTAGTGGAATAAATTAACACCAGTTTTGTTACATTTGCGGCAATAAGAGTTTGTTTTAAAGCACTTATTACGAACAAAAAGTTTTCCATGGCCTAGATGGACAAGTTTGAATAGCTGAATCCTCCAGCTTTCAGCAAAAATCAGATTGTTGAATTCATGTATAGACTTAACCAATTACGAAGGGGATATAAAGTGTTGTAGATAAACAGACCACTTAGCAGACACAAAGGGATGATTATCTTGGGTAAAAACTTCCCAGAATGTACCAGAAAGTATGTTGATTTTTATATTATGTGGTTTGTCTTTAAATTCTAATATTGCCTCTGCCAGTCTATGTTTAGTGACAACAAAATTGTCTTTATTGTGAGTCACTGATAAACCACATTGGCAGGCTCAAGGTGGCCAGAAACGTGGCAATTTGGGATCGTTCAATCAGCCACTAACCGTTCAGGGCTGAAACGGCAGATAAGGAGTTAGAAACAATATGATTTCTACCTCCTTCTGCCGATTCAGCCCTGATGGCAGATTTTGCTCAGGCGCCTTCTATGGTGCCCGATCAAAATCTTTAAACCTGGCCGATCAGCGAGTCGACCGATATCAGCAGCCTCCTGTGATATCGGTCAACTTGCCGACTTGCCATACACGCACCGAATATCGTACGAAACGATGTTTCGTACAATATTATCGGTGCGTGTATGGCCAGCTTAAGTAAAAGTATTTATCAATTTCAAGTAACTCGAATTTTTCTTTAAACAATGGGCAGGGAATTAAAGAATAATTGTTTGACTCTAGTAGGTCTTTCATCAATATGATGTTTTTATTCTCAGATGTTAGTAAAAAGGAAGAAGACCTTAATGGGTCAGAAGTTTTCAATAGAAATTTAACTGGCATTAAGGAAGTTTGAGAGTAACTTAAGCCATGGCTGGAGAATAGATATTTCCATACAAAAATAGTGTCCCGATATAGAGGATTCCTTTTAATATCTCTTGGTAAATTACTCCATTTACTATGTAATGCAGAAAATATATCAGAATAAAATTCATGGAGTAATTCTATTTCTGGGTTGGTGTATTTGTTACTTTGAAAGATCCATTCAATAAGGTATCTTGTTAGAGCAGACAGGTTAAATGTTCTAAAATTCTGTATTTTTAGTCCACTTTTAGCAGGTCCCCTTAATTTGGACAAAGCTATTTTCGATTTTTTTTATTCCAAATAAATTTCACAAGTGCAGAATCTAGCTTTCTAATATCTGAGTGTCTAATAAGTAAAGGTAAGTTGATTAAAGAATAAATCAGTTTAGGAAAGATTAAAGTTTTGAAAAAGATCACCCTGCCTTTTAAATTTAATGGGGAATGCATCCATTTTTTACACATTGAGATGATATTATTAATGGCAGGAGTAATGTTAAAGGAATACAAATTATTTAAATCTATGGGAATAGTTAAGCCCAAATATTTGAGTTGTGTTTTTGGGTATCTTAATTGCAGCTTATTTAAAAGAGAGTTAGATATAGAGCCAAATGGATTCATTATCTCAGTCTTGTCAACATTTACTTTATATCCTGAAAAGGACTGAAAATTCACAAGCATATCAAAAACAGCTTTAAGAGAGTTATTGGGATTTTTTAAGATTAGCAGCAAGTCATCTTTAAATGCTAGTACCTTAAGTTGCTGCTTGTTAATAGTGATACCTTGGAAAGCCTTAGAAGAATTGAAAGTTCTAATCAATGGTTCTAAAGCTATATTAAATAACAAGGGAGATAAGGGGCAGCCTTGTCTAGTCCCCTTAAAAATGTTTAAAGGTTTGGATTGGGCACCTCCTAAAATGACTTGAGTTTTCGGATTAGAGTAAAGATATTGAATGTAATGATAAAATGGGCCATTAATACCAAATAAATCCAAACAACTGAAAAGATGGTCCCAAATCAAATTTTTAAAAGCTTTCTCAGCATCAATATTAATTATGGAGCAAGGAATCTTATGTTTCTTGGTAAAAAAATATTATATTGAGTAAATCTCTTATGTTCTTAACCCCTGATCTATTTTTAATAAAACCATTTTGAACTTCGGAGATAACAGAAGGAAGGATCAGGGACAATCTATTAGCCAAAATTTTTGAAAATAACTTAATATCTTGATTTGATAGAGATATTGGCCTATAAGATGAGGGGAGAGAAAGATCTTTATCTTTTTTCGGTATAACTTTGAGGCTAGAAAGTTCACTAGAGGGAAGTTTTTTACTAGATAGTAGAATATCATTAAATAGATTAGTTAGGAAAGGAGACATTTTGTCCTTCAGAAGTTTATAAAAGGTAGGGGAGAGGCCATCAGGACCACCCACTTTTCTAGATTTTAAATTATCAATGGCATAAGTAACTTCTTCAATTAATATTGGTCCATTAAGATCTTTTAATTGTTCCAAAGAAATTTGGGGGATCTTGCACTTAGTAAGAAACAATGTCTTTGTCTAAGAGTTGTTATGAGTGTTATGTGAGTATAGCTTTTCATAGTAATTTTTGAATATATCAACTATTTTATTGGGATCATTAGTTAATACATTGTTTTTATCTTTAATTCTAATTAGTTTATATATAGTTCATATAAAGTTTAGAAAGTTTTTTTGTACCTTACGATAATAGTAAGACCTAAGGGCTCTGGCACACAGGGAAATTAGTCACCCGCGACAAAACTCCCTGTTCGCGGGCGACTAATCTCCCCGAGTTGCCATGACCCGCCATCCCACCGGCGAACATGTAAGTCGCCGGCGGGATGGCACACGCGGCGGCGCGATTTCCCGAAATCGCCGAAAAAGACTCGCAAGGCTTTTTTGGCGTTTTCCCGAAATCGCGCCACTGTGTGTGCCATCCCACCGGCGACTTACATTGTCGCCAGTGGGATGGCAACTGGTGGCAACTCGGGGAGATTAGTCGCCCGCGAACAGGGAGTTTTGTCGCGGGCGACTAATCTCCCCGTGTGCCAGAGCCCTAAAAGATTAAATCTCTCCCCTAATCACAGCTTTCGAAGTTTCCCAAAACAATGGGAGATTATCTAAATGGTCTTTATTATCAATTAAGAACATATCCCATCTACTAAGCATTTTGATGAAGTCAGGGTTATCTTTCAAAGGACTAGGGAAGGACCAAGAAACAAAACTTTTAGATGTTGTTGAATTGGAGAACTGGATAGAAACTGGCGCATGGTCAGAAATATCAATGTCACCTATATCAGCTCTTATAATTTTACTTAGTAAATTATTTGACATCAAAATATAATCTATTCTAGTTCCTATATTGTGGGTAGAGGAGAAAAAAGTAAAGTCTTTCTCTGTTGAATGGAAAATTTGTGTGATCTTATGTTTTTTGTGTGATTTTTGATCGCATAGGCTTTTTTTTATTTTTAACACTGTAGGACAGTGACCCCTAACCAGTGGCTCAGAAGCAACATGTTGTCCACCAAACCCTTTGATGTTGCTCCCAGTGGCCTTAATTCAGGTGATCATTTATGAATTCCTGGCTTGGAGGCACATTTTGGTTGCTTAAAAAATATCTGCCAGTCTACATTTGGCTACCAAATAACCAATCACAGCTCTTACAGAGTACCCCCTAGGAACTTTTTTCCTGCTTGCGTTGCTCACCAACTTTTTTTTTATATTTAAATGTTGCTCGAGGGTAAGAAAGGTTGGGGATCCCCTACTCTAGGAAAGTAGGATATCATATTTTGTCTTGCATCCTTTGTTGTGTCTGCGCTTATTACACTGCTCGGCCCATTCCTACCAGCTTTCTCTGCTATCTTTTATATGTTTTCTACATATAGAGCCAGGTTTCCTGGCAGCTTTGTACCTTGCTTAAAGATGGAAAATGTAGCCACCTTTTTCAAGGGCCATACAACTCCCCAGACAGTCCCAACACTCTGTATCAGGTCATGTCAATGTCAACCCAATACTCATATTTTTCAGTACACTGGGCAAATTATTATTTATATATGATAAAGTGAGCTGCCATGCACCTGAAGTAGCCCCTCAAGGTGGGTGATATCAGGATGATCAGATTATTCAGCCCTTGGGCCAGTGATTGTGTAATAGTGTAAATGCATGCAGTTGGAAGAGGACCACATTCAGTGGCATAACTACCAGGTTGTCAGGGAGTCACGGTATGTTTTACAAGTAGGTCTGAAGTGAGTGCATGGCACATCTTCTAGCGGGAGGCAGACTTAAGGGGGCCCAGGCGCAGTTTTTGCACCAGGGCTTGGGGTCCCCTACAAGGTGATTCTGTTCTCATCCAAACAGAAAATTGAAACCTACCTGATTGATATCTCCCCAATTTTCAGCCACATATCTGTTGGGCAGGTCTACTTACTAGTTACATTTCCTCTCATTATCCTTCTGCATCCCCTCTAAAAAGAATGGGAATAATGTTTATATGTGTGAAAGAACATTGGTTGATATTGGCTCACAATTGTCTAGGAAACTTTGACAGAGGGAAAACAGGATACAACAAACCAGTTTAAATAAAGATACAGACAGAGCAAAACAGAGTCTGCTTTTCACTTCCACTGTGTCATACAAATGTTGGCTAGATTCCCCATAGTGTAAAAAAATAAGCAAAAGGCAATATTAACTGAATTGTTTGTGCTTTCTTTTCATTTCATTAAGAACCACCACAAGAATTAAAATGCAGTCATATTAAACCTCTAACCTATGATTAAATATCTTTAGTGAAAGATAGAGCTGAACCTGATGATGTAATTGCTGTTCACAGACAAATGCAAGTGGAGTTCTGTCTGTAAATCAGCACACTCTCTGTTTACAAGTAAAAGTGTTTATATGATATTGAATATGCCATTAGAGTACACAAAGGAAAAAATTCTGAACCATTATTCATTTCTATACATCACAAAACTCAAATATCCTGAACAAGCCTGCTCTTGTTCTACCTGCTGTTGTGACATCACATCTTTTATTTACAGCTGTGCTTCTTATTGTCTGTTAAAATAATATTGGTCATGTGGATGGCACAATAGAACTGTTTTTAATGTCTGTATCTGAAAGCAACAGTATGATTTCAATTAAAATTAGTTATTACTTTAAGGGAGAGATACATTTAAAAAATAGCTGTATTTTATTTGTATGAAGGTATATGGTTGTTGTACTGCTTCCCATAAACAGTAGTTTACAATACAACTTTTGCTCTCCATTAAAGTGCTTTTTGGGTTTTTGTTTCCCCAACATCCTTGGGGTACAGACTCCTGCAAACAGTGTCAGCCTGAGATGCCAGGGGCCCACCAGAAAACTATGGACCATAGGCCCACTTTCTAAACTATTATTCCTCCTCTCCTCCCTCAACCTATTTATTATCCAAGATTTTTTCCTCTATTCTTCCATCTCTTTTTCCCAGAAATAGAGTTGGCCAAATAGTTAGAAGCAGGAGGGCCTTCTGACACCTGGGCCCACCAGGAGTTTTCCTGGTATCCTGGTGGGCCAGTCCTATATTGCCTGCAAAGAATGGAGACAGTGGCTGTAAATTAAGCTGCACAGAGCTAGTAAAGGTCTCTCCTGCAAAAAACAAGTCAGACTGAAGATTTATTTGTTAAGCAACAGCGAAGCAATGTTTTTTTAAAAAGGTTTAGTTCAAGAAACCGTGTTTTGTAAAACAAGAGCAGGGGGGTTTGGTCATTATTTATTGTGTTGGGTTGAAAACCCCAACATACTTTTCTTCGACTTTGGCTTATTCTTCCGCTTCTTCTTCTTATTCTTAGCGCCCCCCATATTCTAAACGCTACTCCTCCTACAGTTTTAGGGGTACAGCACCCAAACTCGCCACACATCTTCACCCTAGAGCGGAGCAGGTTGCTTGTGCTTTTTTAAGTGATTCGGCCCCCCCGACTTTTTGTGGCACCGCTCCAAACACCCCAATTTTCCCATTGACTTTAACAGGGAAGATTTTCAAACTGCTGCCACACTTACGGCTTTGAAGCTACAGCCCCCAAACTTGAATAACATAATCATGGGGTCACCCCGAATGAAACAGCGACATTTGTTGGATGGCCACAAAGTGGAAGGGGCCAGCAACAGCCAATCAAATTTCATCCATTGACTTTAATGGGGAAATTGAAACTACTGCCAATCTTACAGCTTTGAGGCTACGCTCCCCAAACTTGACACAGTCATGGGGTCAGCCTGAATGAAAATATGATGATTGTTGGATGCCCAAAAGTGGACGGAGCTGTGAACAGCCAATCAGAGTTTACCTATTGATTTGGCGGAAATCCAACCTGCTGCCATTCTCACAGTAATAACACCAGGGTCCCCAAACTTTTTACACTTGGTCACTAGGGGACTGCAGTTTTAGATTTGAACAGTGGACGGAGCCACCAACAGCCAATCAAATTTTACCTATTGATTTTTATTGGTTTGATGCCAGAGTTCCCAAACTTTGCACAGTCAGTCACTGGGTGACTACGCATTCAAGTTTTTTTTTGTTGTTTTTTTTTTTTTTTAAATGCAAAGTGGGAGGGGCCCACAACAGCCAATCAAATGTTACCCAAGGTAAGGAAAAGTGGGTGGAGCCACCAACAGCCAATCAGAGTTTACCTATTGACTTTCAATGGGGAAATTCAATCTGCTGCCATTCTCACAGAATTAATAACGGCGTCCCCAAACTTTTCACAGTTGGTCACTAGGGGACTGCAGTTTTAGTTTTGAAAAGTGGGCGGGCCATCAACAGCCAATCAGATTTCACCTATTGAATTTTATTGGTTTGATGCCAGGGTTTGCAAACTTTGCACAGTTAGTCACTGCGTGACTTCGTACTCGAGGTTAGAAAAAGTGGGTGGGGCCGCCAAAAGCCAATCACATTTTAACTGCTGCCATTCTCACATGTTTAATGGCAGGGTCCCTAAACTTTGCACAGTTTGTCACTGGGTGACTATGTTCCAAGTTTAGAACTAATCAGATTTCACCTATAGACTTCATAGGTTTAAATTTAAACTGCTGCCATTCTTTAAATATTAATACTAAGGTCTCCAAACTTTGCAGAGCTAGTCACCAGATAACTGCGGTTCAGAGTTAGAAAAAGTTGGTGGAGCCACCAACAGCCAATCAGATTTTAACTATTGATTTTCAATGGGGAAATTCAACCTGCTGCCATTCTTACAGTATTAACACCAGGGTGACTAGGGGGCTGCATTTTTTAGGTTTTAAAAAGTGGGTGGAGCATTTAAAATGCTGCCTTTCTCACACTATTTATGTCAGGGTTCCCAAACTTTGCAAAGTCAGCCACTGGATGACTACATATTCAGAGTTATAACAAGTGGGAGGAGCCACCAACAGCAAATCCATTTCCACCCATTAGATTTCATTGGTTTATATTTAAACTGATTCCATTATTTAAATATTAATTCCAGGGTTGTTAAAGTTTCCAGAGTTTGTCACTGGGTATTTGCCATTCAAAATTAGAAAAAAGTGGGCAGAGCCACCAACAGCCAATAACATTTCATCTATTTACTTTCAATGGTGAAGTGTAAATTGCTGTCAGTCTCACAATTGTTAGTCCCCAAAATTTGCAAAGTTGGTCACTGGGAGACTGCAGTTCAAAAATAGGAAAAGTGGGTTGGACCACTAACAGCCAATCAGATTTCATCCATTGAATTTTATTGTTTAACATTAAAATGCTGCCGTTCTTTAACTATTAATCCTAGGGTCCCTAAACTTTGCAGAGTTAGTCACTGGGTAACTGCAGTTCCAGGTTAGAAAAAGGGGGTGGAGCCACCAATCAGATGTCACTTGTTGACTTTCAGTGGGGAAATGTAAGTTGCTGCCATTCAGACACTATTAAAACCAGGATCCCCAAACTTTGCACAGTGGTTTTTACTGTATAACTGTGGTCCAAGGTTAGAGAAAGTGGACAGAGCCCATTCAGTGACATCATGTTTTTCAACCCAACATGAAGTTTATTCTTAAACTTCCCTTTCTAGTTATAGGCTGTGCTTTCCTTGAAATCTTTTAATCATATTCAGTAGTAATATATTGATTGTAGCTGGTGTCTTCTTGGGGAGTCACTGGGCACCTGGACAAGGTACTTTGCCTTCTATGTGTAGCAAACTTCATTAGAAAGAGCCACACAAATGCCTATATACAGGCAGGTATCGGGCACCCAAGCACTAGACCAAAATGAGCACTGACAAATTGAGCCTCGTTCAGGTTCTATTGGAAAAATGGCACCTAAAATGTACAAGGTTATGAGTTGCATACACTTTTACTAGTGCAGGTACATAACCTATGTCACTTTCCCTTTTTTGGGGGGGGGACCCCGAGCAACACTGAGGTAGTAATGGCTGAATAAATGGTTTAAGCAACACAAGGTATGTGTGACTCCTATTTCGTAGAGTATATAAACACGATTTTTAACATCCACTTTAATTTGTTTTATTACAGCGCAACTGACCACCCCATATAAATATCTTCTCCCCAAAGCACAGACTTTTGAGGTCTTTACACAAATCCACTGTGCAATAAATAACAAAAACAACAAAATGCGTGTTATTAGCCAATCAAAATCCATCTGTAAGAAATATAAATATTAAAACTATAAAGCACAGACTCTAATAGCAGCAGTAATAGGCATACAGTCTGATTAGTGCTCTAATGTGTCCCCATTCATGAATTCTGCAATTTTAAAGTAGGAAAAGAGAGTAAGCTGCATCGCTTACACAAAATGATTTCTTTAAGCAGTTAATGGCTTAGGTGTTGTAAGCTTGACAATTTTTTTTTCTGCTGTCCCATTAGACTGCAGTTGTTTAGTTGAGACAGAAGACTCTGCAAATCCATGTTAACAAAGCCCAATGTGACCGCACATCCATCCTACCACCACCATTTTTATCAAAGAAAAGGATATATTATTGCTGATTGGTGAACTACCTTACGTTCAGCTACATGAAGAAAGGGTCACTGGGCCTCATTTACAGATGCCCTGGATGGAAGGCAAGTGCACCTAGGGGGGCAAAATCATTCAACAAGTGAGGTGTTGCATGTCAATAACTAACCATATGAATGACACACATCTTGGGCAAGGACACACTTTCTCCACAGGCATTTCTTTATAGATGTGGAGAAAAGTGGATCTGGGCCTGACAATGGAGCTAAGGGTGTGTGTGCATAAAGGCAGATTCGCTTTCCTCTGTGTCTGTAAAAAAACACCTGCAGAGGAAAGCGGAGAAACTGCTTAGTGTGCCCTTGCCCTAGAGACTTGGAAGTAGCTTCTTGAAGTTTGCTAGGATGTTAAAAGCTAGAGAAAAACATAGACAGTTGTTATTCTTAGTGATGTAGCTCAGTTCTAAGAATAGTTGCTAATGGTTCCTAACCCATCTGGAGATAAAGAACATAATAGAGAGACTGGATAAGAGTACATGGAGTACAAAAGCTGCTGCTTAGAACAGAGATGACAGAGTAGCACATGCTTTGGAGATAAAAGAGGCCCACAAAGGGTGTGTCTGTGGGAACTGTCAGAAAAGTCCTGGCACCCATAAAGAAATATGTAGGACAGTATAAAATGTAACAGTATCATTGTGTATGTAGTTAGAGCTGGGCCAAAAGCTAAGGACACCTAAGGCGAGCCTTTGGCCATCACCACTCACATCCCCTGCTTGACACCTCTCCCTGAATACCACCAACCCCAATCACCTTCTTGCTTTTTGTCCTGTTTCTTTTTGTGAAGGGCCATATAAAGAGAATGCAACAGAGGTATGTGCCAAGCCCTCACTGAACATTGCATCACAGACATGTGCCTCTTCTGCCTATCCCTAGTTTCTGCCATGATCTTAAAATCCATTCACATTTATCTTGTATTATGGAACTTTTCCCACAAATGTCTCTGCTCAACAGATCTTAATTTAAAAAATGGCAAATTATATTTTATAAAGACAGAAAAATACTAGAAAGTATATAGTAGTATAATGATTGTGTTTGCAACATTGCACAGGAATTTATGTATACTTGGCATTAATGCAAGAATACAGCCATTTGATTTAACCTAGTTTGTGGATAATTAGTTTGGCAAGAAAAGTTGCTTGCCACAGATAACACATGCATAGATTTGGTAGCAGTGTGAATGCCCAGTTTAAAGGGATCACTTGCAAACTGTTTAAGCAAAGATTAGCCAAGTATGCAGAATTAATTTACCATCATACCTGATTAGAGCTGACTCAGTTTCCAAGCTAATTCCATTCAAAAAGTTAGATGTTTTTAGGCCCATACACACATAGCTATTATATGCCATGTGTGGCGAGCTCTAATGAAAGCGCAATTACTTTTGAATAGTAATAGGATACTAAGTTACCCCGGTGTAGTTGCATTCAATTGGAATTTGCTTTCGGTTTCTAATTGATAGTAGAGTGATCACAACTAATTGTGAATTGTTTGATTTGAACAACTGCACTTTGCTATAATTAGCCCTATAATATTAACTTGGCTTTCCTCATAGTAAAGTACCTTCTAAACAAGGTGACTATTTTAACTTGTAGTACTTTTAATTAAGCAATATCCTTTAAAATGAAACCAATTAATTATAGAATATAACAATATTATGTGATTTCAAGGTGCAATATAATATGTGGTTATTTCAACATGAACCATGCTGCCAGTGCAAAATCTTTTAAAGGAGAAGGAAAGGCTAAGTCACTTGGGGGTGGCAAAATGTTAGGCACCCCCAAGTGACTTAGATCGCTTACCTTGTACCCCGGGCTGGTGCCCCTGTTAGGAGAAAACAGCACCAGCCCGGGGTACCTGCAGCGAGCCTTCCTCCTTACGTCTTCACGCTGCCGGCGAAATCTGTGGGCCAGCGCATGCGCAGTAGAGTGAAAAGCCGACTTCTATGTTTAAGTTCGGCTTTTTCACTCTACTGCACATGCGCGTGCAGCGAATACGGAAGAGGAAGCACTCGCAGCTACCCCGGGCTGGTGCTGTTCTCTCTGAACAGGGGCACCAGCCCGGGGTAAAAAGTATGTGATTTAAGTCACTTGGGGGAGTCTAACATTTTGGCACCCCCAAGTGACTTAACCTTTCCTCTCCTTTAAGGGAATCAATTTGAAATATATGATGGTTATTCTGTTCTATGATGGCTTGAGTAGTTTTAAACTGGGACTCCTACTGGGAGGTGCACGAGTATAAAGGAGCAACAAAAGCACTGGCGGAGGTGCCTCAGCAATAAAGATTTTTTAAAGGGCTAGTCCCATTTGCAGGTCTGAGTGCCAGTGCTTTTGTTGCTATTTGGAATTTTGTTGCTATTTGGATCCCTCCAGCAGTGTGCACCGAGCGTTAAATTGTTTTGGAGAGCCAAGGGTGTGCGAGGAAGGTCTTCTGTTCGTTCACGAGTATAAAGGACCCAGTGAAGCACTGATTAATAAGCAGAAAAATATATTTTTATGGAAATTATATTCCTAAAATTTAGTAGGCTAAGTAAAGTTGGCCATACATTGAGAAATCTGCTCGTTTGTCAAGGTTGCTCAAACATCTGATTGTTGGGCCCATCACAACATAGGAAATGCGGGCTATCAGGGTGAGAACTGCATCACCCAACCACTGATGTGGTCCTTGCCCTGATGGGATTTTTAAACCTGGCAGATAAGTTGCGACTTGGTCTGAAGGGCCCGTGTATGGTCAACTTAACTTCTATTTACCTCACTGTAATTATGTTTCTTTTCTAATTGTTTTAAAGTTATTCTGTCATGATTTTTTTTGTGTACTTTTTATTTCTAAATTAAATTGTTTACATAGCAAATAATGCACTCTACCATTTAAAATTTTATTAGCTATAATATTGGTGTGTAGGCAGCCATCTCAGTGCATTGTGCCTGAGTCTGAGCTTTTAGAAAGAGCCAGCGCTACACATTAGAACAGCTTTCAGGTAACCTATTGTTTCCCAAGCCGGACTTGGATTTCTTACTATTGAGTGCTATTCTGATATCTACTGGGAGCTTCTATCTTGCTACCTTCCCATTGTTCTGCTGATCGGCTGCTGCTTGTTATTATTAGAATTATTTATTTATACTAGACAGATATGTTCACTGCCCCCAGCTCACTACCCTGAAAAGCGCCAGAAGCAGAATAGCTGCATGTTCCTCAGCATCCCCAGCTTCTGATAAAGTGCAGGAAAAAGGTGATGGACAGCAGCTCAATTCTCCAGGAAAAAATTCAGTATTTATTAACTCTGCATTAAAACCCAAAAAGTCCAACGTCAATATTAGGCATAGTATTATATTCTTTCTCAATACAGAAAAGTACCTTTTTGCTGAATGTATTATGTGCTCCTTACTTGGTGACATCACATTATACTTGCTGGCAGATCCATCAAATTATTATAAGGTTAAATATCTTATATATATTTTACATGACTTCTGCGTGTGTTTAGAATGTAAAAACAAAATGTGAACACTAAGGTAGCATATTCACTATAAGATGTCTCGGGTGCAAACTACAGTGGCTTGCAAAAGTATTCGGCCCCCTTGAACTTTTCCACATTTTGTCACATTACAGCCACAAACATGAATCAATTTTATTGGAATTCCACGTGAAACACCAATACAAAGTGGTGTACACGTGAAAAGTGGAACGAAAATCATACATGATTCCAAACATTTTTTACAAATAAATAACTGCAAAGTGGGGTGTGCGTAATTATTCAGCCCCCTGAGTCAGTACTTTGTAGAACCACCTTTTGCTGCAATTACAGCTGCCAGGCTTTTAGGGTATGTCTCTACCAGCTCTGCACATCTAGAGACTGAAATCCTTGCCCATTCTTCTTTGTAAAACAGCTCCAGCTCAGTCAGATTAGATGGACAGCGTTTGTGAACAGCAGTTTTCAGATCTTGCCACAGATTCTCGATTGGATTTAGATCTGGACTGTGGCTGGGCCATTCTAACACATGGATAAGTTTTGTTTTAAACCATTCCATTGTTGCCCTGGCTTTATGTTTAGGGTCGTTGTCCTGCTGGAAGGTGAACCTCCGCCCCAGTCTCAAGTCTTTTGCAGACTCCAAGAGGTTTTCTTCCAAGATTGCCCTGTATTTGGCTCCATCCATCTTCCCATCAACTCTGAGCAGCTTCCCTGTCCCTGCTGAAGAGAAGCACCCCCAGAGCATGATGCTGCCACCACCATATTTGACAGTGGGGATGGTGTGTTCAGAGTGATGTGCAGTGTTAGTTTTCCGCCACACATAGCGTTTTGCATTTTGGCCAAAAAGTTCCATTTTGGTCTCATCTGACCAGAGCACCTTCTTTCACATGTTTGCTGTGTCCCCCACATGGCTTGTGGCAAACTGCAAACGGGACTTCTTATGGTTTTCTGTTAACAATGGCTTTCTTCTTGCCACTCTTCCATAAAGGCCAACTTTGTGCAGTGCACGACTAATAGTTGTCCTATGGACAGATTCCCCCACCTGATCTGTAGATCTCTGCAGCTCGTCCAGAGTCACCATGGGCCTCTTGCCTGCATTTCTGATCAGCGCTCTCCTTGTTCGGCCTGTGAGTTTAGGTGGACGGCCTTGTCTTGGTAGGTTTACAGTTGTGCCATACTCCTTCCATTTCTGAATGATCACTTGAACATTGCTCCGTGGGATGTTCAAGGCTTTGGAAATCTTTTTGTAGCCTAAGCCTGCTTTAAATTTCTCAATAACTTTATCCCTGACCTGACTGGTGTGTTCTTTGGACTTCATGGTGTTGTTGCACCCAATATTCTCTTAGACAACCTCTGAGGCCGTCACAGAGCAGCTGTATTTGTACTGACATTAGATTACACACAGGTGCACTCTATTTAGTCATTAGCACTCATCAGGCAATGTCTATGGGCAACTGACTGCACTTAGACCAAAGGGGGCTGAATAATTACGCACACCCCACTTTGCAGTTATTTATTTGTAAAAAATGTTTGGAATCCTGTATGATTTTCGTTCCACTTCTCACGTGTACACCACTTTGTATTGGTCTTTCACGTGGAATTCCAATAAAATTGATTCATGTTTGCGGCTGTAATGTGACAAAATGTGGAAAATTCAAGGGGGCCGAATACTTTTGCAAGCCACTGTATACTCACCCTATCCCTAGTGTTTTAAAGGATTAGCCTTTTTGTTTCATTGAAATAGTTTGGAAAATCTAAACCATCTTAGTCATTTTCTATATCTACAATGTAGTATTTGTACCCCAATAAAAGCAGTACTTTTTCTACTACAACATCACGTGAGTCTCCCATTAATTGTGTTCCACCCCCACAGTCATTTTGGTTGTCCACTAACTGGATCTGCTGTGATGTGATTTTGGGACAATCTGGCAGCCCAACTTTTCTTGCATGTTTTAACTGTCCTGTTGTGTATATGTGCCTGGTTTGCAATCACTTACAATGTATGCTCATGACTGAATGGGAACTGGTTTGGTTTTGCAGCAAAGGTGGTTTGGAGTAAATTTAGCAGAGCCATTGTTAATATAGAAAGCTGTATTAGCACAGACTGTGTGGAATGAACAGTTTTATGTACTATTATTATATAAAATAACTAATGCTCAAAGACTTTGGTTGTCCTTTTTAAGAAATTACTATATAATTATATTACTATTGCAAGGATTTCCCTAACTTCTATTTAAAGATTAACATTAAAACTAATTTTTCTTCTCTTCAGATCAAACTATTAAGCAGGGATACATAACTTGTAAGGTACCAATGATTACAGAGTAATCCCTTATCTTTTAATAGCTATCAAAATATCATCAAAAGGCCAACCCAGTTTATTTTATATGTGTTCAGTTTTAAAAGAATCCTTCATGAAAGATTCAGGATTTGGCTAAATTCTAGGAAAGTGGAGTCATTGCATGCCTAATATCTGCCTGTCCAACCCCAAGCCCAAGTGAACAGTTATGCTGGCCATCACCTAGTTGAAGCTAGGAAAACGACCTACTTGGTCCTGCAAACAACTGGACGATGGGTAAATGCATTGTTAATGAGGAAAATGTTCAAACCTGCTCAATCAATTTTCTGACCGTTGTCAGATGAAAGATTGCTAGATGTGCAATCATTCTGTGCCCACTAACCTTATGATAATTTGATGGATTTGTCGGATCGCACTGAAATTAGTCATTAGGGAGAGTAAAGTCTTAACATGTATGGCAAGCTTTAGTAGAGGACTCTCAAAGCTAGGAAAGCCTACTTAAATGGTTAACATATAGGTGTCCAACCCACTGGTTGCCTCAGAATACTGGTGAAAGTGTATTACTTATAAACCCAGCAATCTGAATTTTAATGATCAAATAACTGAGCTCTACACAGAATAAAGCGGCTGAATGTAAAAATGTAAAAAAAATCGCTGGAAAGCAACCAAGATTTTATCATAACATTTTCTCAACATTTTCTCATTCCAGCCAATAGGAATGAGATTAAACTTAGACAAAAAACTATTTATGTAAATGGAAGGCTAAATTAAATGTAAAATAACTTCATTCTGGAAGTTATAGCTATATGGAAAATTCCATGGCAGGAAAATATAACACAGGTAACAAGATGGCCGGAATCAGCAGCTAAGAACTCATTCAGTAAGTAATTCCTATTGATCTGTGAGTGGAGGAAATGTTCTCTAAGAGACCAGTAAAGGTGCATTGCCTTGTTCTTTCTATTAACATTTTCTGTTGTACTAAGCACTTTTAAAAGGTCAATTTAACTATACACTTTCACTGATGAAGCTATTAAAATGTCAGGTTTCCAAGCATATTTACTGCTGGGCTCTGGTTGCAGTTCAACATGCCAGAGTGTCAAAAAGCCCAGAGTATAATTATATCCAAGTAGAACTGTGCTGTCACTGTACATAACAGTGCAAATATCTATGAAATGTAGCCTTGTTTGATATTAAATAAATATGTATATTATTACTTATTTTATTAAAAGTTTTCGTATTATTTTTCCATTAAAAAAACAAATGATTAAAAAATGCAGCTATTTTTCTTTATATGCCAATCATTCCTAAAACTTGTATACCTTGTGGTTTGGGGCACTGTTACAATTTTGGCTATTTCTCATCCATTGGAAGTCACCTGCATGATAAGGTAGCTTTAAAGTAGAGGAAATCTGCTGGTTGTACCTACATTGAAAATACTGGTGTGTGTATGGCCAGCTTTAGTTATGCCAAGCTTGCCTTTTGCAGGCAAATAGAGAATTTTGATGTCTGTTGTCTGTGGGCAGATTGTCTTCAAGTAGATTATGTAGCAGAGCTCATTTCCTTACTGTACCAAGAAAATATTTCACCAGGTTTAGTTGATGATTTCCCCTGCCTTTTTCCCAAGTTTGAGATCAGTGGCATAACCTTATTACAGCAGACCCTGTGGTTGTAGGGGGCCTCTGGGCCCTGGACTGTGAGGTTTGCTGTATAATAATCCTCCTTCCCCTCCCCCTCTCCTACCTCAATGCCTGGCAACACAATAGCAGCAGCAGTGAGGAGCAAGCAGGCTGCAGGGTGGGGAGTGGGTTAGAGGGTTGCTTTCAGGCACGTCAGTGTGTACCAGGCCCCCCAAAGATTCTTCTGTGGGAGGCCGGGCACTGTCAAGTTACACCACTGTTTGACTTCTGCACCTGGGTACAGAAATAGAACATTGCAAATTGACACTGCATACGCAGATTGTGAGGAAGATTTATCTTAAAGTGCATAGGGTTGCACAAAATAAGTGGCTCAGCTTTGATCAAAATATGGGGGTGTATCTTATAGCCTTATTACATACGTACATTGATCATTTTGGTTTAAAAAAGTCCATATATATATATATATTATATACACAGACCTATTGATACACTCACATGTATAAAAATTATATATATACCTGTACAAGACTAACTGTAGATCTTAAGATCACAGCCTAACGTACTTGTAAAGTGTAATCATGTTTCCTCACAAGCACCAACTCCAGATAAAAAAAAAAAAAAAAACTTGACACTCTACCCTCATAGTTTAAATTTGCCATCCCTTTTACCATTCAAGTTGCACATCTCTATGCAATATATGATATTTCAGTTGAACCACTGGGGGCTAATTTAAAATCCTCAGTTTAGGAGAACTCCTTGGCCAAGGAAAGGGATATGGCAGCATCTACTCATACTCTAAATATAAAGAATATTTTATTTTAATGCAGAAATCAATATCTCTTTCAATAGGGTAATATTGCTGTCAATAGAATAGATGTTTAACAGCAAACAGTGTGCAAATAGCCAAAAAATACACTCTAACTTATACATAATAAAAACATAAATGCCATATCTATTTAAATACATCATGTAAAGGTGCTTGTGTCACAGTCTGCTCTATATTACACTAAGTGCTCTAGATGAGAAAGGAAACTGGGGTGCAGCAACTGAAAAAAAAGGCTCAATGGTATTATAAAAAGTGCATTGTTTTCAAAAAACAGAATAGCTTTGAAAAAGAACTAACTTTGCCAGTGTTCCTAAATGAATACTAGCAGGAAACCTAGCTTGAAGAACTTCCACGTACCGTGACAGGAACCTGCTATAAATAGTCCTGCTTCTTTTCGCTTGTTTACTTTAGATTATGGCATGATTTGCCTTTAGAGTATAGAGCCTTAGCAGGATGAGTCAACCCACACCATTAGCTCAAGCAAACCCAGCCACTTCTTTGGAAATGAACTTGGAGACAAGCCCATATTCAGTCAATATTCTCTGGACAGATCAGATCCAGATGTTAACATGGAATAAAATATTAACAAATGGTTCCCGAGAGTAAAAAAGCAGCCATTGAATGGAAAGTATTCGTAATGAAAGACACAAATCTCCCTAAAATGACAATTTGGAATTTAGTAGGATAGTGGAACATACAGAACAATGCTAATTATTATTATTACTATTATTAACTGCTGAGATCCTTATCAGCAAATAACAGTTTGTGCTGACCTGAAAGCACCCAGATGTCCACAAAATGATCTCAGAAATTAAAAGAGAAAGCTTAAAGTGATACAATAGTCATATATTTATATAGCACCAACAATTTCTGTAGCACTTTATATAAATTTAGGGATAAACCCAGTCCAGGATTTGATTTGGGATCTGGCTAAATCCAAGCATTTTTTCACTGGACCAAATTTAGCAGAACCAAATTTAAACCCTGCATTTGTAACCTTACTATCAATGGCATCGGGGCACTGAACAGATCAAGTGGAGTTCCAGACATCAATGCAGTATTTTGACAGTGACAATGTACTCTCCATACATCATAACAAGTTTTTTTTAGTATATACTAATTAAAATACAATGTCCCAAAGGCTGCCTTTAGGACTCACAGGGCCCCATACTACTAAGTTAGCAGAACCCCAAGAGGACCCCAATTATTAGCCCATTGGTCACTGTGTGGGGCATTGTGAATGACCCCTTAAGACTGTTAAAAGCAGGCTTTTGGCTTAAGTGAGAGTCAGCAGTCCTAGGGTTAACTGAATACAGAAAGTGCATAGACAGTTACAACAATTTGTAATAACAGACGTAAATGGAATAAAAATTCACAAAATAAGAATAAAAAAATTGCTAATGACAAAACAGCTAATATCTCAGAAACCATTTTAAAAACAAACTCAGAAATGTACACAAATGAAGTTCATTGGTTTAAATCCCCTATAAGTCTTGAACTACTATTTCAAACAAATTCCCCTAAGCTAGTAATGTGAATATACACACATTGCTTGATTGTAAACCATTAGGACTTTTCCTTATGGTTTCATGCAGTTTGACATACTGCTAGCCCCTCTATAGCAATAGCCTTGGGACCAGCCTACTGTATATCTCTGATTTTGTCAGTGACCCTGAATGGCCTTACAGAGCCCTGAAGGCAGGGAGTTAGGACTGCTGTATATTAGGTTTCCTACTGTGCTGCTTTTCTTCATTCTCAGCATCTATTTCATGACCTGATTTTCTGAGCCACTAGTGCACCAGCACATCAAATTAGCTTGCTGCCTTACTTTTGGTTAATACAAGTATCCTTGTGACAATCATATTACATCTAAAATATTAAAGCTTTTATGAGTGATAGCTATTAGCTGTGCACACCATTTTTTTTTATTTGTGTAGATCTTACGTCCCCAGCAGAACGTGCAGCAACCTTGAGACAGATAGCAGAATTACACAGAGGGTAAGATGAGAGCAAACTGTGTCATGCAAAACCTAAATAATGCTGAAATTCTTGGGAAAAATACTGAATTGTTGGGGAAAAAACATGGCAATTGTGCTCGAAATTGCACTTTGCTCACTTCACTTGCAGGTGTAAATGAAATGATGGCGAGAATCATGGCTAGTGGCTGCAGTGTTGCTGTATAGGAGATTGCTGAGGTAGAGGTGACCTGGAGGTTGAGAAACATTCACAACATGGGAGCCGGTGGGAGATGGGTAAGACTGCAGCAAATAATCCAAATTTGGTTAGGATGATTTCAATTAGAAAGCACATCCATAGTATCAGCTGGGGTTGTTTGAGTGAATAGCTGTGCAAAAATGCAATGCAAAAAAAAAAGCCATTTATTTATAAAACTGTTTCCATTACCTGCTCTGGCAGTACTGTTTCTTTAATCACTGTCTAGGTAATCTAGCCTCTTAACCCAGTGATGGGGAACCAGGGGTAAATAAAAACAATAGCTCCAGCATGCATTCCTAATGTAGGGTCATAAACTGTTGCGACCAGATACTCTATTAAAATGGATGAGAAAGACTGCTAAGTGCCATGCAGGTTCTGCATGTGATATAGGCAGATGTACAAACTGCATAGCAGATATCTGGCAGATAAAGAAATAATGCACTTTTTTAAAACCGTGCTGATTTATTTTAGTGATATATCATTACCAGAAAGGCATTATTGTTTATTTCTGGTCTTCACAATGTATGGTTAGTATGGATCTGTAAATATTTACATGAGTTTGCACTATTTCGGTAGACAATCTAAAGGGGTAGACCAGTATCAAAGTAGTTTACTTCTAAATTTATTTGAAGTTATTTTGAAAATGAATTTCCAGTTTAAGTCATAGAATTATTTAGGTCATTTAGGCAAGTTAAATAGTTGGGGCTATTGTAAACAATTTCTCCTCACCATGCGTTGCTAGTAGGAGGGAACACCCTATGGTATCTCCCTATGCATTTTCAGCTGTTTCCAAGTCACCACACTTGAATGATGTCTAACCACCCACCTTGGGTACTACAAGTAGGTCAGACCCCTGCAACTGCATTATAACAGAATGTGGCCAGTCAGCCAGAAGACATCGAAGCAAACCACTAAAACTGCATGCCAAACCAGTAAATCCTCGAGGATTTGGAGGAAAACAAAAAAGGATGAAAATAATTATACATTAACCTCCTGATATTTCATTTGAGAAATACAGAAAAAACACCTAAATTAAAATAAAAATATAAAATAGCCCTTTATGCAGTTCACTGATATTGTGTTTTACATTGTGTGGTATGGTGACAAAAAGGTCCCCGGTTTCCTGGGGAAAAGTGATTGACAACAGGTATGTTGGGCCACGGATTCTCAGACATTTTTACTGAGGTGAGACCAGCAGTGTTTTGGGGCATAGAAACACTTTGTTTCTCTGCAGTTTTTTAAATTGTTGATCCGGGGCTGGTCTTACTGGGAATCCGCAAGAGCAGGGTGGGTGGATTCCCAAATCCATAGGCCAGGTTTTCAGGAGGCCCTAGGCCTATTTGTAGTACACCTGAAGCTGTGCAGGGGGCTGATGAGCCTGTGTGTGTGAGAGAGAGACACGCTGCTGGATTTGCTCAGCTTCAGGAGAAAGAGAAGCATTTATTTTTGTATTAGCCAGGAGGCTTGATATTTCTGTTCAAACTGTTGTTTTATACCCCCTGCGAGGGGAAACTTCTGCAGCCGCTGAAAAATAAACGCGGGCAGGATGCCCTTACACCGGTCTTGGTGTGTGAAGTTGCCTCATTTGCAGCCTACCAGCGAGTGAACCCCCACAATTGGTGTTTCGGATGCGGGCAACGATTGCCACACGCGGGAGTCGCCTGACCACAGTAAGTCTCCTGTGGGAATTGTGTGGACTGTATATCGTATAAGTGATATTTAAAGGGACACTGCACATAAAAGCTATAATATGGAGGATGTCCTCAAGGCCTTGCTGCAATCCACGGTTGCCTTACAAAGGGCCCACCAGGAGAGCACGGCTACCTTACAAAGGGCCCACCAGGAGAGCACGGCTACCTTACAAAGGGCCCACCAGGAGAGCCTGGTGCTACAGCAGCAGTCTAATGCCAACCAGCAGGAGGCAAATCGTTTGTTGGAAGCCCAGATTACAGCCCTGGCACAGGCTGCAGAGAAAGACCGGCAGTTGCAAGTTGAGCTGGTAAAACAGCTGACAGCCAAGGTCTCTGGGGATGCTGCTGTGGCCCCGGGAGTGCATCGCTCCATCCCAGGCAGCAACCTCCTGCAGAGAATGACTGGGCAGGATGATGTGGAGGCTTTCCTCTGTACTTTTGAGAGGACAGCAGAGCAGCAAGCCTGGTCGAAGGAGCAGTGGGCGATGATTGTTGCACCACTACTAGTGGGGGATGCCCAAAAAGCTTTTTATGATCTGTCCTCCGAGGACGCCAAGGACTATGACAAGCTGAAGGCTGAAATCCTGCGGAGACTGGGGGTAACCACCTCTGTGAGGGCCCAGCGGGTCCACAGTTGGGACTTTAAGGTTAAGGGGTCACCGCGTTCCCAGATGTATGATCTCATTAACCTAGTGAAACGTTGGCTGCAGCCAGACTTGCTTTCCGGACCTCAGGTAGTGGAAAGGGTCACAATGGACCGATACCTGAGAGCCCTTCCCACAGAATTACGGCGGTGGGTGAGCCAGTCTGACCCAAATACAGCAGACCAGTTGGTGGAACTGGTGGAGCGATACCTCGCTGCTGAGGACTTCACTACCCGGGCGGTGTCCACCCCGAAGAGGCTGTCTGCAGTTGTCCTACCCAAGAAGTCGGCTACAGTGGAGAAGCCCAGCACAGAGGACCCCGGGAACCCAGGTTCAGAGTCAACAAGAGGAAGATCTCGCGTAGACAGCCCACGCCAGACCCGCAGAGCTCCCCAGTGCTGGAGGTGCCGAGAGTGGGGACATATTGCCCCCAACTGCCCAGCTGATCCAGAACCCATGGAGTGTGGAACAGAGAGGAAGTTGTCTCTGTTCGCTCGACCAGGTCTTGTTGCAGATCCTGAGGTACCTACTTGTGTCGTCCAGATTGGTAAGCGCACTGTGAATGCACTGTTAGACACAGGTAGCTTAGTCACACTGGTAAACACACAGCTCCTGAAAGACTGTCCTTTAACCCAGCGTCAAGTGGGAGTGGTGTGTGTACACGGGGACTGTAAGAAATACCCTACGGCCCTAGTGACTTTTGTGACCCCCGCAGGGACTGTGTGCCATGAAGTGGCAGTGTCTCCCATACTCCTGCACAGTGTAATTTTGGGCAGAGACTTCCCCTTATTTCGAGAACTGTGCCAGGAACAGGTTCCGGAGACTGAGCATGGGGAGGGGAGACTCCACCCAATTGAACTGGATCCTTCTACAGGGACTGTTAATGACAGTACAATGTCTGGGGGAGAGAAAGTGGGACCACTCGTCTCAGATGTTATTGTAAATGGTACTGATGAGGGGTCAGAAGAAAATGAGTTGTTTCCCTTAGCTGTATTAGTTGGCGAATCTGAAGCAACTGCGGAGACTGTTGAGGAACCTAGCATGCCTGAGCTAGAGGTCTCCCGCGATAACTTTGGAACCGCCCAGCTAAGGGACCCAACCCTTACTAAAGCTTGGGAAAATGTCACCATTAATAATGAGAACACAGAAAATCCTGGTGTAGATTGTGTATTTCCTCACCTTGTTGTACAAAATGACTTGCTTTACTATGTGGATAAGATTCGAGGGGAGATTGTGGAACAGCTAGTGGTTCCCCAGCCATATAGGAGAACGGTTCTCAATCTGGCCCATTCTCATCCACTAGGTGGCCACCTAGCATATGAGAAAACCAAAGACCGAGTGTTACAGCGGTTCTTTTGGCCGGGGGTACATGCAGATATAAAGAGCCATTGTGAATCCTGCCCAGAGTGTCAGAAATCTGCTCCAATGCCCCATTTTCGCAGCCCGTTAGTCCCATTGCCAGTAATTGAAATTCCATTTGAGCGTATTGCAATGGACTTGGTAGGGCCACTAATAAAATCTGCTAGGGGGCATCAGTACATTTTGGTAGTCATGGACTATGCCACTCGGTATCCAGAGGCTGTTCCCTTAAGGAACACCTCCTCAAAAACCATTGCCCGAGAGCTGTTCCACATGTTCACCCGTATGGGAATTCCAAAAGAGATACTTACAGATCAGGGGACTCCCTTCATGTCTAGAGTAATGAAGGAATTGTGCAAGTTTCTCCAAATCAAACAGTTACGCACATCTGTTTATCATCCCCAAACTGACGGGTTGGTAGAAAGGTTCAACAAGACCCTCAAGGGGATGTTAAAAAAAGTGGTTGATAAAGATGGGAGGAATTGGGATTGTTTACTTCCCTATCTTATGTTTGCCATTAGAGAAGTCCCACAGGCCTCTACGGGGTTTTCCCCCTTCGAGTTGTTATATGGGCGCCACCCACGAGGGCTGTTGGACGTGGCAAAGGAGACATGGGAATCTGAATCCACCCCATACAAAAGTGTGGTAGAGCATATTGCAGACATGCAAGACCGTCTTGCTATGGTCATGCCCCTTGTGAGAGAGCATATGCTTCAGGCCCAGGAAGCTCAAAGCCGAATATATAATAGATCGGCCCGTGTCCGAACTTTCCAGCCTGGGGACAGGGTGTTAGTCTTGGTTCCTACAGTAGAAAGTAAGTTCCTGGCCAAATGGCAGGGCCCTTACGAGATTATAGAGCGCATAGGGGAAGTTAATTATAAGGTGTCCCAACCAGACAGGCGTAAGAAGGAGCAGCTCTATCATGTGAACCTAATTAAGTCCTGGAAAGATAGGGAAGCCCTGTCAGCCTATTCTACAGCTGTAGAGGTAGAAATCCCTCATGTGCCTGAGGTAAAAGTGGCTGAGACCCTCACTAACAGTCAGAAGCAGGAAATGAGAGAATTCCTGATCAGGAATAGACAAATATTCTCAGACCAGCCTGGGCTTACTGAGATGATAAAACATGACATTATAACTGGACCTGGGGTTAAAGTCAATGTCAGACCTTATAGGATACCCGAGGCCCGACGCCAGGCAGTTGCAGGGGAGATTAAAAGGATGTTGGAGCTGGACGTAATTGAGGAGTCCCATAGTGAATGGTCCAGCCCCATTGTCCTTGTCCCAAAACCGGATGGTAGCATTCGATTTTGCAATGACTTCAGAAAGTTAAATGAGGTCAGCAAGTTTGATGCATATCCTATGCCCCGGGTAGATGAATTGATTGAAAGGCTAGGACAGGCCCGATACATCACCACTCTAGATCTTACCAAGGGGTATTGGCAGGTACCCCTCACCGAAGGGGCGAAAGAGAAGACGGCCTTTTCCACTCCTGAGGGGCAGTGGCAATATAAACGCTTACCGTTTGGCTTACATGGGGCCCCAGCTACGTTTCAGAGAATGATGGATCGCATTCTCAAACCACACAGAGGGTATGCTTCAGCCTACCTGGACGATGTGGTTATCTTTAGCCCGGACTGGGAAAGTCATTTGCCTCGGGTACAAGCGGTCCTTGACTCTATCTGGAAGGCTGGTCTGACAGCAAACCCCAAAAAGTGTGCCATGGGGTTAGAAGAGGCCCGCTATTTGGGGTATGTTATTGGAAGAGGGGTAGTCAAGCCCCAGGTGTCCAAAATTGAGGGAATTCAGCAGTGGCCCCGGCCCAATTCCAAGAAGCAAGTGAGGGCTTTTCTTGGGATAGTGGGGTATTACAGGAGATTTGTCCCCAATTTTGCCTCCCTAGCATCCCCACTTACTGACCTCACAAAAGGGAGTAAAACTGGAGCAGTTACATGGACCCCAGAGGCAGAGGAAGCCTTTATAAACCTGAAGGCATCCTTGTGCAGATACCCAGTGCTAATAGCTCCTAATTTCAAAAAAGAGTTCCTTGTACAGACTGATGCCTCTGAGGTTGGGTTAGGGGCTGTTCTGTCACAAGTGGTGAATGGGGAAGAACACCCGGTAGCATACCTAAGTAGGAAACTAACCCCCGCTGAATGCAGGTATGCCATTGTTGAGAGGGAGTGTCTGGCCATCAAGTGGGCATTGGAGAGCCTGAGATATTATCTCTTAGGGAGGCAGTTCAAACTTATCACCGACCATGCCCCACTTAAATGGATGGCCCAAAATAGGGAAAAGAATGCCAGGGTCACCAGGTGGTTCTTATCGCTTCAGAATTTTAAGTTCTCAGTGGAACATAGACCTGGAAAGTTGCAAGGTAATGCAGATGCTCTCTCCAGGGTATATTCATTGATGGCATGCTGTGCTCAGCCCCACGGGCTTGAGCAGAGGGGGGGGATATGTGGTATGGTGACAAAAAGGTCCCCGGTTTCCTGGGGAAAAGTGATTGACAACAGGTATGTTGGGCCACGGATTCTCAGACATTTTTACTGAGGTGAGACCAGCAGTGTTTTGGGGCATAGAAACACTTTGTTTCTCTGCAGTTTTTTAAATTGTTGATCCGGGGCTGGTCTTACTGGGAATCCGCAAGAGCAGGGTGGGTGGATTCCCAAATCCATAGGCCAGGTTTTCAGGAGGCCCTAGGCCTATTTGTAGTACACCTGAAGCTGTGCAGGGGGCTGATGAGCCTGTGTGTGTGAGAGAGAGACACGCTGCTGGATTTGCTCAGCTTCAGGAGAAAGAGAAGCATTTATTTTTGTATTAGCCAGGAGGCTTGATATTTCTGTTCAAACTGTTGTTTTATACCCCCTGCGAGGGGAAACTTCTGCAGCCGCTGAAAAATAAACGCGGGCAGGATGCCCTTACACCGGTCTTGGTGTGTGAAGTTGCCTCATTTGCAGCCTACCAGCGAGTGAACCCCCACAATTGTTACACATTAGGAGACAGTCTTTGTGTTTAATAAAGAAAAGCACAATTCGTACTGCTTACAAAAAATAATCAAAACAAATTTCTATTTGCAGGTATATTTCCATGGATTCATTGCCACTGTTTTGAGGCAGCTACAGAGGGATAGCTAAAGAAGAACTAGGACAACAGTCAGGCAAGTTTGATTTACATCATTTCATTTGACCCTGCTAAACCAAACCATCAACAGACTATTTTTATGTGCATCCGCACGTACATCCCTTATTGTATATGCAGTGAAAGTTCAGAGTAATTATAGATTTGAGCACCTTCCACCACAAAATACTCATTTAACCAAGTCTCTGGGCCATCTTCTATCCATTATTTTATGGACCTCTTCCACTTCTGGACATCTGTCAGCTCTTGTCTGCATACTCACTTCCACAAATAATCTGCCTCTGTTTTGGATACTAGAAAACTGTTTATTCAACGTCCCTTAGCAATTTTTAGCTTAGGTCGATAAAAGCAGATCAACAAATGGAGAAGTTGATTTTGGAGTCAAGCCTGGCGTGTAGCGGGCATATGTCCACATAACATTGGTATTCAAGCCCCAGTAGGTTACGTGAGTGGGTATGTGGAAGCGCTTCAAAGAAGTATAAATAACTGAGTTGGCTGTAGCATTGTTGAGATTTTCTTGGCATCGTTGCTTGGTTCCCAGCCATTGCACTCATGTGTTGGACACAGTACTGTAAAAATGTTATGTTTACTGGAGACAGAACTAAAAAGCGAAACTTAAAGCGAGCAAGTCTATATCCAAAAATGATTAAAGTTGTTTCTATTAGTGCTTTTGAGATATGTTTCTTATCTATGAATATACATTTTTAACAATATTCTTAAAGATGTTTTGTTTAAGATTTTGTTTAAAAAAATGCCCAAAACATAATTAAATTGCCAGGCTGAGGAACAATAGATGTATTTTTTTCCAGAATGAATTATGAGCTACAAATGATTTCCTTAGTCTCTTTACCAATGAAAAGGAATAATTATAATAAAAATAATAATATGAACCACCTGCACTAGCTGTTAGTATAGAGCAGATATCTGTATGGCTGCCAAAAGAATTATTAAAGTAAGATTTACATTTCTCAGCATGTACAATACTGATAAACAGAAAGAATTATTAATGTTATCAACGAAGTTTGTACAACCAACAGCTTTCATACTTCTGTTGTCCTTAAACTTTCTGCATCCTGGACAGCCATATGTAGGCTCATACGAAATAAATTGGTGTGTAAAATAACTTTAAAAATGTAGGAAACATTTCTGTCCATTGATTTTACACCTGTTTGGTCCTCATATAAGATAAAAAAAAATGCAAAATAGGCCAAAAAATCTAATCACAAAAAAATTGCCATTTTTTTCCCATAGTGCCCATTTCTTTGGCATTAACAACATTTTTGAAGTTCCCCTTAAGCCTTTCTAAAAATGGCAAGGTGCCATGAACCACTAAAACCAATTTATATCAGCTGCAGAGGATGATTTTTGGTATACAATACTTGGATTAAACTAAGGTAATTTGTTTGTCAGTCTGATTGTTATAGGAGCCTGTGAATAAAAAAAATTAGTCAGAACATTGTGGTAAATAATATAAAATACATACATATATTAGAGAATCATATAATAAAATATAACACTTTATTATTCAACAGAAAATGTTGTACTTGACACATAAAAGGACAGATGAAGTTACTAACTGACTAGTTAGGCCTCTAGTCAATAGTCCACTCCGGGTAGGTTATGGATATTCTTTTTAAAATATGAGATAATTCCAATATATATTGGGCCCGATTCACTAAAGTGCAATTTAAGTGCGCTATTTTTAGCATGCGTTAAAATTTTTATCCCGTCTAAATTTTCGCGACTTTTCGCACGATTCACTATAAGCATACTGGCGCTATTTTACGCGCGGTATTTCATGCGATAATTTTGTTGCGATAAAATAGCGTGCGCGGTATTTTCCGCATGCACGCTATTTATCGCATGCGCTAATTGTCGTGACATTGCACACGCGACAATCGGCAGCATAAAACTGGCGACATTTTTCCCTGGGAGAGAGTGCTAGAGAAGGGCTGTATAAAAGTTTATTTGCAAAAAAAACCCCAAAAAACAATAAAAATATAAGTAAGAAAAAAAAAGAAGCGCTAGAGATAATAAAATGGGGGGGGCATTTAAGAATATTTAGCCAAATACTTAGGGGTCCGTTTGCTAAAGTGGCTTAAATTAAGTGGGAGATTTTAGACACAGAATAAATGGCAAATATTTTATTAAATGGGGACAAATATAATATTGCAATTATTCTGGCAACAAAACATTGGATTGGCAGTTATCACACTCGCCAGAAAATACGCTACATACTAATTAACGCAAGTTTTACTATTCAGCAAAATGGGCTAAAGACAAAATTGTTGCCAGAATATTTGCAAACATTTAACCCATATAGCATATTGATGCTGTTACTGATAAATGTAAGAGTGTAGGAGAAACTACATGAAAGTATAGAATACCATATCAATGAAGGAAAAATAATGAGACATTACTCAGTTCAAAAGTAGAAAACTAAAAACTTTTACTTAATATAATAAAATAAAAAAGGGGGTAAAAAAACTTGGGGCTTGCTGCCCTTGAGTTCTCTAATGTCCCTCTTTAGTTGATCCACTTCCCCCCGGAACTGGGCCAGCTCGGCCTTGATGTTGGCCAGGTCCTCCTGCACTGATGGTCCCTCGTGCGCAGGAGAACCTGGCGCCCAGCGCTTGGCCTGGGGGGAGAACTCAAGGGCCTGGGCGGAAACTGGGGGAGGAATCAAGGGAGGGCTGTCCGGGGCCTCGGGGGTGTATTCGGCCTCGGGGGCCGCTGGTCCTTGGGCCTTGGGGGCCAGTGGATGGGCCTCGGGGGCCAGTGGATGGGCCTCAGGGGGCCAGTTGTTGGGCCTCGGGGGCTGCAAGTCTGGCCTCGGGGGCTGCAAGTCTGGCCTCGGGGGCCGCAGGTCTTGCCTCTGGGGCCGGTGCAGGTCTGGCCTCGGGGGCCGGTGGTCTGGCCTCGGGGGCCGGTGGTCTGGCCTCTGGGGCCGGTGCAGGTCTGGCCTCGGGGGCCGGTGGTCGGGCCTCTGGGGTCGGTGCAGGTCTGGCCTCGGGGGCCGGTGGAGCCTCTGGTGGGCCACAGGAGCGTGGAGGGCCTGGGGTTGTGCCTGGGGAGGAGGCGCCAGCTGAAGTTCTGTGAGATAGTATTGCAAGATGTTATTTTGTGTAATATATTATACATATATATATATATATATACATTCATACACCATCATAAATAACGGGGCCTCTCACAACAACATTTTTTGGGCCTCCCACTCCCCCAATGGCCCCTCCCCCTGTGAACCCTCACATCAATACAAAGGACACACAGACATTGTTAGCCAGGGCCCCCTAAAACATTCGTGGCCCTTCCCCAAATGACACTATGGGCCGCTCCCTGCTGCTTCCCCCCTGCTTTAAACTCATTTATGCATATGTATTTAAAAAAAGATGTGTATATATATATATATATATATATACAATACGAAGTGCTGGGAAGCTGCACACCATAAGGAACAATAATACCTGGATGCCTGTGGCAAAACAAAATCTAGACAGGCATGGGGTGACGGCACACACAGGATTTTCACAAGGAGTCACAAAGATGTGAAATAATATTCAGAGGTTTATTGTGACCAACGTTTCAGTTCCTCACTGGCATTATGGTTGAACGTGATGGACGTATGTCTTTTTTCAACCCAACTTACTATGTTACTATGTTACTTTCATCATTCCTGACATTTCTAACATTTGTACCTTTAGTTCAAATTACTTGCTAAATCTTTTACTGAACGTATACTCTAAAAGCATAATAAAGTACAATAATTACCTTCCGCAATTTCAGCAACCAGAACTCCTGCGCTTCAGGTCAGACCACAGATGCTGGAGCTGGCGGAGGTCCACATCAAGGGCAAACCCGGCGAGCAAACCTTCTCTTAGCTCGCGCAGGATTGCCCTCTTCCTCTCGTGGACCCCTAAGTCCCCCAGCGGCGGGTCATCATATCCTGAGCGCCGGAGTATGCTGATAATATAGCGCCTCTCCTCTGGTAGCAGATAAGAAACCCCAGGCATGATCCTCTCTGTAGTGTGGCTGCAGGCTCAATGACACAAAATGGCCCCAAGTCGCACATGTCACGAGATTAAAAAATCGCCACAAAATGTCCGCAAGTCGTGAGATTACAAAGTCGCGACCAAAAAAAATCGCCAAAATATACATAGTAATGTATTCACCGCTACAGTAATGTATATTATTGCGACAACATATTCACCGCTATAGTACTGTATATTTTGGCGACTAAATATTTACCGCTATAGTACTGTATATTAGTAGCGAAATTCCATACATGCCAAGACTTTAGTAAAATTGAGTAAAAAGACACATACTGTACACTGTAAGTCCATATTTTATTGACAAAAACTCATTTACTGTACTTTTCTATAATTTTTCGCCTGCCTGTAGTAGGTGTTAAAGGAACAGTAACACCAAAAAATGAAAGTGTATAAAAATAATTAATATATTATGTACTATTGCCCTGCACTGGTAAAAGTTGTGTGTTTGCTTCATAAACACTACTACAGTTTATATAAATACCCTGCTGTGTAGCCATGGGGGCAGCCATTTAAATTGAAAAAAGGAGAAAAGGCACAGGTTACTAAGCAGATAACAGATAAGTAGCATAGATTCCCATTGTATTCTTCACTGTTATCTGTTTTCTTCTTATGTAACCTGTGCCTTTTCTCCTTTTTTCAATTTAAATGGCTGCCCCCATGGCTACACAGCAGCTATTTCTATTAACTACAGTAGTCTTTCTGAAGCAAACACACAACTTTTACCAGCGCAGGGCAACAGTACATTATATTTTAATTATTTTAAAACATTTTTATTTTTTAGTGTTACTGTTCCTTTAATTTTCGCATAGCCGAATGCGATATTTAGCGCGCCTAAGTGTTTGTGAATCATGCGATCGTATTCTTTTCAGCGTGGAAATTAACGCATGCGTTAAAACTAGCGCATGCTGTCGCGCAAGAAATAACACATGCGATATGGTGACTTAACGCCCGCGATATTACTATGGTGAATCGCACGCTAATTATCGCGACAAATTTAACGCAAAAAAGCGTGCAATAATTTTTATCGCACTTTAGTGAATCGGGCCCATTGTCCCATATTCATGTCATATAAACTGAGTATAGACTGATGTAAACTGCAACACAACTGTTGCTAGACACTTCTCTGACTGCTCCAATAGAGCCCTTTTTAACTCTGTTATTGGAATTGATAAAGTATATCCTGACCCCCGTGGTGGGGACATAATTAAAGCACTAATAAAAAAGGAAACCAAATGGATCTTTTATCTACATACTAGACAACCGGAAAGGACTGAATTACGATTATGACGTATCTTGTTATGTTTAATCATTAACTTGTTTACCTATAGATCTGTATCTATACAGCTGTCAGTTTATAATAGTCTATTTATTTACATAATAGATATTCTACTTGTATATATAGACACTTCTTATATACTTATTTATACTTACCCTTTTATTCTTTAATGAACTTTAGACTCAGACAAGCACTATGTGAACTTTCAAACATTAGGCTTATTTTGTACTGCATATTATGCTTACACATTAAATGCCTCTTTTTCTGTTTTTTTTTTACTTTGCTCCTGTAATTACCAACTAATTACACAGCTTTTAGGATTGGTTTGTACTAATTATTCCAATTATATGTCCTTAATGATTGGTCAGTACAGCTGCCTTGTGATTGGTCAGTTGTGACCTTAAATATTCTATGCTTATAGGATGCCATCCAGGCTATGATTAAGTGCCCTGAATGGCACAAAATGCGTAAGGCATAGCATTTATGTGTATTATTCAATAAAATACTTTTGATCTTACTTTAATATTTGAGCTTCAATTCTACTTTAATGGATTTCCAGAGTGCCTGCCTATCTTATCTATGTGTTTCCTATATGGCTCCCCTATGCTGAGGGTTTGGGGCATGAGCACCCGGACCTAATCTTTACAGGGGTAAGCTTTTTATCTACCCTCTATTGCTTAGATCTATATCTTTTTATGTGGATTTAATATAAACTGAGTATATTGTAAGCGACATTTTGAGCTATGCTCTATATGACTCATTCACTATGACTTAGGGCAGAAGTGAAAGAGCACTGGGGACCAGGTACCATAAGGTGTCAATGAGTACAAAATATTAATTTTCTCCTATTTTAATAGATTTTAGGGAAAACTACAATATAAAATGGCCAAACCACAATTAGGTGGGTGCCCAAATGCGGCCAGCCTTTGCCCAGAGAGGCCAGCTGAATCAGCCGTGCTACAGTGGAAAGTTATTTTTTTAATAGAGGAAATAGAGGAAGGCCCAGCTGCAAAATTTGCACTGCAGTCCATAGGTCCTTTGTCAGGCCACTGCTTCCTTGCAGGTGATAGGAGGCAGCATATGGTGCAGTATCAATACTTTTGGCAGGATGGAGGACTTGATGTTGCTAAAACTATGCAATCAGTTATTGTACACAGGTATATGTCTTTTTTGACATCTTCTGTCTTTAAATTGGAAGTTTAATTTCAGTGTTGTGTCTCCTATTCAACATAATTTATCAAAATAAGCATGCATGAAACTTGCATGTGATTAATTATTTAGCAGACACTAAAACAAAAAGGTGTATTGATATAAAAAGGTGGTATACATGGTAGGAACTGTGGAGTCAGCAGTGATCAACCAGCTTAAGAGCAATGACACACAGAGCTACTTGTAGCCAGCTACTTGCCTTAAGTAATAAGAATTCAGTTATTAGAAAGGAGAATAGGGTCATG
Organism: Xenopus tropicalis; assembly: GCF_000004195.4. Taxonomy (NCBI): domain Eukaryota; kingdom Metazoa; phylum Chordata; class Amphibia; order Anura; family Pipidae; genus Xenopus; species Xenopus tropicalis. The sequence continues at coordinate 74,009,826 of NC_030680.2, forward strand.
TGTTGTACATCAACATAAAAAAAAATCTTCAGCACACCACTTACATACATGTTCTCAAAGGGTGCTTGACTTCCACAGCCGCTCCCAAGTCTTTTTTTCCATGTATCTTAGCAAAGGGGAAGAAGCACACCAGTGTGTCGGCAACGCCTTTAAATAATTTATTTACAGAAATGAACATTTGTTTTACATGCCAAAGTGTCTGTTGCTTGCCTGGTGCTAGGGTTCTGCATTTGGTGGTGGATAATGTAGACAGAACGTTGAGAGAGGCTGGAGAAAACCTAGTCTTGGTACACAATGGATACTAATGACAAAGTAAGAAGGGGGAAGTGCTCAAAATTATTTCATAAAACTAGGTTAAAAGCTAAAGGCAAGGATTTATCTCAGCGATATTACCCAATCCATGTGCTAGATTAGGGAGCCAGTGGGAGCTTAGGGAGATTAATGTGTATCTAAGACATTGGTGTAAGGAGGAGAGATTTGCATTTATAGGGAAGCAAGCTGATTTTTCCATCGGCTACAGGCCGGGGTTGGATATTTGAATGGGGGTATAATTAATGTAAGGGAAAAGGAGAAGTCCTATATATACCTACACTAGTATGGGAACTAACCAGATGGTAAGATGTTAAGGAGACCCTATGTATAAGTGTTTCAGAACAGTGAAAGGTATTTATTAACCATATTCAAATGTTTTGGGGGTCTTATAATATACTAAAATAGAAGCAACACATAATTTTGCTACAGAAAAGTAGTTACAATTTGGTGCAAGTGCAAATGTTTTATTTAATAACAGTGCCTAGTTTATTGATTCCAGGATAACACTCATGAATCCTAGATTTAAAGATAGAGTGGCTTTTATTTTCTATGTAATGTCCAGGTCAAGACTATAAACCTTATTAGGAGCTGGTAATTAAACAGACCCAATATGGACAAATCATTTCATCTTTGACTACAGAATTTAGGAATGTGGGTGAAAAGAGGGGTTAGGATTAAAAAACTGGTAGTGACTGAGGACATGGACCTTTAGGGTGAAGACGTTACTTGTCACGGCTACTAAACTTCAGAAAATATTGAGCGCTCGTAAGCGGCGGGCGAAACTTTCAGACTTAGCATGATTTTGAAAGCCTCCCATAGGACTCAATGGCACCCTGCAGCTCCAACCTGGCCCATGAAAAGTCACCATACTGAAGCTTGAATGAATCCGAACGCTACGAAAAAATCACAACATTTTGCTCAACTTTCGGAATGGCTACGAAAAAGGCGCGACTTTTCGCGCAAGTTTTAACGCTACTAAAAAATCGCCAGATTTTGCGCAACATTCGGAATGGCAACGAAAAAGTTGCGATAATTTTCCGAAAAATCGCCAAATACCGATCATTACGAAAAAAAACGCAATCGGACGCATTCGGCCCGTTCGTGGGTAAGTAAATGTGCCCCTAAAGGTCCCCATACACGGTAAGATCCACTCGCTTGGTGAGATTGCCAAGCGAGCGGATCTTCCCCCAACATCCCCACCCTGGGGCCAAACGACCGGATTATGTAGGCGGCAATGGGGCAGTCGGTTTGGGGACGAGCCGATGCGGCCCCCGATCCAACTGAATCTTTTAACCTGGCCGATCGATATCTGGCCAATTTCAGGCCAGATATCGGTCGGCCAGCCCGCTCGTTTCTGCCCCTACACGGGCAGATAAGCTGCCGAGTCAGTCCAAGGGACCGATATCGGCAGCTTCTATCGGCCCGTGTATGGGGGCCTTAAGAATTGCCTCTGCTAAAACACATGTAGAGATAATTATCTGTAAATAATAGTAATGTCTATTTTTAAAGCCATGACAAGTAGCTGCTACTAGTAGCTCCGTGTGTCTTCACCCTTAGAGGGCAGTAAGAATATCTGGGCAGCATTTGATTATAGGAACAATTAAAGTCTTGCGCTGTAATTTTATAGCAATGCTGCATCACCCTCTCTTTACAAACTCTTTAAACTCCTTGAGGCCAGCAACATTATTTGTTTTCCTTGCTGCAGGATACAGTACAAAAGTATACTTATTATTTTCAGAAATGCAACACTGTATACAAAAATAATATAAATAATATATTACAAGCTGTCTTTGCAAATATAGATTTTGCATTTTTCTTTACTGTATGCAGATGTTTCTGCCCAGATCTTTTTACATTTTTGTTGCTAAGAAAATAAACATTATGAATCATTATGAATCAAACATGATAATTCTGCAGGGAATTAGCCACGCTGATTCCAACATTTTTTTATACATAGTTATAATAACAGCTGAAGACAATTTTACATTCAGACAGTTAAGACAGGGCTGCCTTACTCCCACTGTCACTGAGCTCTGCACCTAGAGACAGATTTTTAACCAGCTGCATGGTGTAGAGTGTGTCAAAACTGGGACGCAAATGCTCTGGGTCATTGGTAGATGATCCCTAATATATTTTTATTGTTTGACTTGATCATTAAGCAAATGCAGTATCTGCTACTACAGCCTCAGTGATTTGCTGAAGTTGGCAAATCCCCCCTTTAAGGGAAACTATACCCCTAAATAATTTAGGTATCTATAACAATATATTGCATAAACAAGCTCATATGTAAAAGCCTGCTTCATCTAAATCAGGGGTAGGGAACCTATGGCTCGGGAGCCAGATGTGGCTCTTTTGATGGCTGCATCTGGCTCGCTGCCAAATCATTAATAAAAAAAATAATGGGGGGGTGGCCTGCGCTCGGCATATAGAAGACATGTTCTAAGCCTTAGAACACGTCTTCTATCTGCCGAGCGCAGGCCACCAGGCCCGGATTTGTGGAGAGGCCACAAAGGCCCGGGCCTAGGGTGGCAGAAACCTGGGGGCGGCATGCCACCCCGCCGCACAAAAATCATCTAAAAATTTGTGCTCCGTATGCAAGTTTGGCCTATGGCGCATGCGCACTTGCAAACCCCGCCCCCTCCCGCTATTCGCGCATGCGCACTTGCAACCACCGTTCGCGCATGCGCGCACCCCCCCCTGTTCACGCATGCGCACTCGGGGGGGGGGGGCGTGCGACCGGGGGCGGCCTCGGGGCAGCAAATTTGCAAATCCGGCCCTGCAGGCCACGCCCTCCTCCGCATCGCATCCGGCATCCTTGGCACCAACCCTACCTTGCCCCTGCACTCGGCGGATAGAAGACGTGTTCTAAGCCTTAGAACATGTCTTCCATCCGCCGAGCGCAGGCCATGCCCTCCTCTGCATCACATCCGGCATTCTTGGGACCCACCCTACCTTGCACCGCAGCATCCGCGGCCAAATATATTGTATGGCTCACGGAATTACATTTTAAAATATGTGGTGTTTATGGCTCTCTCCGCCAAAAAGGTTCCCGACCCCTGATCTAAATGAACCATTTTCATAAAAATATATTGTTTTAGTAGTATGTGCTGTTGGGTACTCCTAAAAATAATATTGACATTTTAAGAATTAAGGGCCTTCTGGGATCATACAAACAAGCCAAGGCACACATACATGCTAGGCACATTAGCCAATGAATGGACAGAGTTCTGCCTTTTGCTTCCACACTTCTTCCGTTACAGTTAGAGCTGTCAGGTGATCTCTGAGGGAGCACACAGCCCATCACTAAATGGTGGGTCAAGGGGAAGGGATGTAAAAGGGCAATATTTACTGATATATATATTCCAGTTTGGTGAGATTCTTTAATAGGTCACTTTGTAATGATACATGGCAACAGTAAAGTAAAAACTTCTTAAAGGAGAATGCAAGTCAAAATTTAAAAAGCATACTGCCCAATAGTCCTCCTATTGTTTAGTAAAAACGCCACACTTTTGGCTCACCTAATCAAATATTTACTCAGTCACACTTACTTCACATTTTCTAGAACAGGCAGCCATCTCTAAAAAGGTATTCTCCCTTCCTTTCCCTCCTTGCTTCATACTGCACATGTGTTTCATTCCCTCCCCCCCCCTCCCCTCTGCCAGATCCGCTTCTGATTGGCTGGTGGGCATGTGTAGCTCAGAACAGGAGACAGGATCAAGTTACACACATGCTCAGAGAATAGGAAGGCTGCCGCTGGCACCTACAGGAAGGGGAGAGAGATTTCAGTGATGTCACTGTAGTCTTCACACTGCTGTAGGCTGCCAGCACCATATCTCAGAGAAGCAAGCAGGGATCTGGGAATTTAGATATGCAGTAAGTACTTAAAAAGAATGCCTTTAGACTTACTTTTAATTTATATTAACCTTCCATTGTCCTTTAAAGGGGTTGTTCAGCTTTCAAACACTTTATTTCAGTTCAGTTATTCAGATAGTACACCAGATAAAAAGACTTTTTCAACTGCTTTCTATTTTTTATTTTTAACCATTTGGAGACTATATATCTTTAATCATTCGGATTAACATCCCTCTTCTAACATATTTGTCTTCTTCTTGTGCATATGAACAAGCAATGATATTTGATACCTGGTTTGGGGGCACCAATAGCAACATCCAAGGGGTTGGTGAGCAACATGTTGCTCCCGAGCCACTGGTTGGGGATCACTGCTCTACAGCAGGTTACATCAACATAGTACCTGCATTGTTGGCAAGAAAAGGGATACGGAACAATAAATAGCACTAACAGGATCAGATGGTGGTATTATAGAAGCTATTACAAGTCTAGAGGTTACCCAGATGTTTGTTTATTCTGGTTTCTAATGAGCATGGAGAGACACAGAATGATTCATTGGTGGACATTTCTGTTCATTTTTATAATAAAGTAGAAAAACTTTAGGTATAATTTTTAATAGATTTTATTACCAACGACAGAACTTATTAATATGTATTATGTATTATTTCTAGGGATGCACCAAACCCAGTTTTTTGGGTTCTGCCGAACCCCCAAATCCATCCCAAGGGATTCGGCCGAATACCAAACCAAATCTGAATCCTAATTAGCATATGCTAATTAGGATCCGGAAGAGGTAAAAGTCGCAGACGCGCCCTTCCAAATCCTAATTAGCATATGTTAAGTTATGCGAATTCAAATTTGGATTCAGTTTGACCAGGACCGAGGATTCGGCCAAATCCAAGCCCTGCCCAAAAAGGCCGAATCCTGGCCGAATACCGAACCAAATCCTGGATTTGGTGCATCCCCAAGTATTTCAGCCAAAATAGCCAGATATGTATGCATGTGTGGGGTAATAATTGGCTGTCCTAACATACAAAGTTCTAATTGCGTGGAACCAGGATGGTTAGTATATTCAAATTTAAGTTCTCCTATCATTTAGCAAAACATGCTCTATCTTAACTCTCACATGTCCCCTAACTTGCACGTTATACAGACATGTAAGATTGGGAACACAGTCGATGCAAGCTTTAACAAGGCTCTGTACTTACCCCCAGCCCTGTGCACGCCTAGATTTAAACTGCAGGCACCCCTAGGTCTGCACCACTCGTCGCTCCCCCTGACCTCTCCCCGGCATGAAATGCGTACACATACACATGCATGTGCAGGGTTTTTTTTTTTTCTTTTTGCAAGCACCATTTTAAATATGTTCTAATTCATGTTATTACATTATAAATACAATGCTGCAAAAAGTGTTTTCTATTATTTAGATTACTTCTTCTCAGTAGGAGCAACAATATCTCAGCCCTTAAAACCCCAGGGAAGGATGGCTGCTGCCAATACATAAAAAAGGAAATGGGATAAAACTGTGTGGGGGACTCCATGCCCTCCTAGTCCCTGCTCTGAGACAAATTTGCCCAGTTCAATTGAATAACTGCATGACTAAGTTGACTATATGACTGGAAAACAAATGTTAGGTTGAGAGATTCACAAACAAGTCAAAAGGGTTGAGGAGAACTAGTGTTCTTGCAGATAAACATGATAAGTTCATAAAGACCTGGGAACCATGGTATAGATATTCATTTCCGAACTCAAATAATTTATTTTCACTTACAGTCTGAACCAAATAATGAAACAACACGCAGGAAGTACAAAAACTAAGGAAAGTTTATTTAGATTACTTTTTGAAACAAACTTTTATAGTCGTTAACCACTTTGAAGGGTTTTTGTCTACTTTCATAATAAGGGACCTTAAAGGTACCTACAGGTAAAGACAAGTAGATATAAGGATCAAGTCAACCGTCAAATTTATTGTTTATTGTTTTGTTACTTTAAACATATCATGCCGCCTTCTCTTTTCTCACTTTTTGGCCCCCTCGTTTGTTAAGACGGGACCACCTCTTTCTCTTCTTTCTTCTCCTTTCCTTTTTTTTTCCAGGATATAAGATACTCAATACAAATATGTGTTATTTTAATATCCACTTCTGTAAAAATTAAAAACCAAATAAAAATCATTTAAAAAAAAAAAAAAAAAGGGTTGAGGAGTACCCAACTTCTAACAAATTGCCCCATACCGAATGTTGCCTCACTGGAGCATACGCACACTGGGAGATGTGACCAATGCTGGGGCCCTGTTACCTAGAAACCAGATCAGACATATAGACACAGGAGAGCTGTTACCCTGGTTTTCATACTTACAACTCCAACAGGCCTTCCAACACCAATTCCAAAAAACCATAGTTCCCTTTGTGCTCACCAAGCTTGAAACTACCCTCCGAAACCCCTCCTCCAAAAAGCTGATCACCACACTATACTCCCTGCTCCTCTCCACCCTCCAATCTCCCTTTCTCACAGCTCAAAAAGCCTCTTTCAATGGATGGCACACTCTCCCCCAACAATTGCCAGCTGGCTCAATCTACTTAAAGCCCTGATACAACTCACCTACATAGCAAGAGGATGCCCTCAAAAGTATGACAAGGTATGGGGAACATGGGTTGAAGCCTCAGAATAACGCCATATGGGCCTCCCTGGGAATTTGAACCTCCACTGGTAATCTCAAATCCTCCCCTTCTTAACAGGAATCTGAACATTACTTTGAGTAGGACATTACTGATTATCTAACCCAATGTACTGTTTACATCCTGACATGAAAAAAACACGCTTGTAGAACCAATGTCAATGTTTTATGTTGTTTCATGTTACAAATGAATAAATAAACACCTTTGGAAAAAAAAAAGGGTTGAGGAGACCGCCTCATACGTATGCAAATAAGTCAAAAGTGATTCTGGGAACAAATTCTTTAAGGCTTTTAGAAAAATCCCATTTACATGGGTTTATCCAATAGGTTTAAAGGAGAATGCAAGTCAAAATTTAAAAAGCATACAGCCCAATAGTCCTCCTATTGTTTAGTAAAAACGCCACACTTTTGGCTCACCTAATCAAATATTTACTCAGTCACACTTACTTCACATTTTTTAGAACAGGCAGCCATCTCTAAAAAGGTATTCTCCCTTCCTTTCCCTCCTTGCTTCATACTGCACATGTGTTTCATTCCCTCCCCCCCCCCCCCTGCTAGATCCACTTCTGATTGGCTGGTGGGCATGTGTAGCTCAGAACAGGAGACAGGATCAAGTTACACACATGCTCAGAGAATAGGAAGGCTGCCGCTGGAAGGACAGAGAGATTTCAGTGATGTCACTGTAGTCTTCACACTGCTGTAGGCTGCCAGCACCTTAAGACTTACTTTTAATTTATATTAACCTTTCATTGTCCTTTAATGACTGTCAGGGCCGCCATCAGAAATCATGGGGCCCCTCACAACAAAATTTTCTGGGCCCTCCTCCTCCCACTCCCTGCCCCCCAATTCCCTTCCCCCCCAGTGATCCCTCCCATCAGCACAAAGGACACACAAACATTGGTAGCCAGGGCCCCCTAATACATTGGTGCCCTGCAGCAGTGCCCCCTAATACATTGGTGCCAAGAGCAGTGCCCCCATAATACATTGGTGCCCTGCAGCAGTGCCCCCATAATACATTGGTGCCCTGCAGCAGTGCCCCATAATACATTGGTGCCAAGGGCAGTGCCCCCTAATACATTGGTGCCAAGAGCAGTGCCCCCATAATACATTGGTGCCCTGCAGCAGTGCCCCCATAATACATTGGTGCCCTGCAGCAGTGCCCCATAATACATTGGTGCCCTGCAGCAGTGCCCCTAATACATTGGTGCCAAGGGCAGTGCCCCCTAATACATTGGTGCCAAGAGCAGTGCCCCCTCTAATACATTGGTGCCAAGAGCAGTGCCCCCCTAATACATTGGTGCCCAGCAGCAGTGCCCCCCTAATACATTGGTGCCCAGCAGCAGTGCCCCATAATACATTGGTGCCAAGGGCAGTGCCCCCTAATACATTGGTGCCAAGAGCAGTGCCCCCTAATACATTGGTGCCAAGAGCAGTGCCCCCTCTAATACATTGGTGCCAAGAGCAGTGCCCCCCTAATACATTGGTGCCCAGCAGCAGTGCCCCCATAATACATTGGTGCCAAGAGCAGTGCCCCCATAATACATTGGTGCCAAGAGCAGTGCCCCCCTAATACATTGGTGCCCAGCAGCAGTGCCCCCATAATACATTGGTGATCAGTGTGCCCTTCAGCCCCCCCCTAATACATTGGTGCCAAGAGCAGTGCCCCCATAATACATTGGTGCCCAGCAGCAGTGCCCCCATAATACATTGGTGATCAGTGTGCCCTTCAGCCCCCCCTAATACATTGGTGCCAAGAGCAGTGCCCCCATAATACATTGGTGCCAAGAGCAGTGCCCCCCCTAATACATTGGTGCCAAGAGCAGTGCCCCCATAATAAATTGGTGGTCAGTGTGTCCCGCAGCCCCCCCTAATACATTGGCGACCTGCAGCAGTGCTCTTCGGCTCCTCCAGCATCTTCAGCAGCACCCTTAGATCCTTCCCGGGCGACGCCTCTGCACGTCTGTCTCCACGCGAATGGAGACAGGCCCTTTTAAAAGGTTGCGCCCCGTGCGTATGACGTCACCCATACACGCGGGGCGCAACCAACCAATGACAGGGCCCGGATTTTATTAAAGGGGGCCCGAGCGACTAAGAAAACTGTAGCACCGCCGGGCCCCCTTTAAAAGTAAAAATTGCCCGGGCCCGGTACAGCTGTACCCGCTGTGCCCCCCTGATGGCGGCCCTGATGACTGTTAATGACTGGCTAGGAAAGCAAGCAGAGAAGTTAGCTGGGAGTTGGAAATAAGAATAGCCCCTTAATGGCCCCTACCCTCCCTTAGCAAGGGCATTTAGCAGGGACATTGTTATATGGTGATGAGGCGCAGTTGCAGCTGGGTGGAACCCTTACAATAAAAGGAGCAGGATTAGGGCTGAGGCTAGTGTTTTTTTGCCTGTGTTAGAAGGGGAGTGGCATTAAGTGAAAAGAGGCTAGCCTCAGATTTTCATAGGGTGGGGAATGTCATCTTCACAAAAGCAGCCTTCAGCAGCTATTGGGTGGTAACTGGTTTGGATAAAATCCTAAACAGCATGGGAATCCATATTATAAAACCAGGTTAACAGAGCCCACGCTCCAGTTTTAATTTTTAAAATTACCACTGCCACCTCCATGCCACCCGCTCCGGGAGGGAGCTCTGCACTTAATAAGAGTGCCTCTAATGCTCCCTCCCAATGCAGGTGGCATAGCATTGGTTGGGGCATTCTTTTCAAAAATCGGATTGTTTCCCTCTACTAGAGTGCAGACTCCATTAGCCCTATTATTCACTATTACGGAAATAATGTTTTACTTATAGATGCCCTTTACACTACTTAAATATTTTTTTTACTTTTGATAAAAGCTAAACTATTTTTTAACCAAGTGCCAAAGTCTCCTGGATGTACAAGCAATTATCATGCTCCTGCATGAAAGTCTTGTGACTCTTGTGTGTCATTACAGAACCCAATAATGCAATGTTCTGAAATCAAGCATTGCAGCCATACAAATGATAAACCACTCTCCCAGCCTGCATCTTTAAATAGATTAAATCTGCCTTTTCTGGAACAATGAAAGCTCCTAGTGTGAAAGCTAACAGTTGTTTATTGAAGTGTAATAGCATCCATACGGTCCATTTCCTTTCAAAGTGCCCAGTACTCCACAAGAGAAAAAAAAAAGACACAAAGAATCCAATTAGTGTCAAGTACCGAATGAAACTTTCCCTTTTCTTGACTCCATTCCAAGTTTCAGTACAATGATTCTCTTTTTTTGATGCTTTTAACTAATTGGCGGCATCCACATTCTTTAGAAACACACCATTAATCAGATCCAAAAGTACAGCAAGCAAATTGAAATTTGTATATACACTGGCTGATTTGTTGCTCCCCTGTTGCATGGGCACTGGGAAAAATTGTATTTCCTTCTTTTCTTTGAAAACATCACTTGACTTTGCCATTTTACTCCCTTGTACAAATAAAGTAAAATGTGGAGCACAGCCAGGGCATTTAGCAGCAGCCATCTGAAAGAAGTCATTTTTGGAATGCTGGCTTTTACAAAATGTAACCCCCTTTGCAGTTAAAAACTGCCCTCTGTTGTATACATCTGTTTATCGTTTATTTTAGATAATTGTATTGAGAATAGCTACAACTAAAACTAAGCAGCATTTGGCTCCATGTGATAAAAGGACTTGAGGGCCCCCAGGTGCCTGCAGTGTCTGGTACTGCCACTCCCAGACATCTTTTTTCAAATGTATTTTCACTTTGGCTGCTAGCCCACTTATTGGGGGTACATTTCTAAAGTTTGTGGAGCACATATTTTTTCGCAAATGGTTTTTTTTTAGCATGTTTTCCCTAAAGGCTTATATTTTGCACTGCTGTGTCTGTCTTTCTTTTTTAAGGAATCACAGTGAAATGCGAATTGAGCACAAAAATTTGTGAATGAGATTGTGGTTTATTGTGCTTGAATATAGTGCCAATTTTCACCTTGCGAATATAAATTCACAATTTGATAAATTAGTTTAGCATCTATTTTTCCACCACCAAAATTGTGGAGTGACTTGGATGCAAAGTGTTGGCATAAATATTCACAATTTGCTGCTATGCCATATTTAAAAAGCTTATAAAGACATTCGCACTGCAAATAAAAATTCACAATTACATTTGCAATTAATGCCAGTCTTGTCCAGCTTTATAAATATAAACACGGGCAGAGCAAATATGTTCACAGAATAATTCTGTGTTGTGCAAAGTTTATAAATAAGCCCTTTTCACTGTGTAATAATACTGCTGGTCATATGACTCCGTCAGTGCTTACTATAAGAAATATGTAGATGTATGTATATAGATTATAGGACACATATATGCTCTGCTGACATAATTAAGACAGAATAACAACTATGTACTTAACAAACTTTGGTGTTTTATTTAGTTTTTAGCTGACATTTTAGTAGAATTTTTTTAAGGACTTCGACTCATGGAGCACTTTTTAATATGTATGTATGACTTTCTGAGCTTGCTTTGTAAGAACCACAAAGTTGAGGATTCTTTACACTTTGGATAAAAAGTAGGTGACATAGTCACCTTCTGTTTTTCTTCTGTCACTGATATTTGGTGATAAGCATTACAAGTAATCAACAAATATTTGTATAATTTTGTTCTGTTTATCTATTGTACAACATAAGTAATAGTGGATCAGATTCAATTTTTATGAGGAATACTTATTTCATAAATAAGTTAAAGTTTATGGGGAAATCTAAGGATGAATTTGGAGACAGCTGGTTCTTCTTACATTGAATGCAGGCCCCACAATATTTTATTTAGTTGTTTTTAACTGGCGTCAAAATATAATCAAACCAAAATGTCTTCTTGTTTTTTTAGATGACATGTTTGATTCAGGGGCAGAACTGCCAGGGGTGCGGGGGGTGTAATTGCACCTGGGCCTGCACCCCCTCTGGGCCAGCCAGATGCTTGCACCGATGCAAATTGACAGTGAAAACTGCATCCAGAAGTGGGGTAGGGGGTTGGGGGGCCCTGCTGCTGCACACCCTGCACCCAGGCCCCAGTGCATATAGTTACTTTATTTGTTTGAATCACGGAGCACTGGATCTATGACTTTATGAGTTTGCTTTGTGAGAACTGCAAATAAAATGTTTTAAAATAAATGTTGTGTTTGTATTATTTACCAGTATTTGGTGCTTTTACCAAAGTAATGAGTATTAAAATCAAAGTATAAAATCATTTTAATATATAAAAGCATACACAATAAAAGCAAAACACAGATTTGTTTCCTGCTCTGAATTCACTGACAAATACAGAGGCAGGGCTCCCTCAGAAATGTTCTGCTAGTATCTAGGGCTATTAATGCATTTTTTCAGTCTGGTAAACAGATCTTAGCACCTTTTTAAATTTGAGAAAAGGGCTCTATTTGGACTGGCGATCTTTTTAGAGCACAACAGGGGTAAATTTAGACATTTTATTATAAAGCACATATTGCTTACACCTGTATTGTATGTCTTTCATGGAAAATCTTAATCTTTTAGTTTTTAAAATGCTCTTTTTTTTAAAACGAAAAGAAAAATGATACATTGTTATTCTGAACTCAAAATCATTTAATCTTATTCTGCAATATCACCTAATGACCAACCCTCCATTTTTCCCAAAATGTTAACACATTGGATTGGTGTTTATAGCAGTGGTTCTCAACCTTCCTAATGCCGCGGCCCTTTACTACAGTTCCTCATGTTGTGGTGCCCCCCAACCATAAAATTATTCCTAAGACCCAAAGGGGTTGCGACCCACAGCTTGAGAACAGCTGGTTTATAGGGTCAATTTATGATCGCCTGAGCTTTCATATTTAGGCAATCATAAAGGAAACCCCACGTGAGTTTACTAATCATGCAGGGTTTTGTGCTGAAAAAAGCTCAGCTCAGTAAGTTTGTCCAAATGGGCTAAATGCAGTAGCTTTTCCGCTGTCACAACTGTTCTATGGAGGACTACAAATACCCTAGGCCTAAAAATATTAAACCAGCTAAGAGTTCCAATCAAGAACGGTTAACTTATTTTGTGGCCCTGCCAAGCAAGCATACCTTTCTGTGCACATCTTCTTTCTACCTTTCTGTGCACAGCCATCTTAACTTCAAATACCTGTACAGGCACTGTATTTCCAAATGTTTCAATTATTTAAATTTTCAGGTTTCAATTTTTTTATTTTTTTTTTAGATATCTTCAATATTTTTTGTGAGCAAGGAAACAAAAGGCACTACATTTTTAAAGGAATTCTGTAATGGGAAAACATGTTTTTTTCAAAACACATCAGTTAATAGAGCTTCTCCAGCAGAATCCTGCATTGAAATCAGTTCTTCAAAAACACATACAGATTTTTTTTAGATTTAATTTTGAAATTTCCCATGAGGTTAGCCATATTCTATTATTTCCCAGGGTGCCACAACCATGTGACTTGTGCTCTGATAAACTTCAGTCACACTTTACTGCTGAGCTGAAAGTTGGAGCGATATCACCACCCCCGGCAGCCGATCAGCAGAACAATGGGAAGGTAGCAAGATAGCAGCTCCCAGTAGATATCAGAATAGCACTCAATAGTAAGAAATCCAAACATAGGCAGAGGGTGACTTTTTTGTTTGGGGAGGCTAAAGATCGGCCATACTAAAATGGACTGATCAAAAGCTAATGTGAGATTCGCTGCTGGTGTAAAAATGAACCCCGCAGCTAACTCTTGTGGTTACCACTGACTTCCAGGGATATTGTGCAAAAAGGCGCGTGGGAGTGCTTTTTTCACCCTAAAATGTTAAGTATTTATACATGCACTTTTGTGAGGAATTCTCAATTTACTTGTGTTTGGGATCAGTTAGCTTAAACTGCCAATAGATTCAATGCATTAGTGCCACCTAGAACATAATATTTATTCTGCAGAAAGCATTGCCATACCTGAGTAAACAGCCCTAGAAGCTTTCTCCATTTGCTTAAGACAGCAGCTGTCATTTTAAATTGCTTCCTGTTTGCAGTCTAGCCGTTATAGCTAAGATTACACATTCCTAAGGGAGGGGGGAGGGAGTTCTTAGCATTCTTATGGGAGGGAGGAGCAGGAGAGGGGAGAGAGGAAAGAACTGCGCAGACTCTGGCCACTAGAATTAAGGATGTTTCTGAGAGAGGAAGTCAGACACTGGAACATCATGTTTACAAAAAAGGAGACAAGAAATACGATGTTTCTTTTGATAGAGGACTCAGTACAGCATTTCTGTGAGTGCTTATTGTATTTGTAAAGAGGTTGAAAATGTTGGTGCAAAGAGAAGGAGAAATTTGTATGCTTTAATATGTGTTCTGGTGAATTTGTTAAGTGTTATGAAAGTGTTAATGTTTTGTTTAATCAAAAAATATATATAGGGGGGAGCACGAGACAAAATGCAAAATTTCTGCAAAAAAAGTGCTTTTTATGCCATACATGACATGTTTCGGGCCCCTTTCGTGCCCTTTTTTTCCAGGTAGAAAGAGGGTGTGCAATAATTGGCATAAATGTATTCCACCTATCACTGCACATACAAGATTTAAGCCAGAAAATTCATACTTGACTGGTGTCTAGCCTGTGAACAGTTATAGGCAGTAAGCAGTAGATACACACACAATGCATTGCAATGGTCTTAAATCCAATTAAGCTTCTGTTCTGTGTTGCTGAAGTTTATTCTATGCCAAACGTCTAGGGAGTGAATGCACCACACATTCTACAGGCAGTGAGCAGTGATAGGCAGATGCCATTAATGTCACTAAATGCACACACGGAGTGGTAACAGTCATTGTGCTCTCTGCACTAGAAGAGTCCTGATTTAAAAAATGGACATTTGGCTCTTAAAGTTACCAGGAGTATCTTTTTGCCGCCAGTGGTAACTTTGGGGCGCTGCCTCATGGCAGTAGTGACACTGGTCATAAGGCTGTTTTCTTCACTGACGAACGAAACCGATTGTGTGAATTACCCTTATGAAGTCCTCTGAGATAGGAATGAAATAGGACATAAGGTCCAGTTAAAAAATAATTCATTAATAATCATGTCAAACACTTCCTTTATTTTGTTAAATTAAATTAAAATGTTGTTAGGAATAATAATAAAGAGCTGGAGGATGCTAGGCGGGAGCTGAAGAATGCCGGGGATGACACTGGGAGAGAGCTGGAGGATGCTAGGGGGGAGCTGGTGGATGCTGGGGAGGATGCTGGGAGGGAGCTGGAGGATGCTGGGGGAGCTGGAGGATGCTGAGGGAGCTGGAGGATGCAAGGGGGAGCTGGAGAATGCTGGGGAGGGTGCTGGGGGAGCTGTAGGATTCTAGGCGGTAGCTAGAGGATGCTGGGAGGGGGCTGGAGGATGCTAGGCGGGAGCTGGAGAATTCTTGGAAGGACACTGGGAGAGAGCTGGAGGATGCTAGGGGGGGCTGGAGGATGCTGGGGAGGACGCTGGGAGGGAGCTGGTGGATGCTGGGGGAGCTGGAGGATGCTAGGTGGGAGCTGGAGGATGCTGGGGAGGACACTGGGAGGGAGCTAGAGGATGCTGGGGGGAGCTGGAGGATGCTGGGGAGGACGCTGGAAGGGAGCTGGAGGATGTTGGGGGAGCTGGAGGATGCTAGGGGGAAGTTGGAGGATGCTGGGGAGGACGCTGGGGGGGAGCAGGAGGATGCTAGGGGGGAGCTGAAGGATGCTGGAGGGGAGTTGGAGGATGCTGGGGAGGACGCTAGGAGGGAGCTACAGGATGCTGGGGGGAGCTGGAGGATGCTGGGGAGGAGCTGGAGGATGCTGGGAGGGAGCTGGAAGATGCTAGGGGGAGCAGGAGGATGCTGGGGGAGCTGGAGGATGCTGGGGAGGACGTTGGGAGGGAGCTGGAGGATGCTGGGGAGGATACTGGGGGGAAGCTGGAGGATGCTAGGGGGGAGCTGGAGGATGCTGGGGGGGAGCTGAAGGATGCTGGGGGAGCTGGAGGATGCTGGGAGGGAGCTGGAGGGTGCTAGGGGGGAGCTGGAGGATGCTGGGGGGAGCTGGAGGATGTAGGGGGAGCAGGATGCAGCGGGGAGTGGGCCATAGTATGAGGACTCTGGGGGAGGACCAGCAATGTTTTAGGGGACCCTGGGCTGGCTACCAATGTTTTAGGGGGCCCTGGCTACTAATGTTTTGGGGGGCCCTGGCTACCAATGTTTTAGGGGGCCCGTGCTACTAATGTTTTGGGGGGCCCTGGCTACCAATGTTTTAGGGGGGCCCTGGCTACCAATGTTTGTGTGTCCTTTGTACTGATGGGAGGGGTCACTGGGGGGAGGAGCCATTGGAGGGTGGGGCATGGGAGGGGGAGGGGCCCAGAAAATTTTGTTATGAGGGGCCCCCTGATTTCTGATGGCGGCCCTGGTTGTATGTAACACCACTTTAATTAAAGGTACTTGCATCAAGATGCACTCCTTGCACTAGTGCTTGGCGCTACTTAGTACTTCCAGCCTTCCATTTTGAATCAACATCTTCTGCACCTATTGACACATGAGAACCCTGAAGTTATCACCACCACCTGACCAGGCAGGAGATTCAGAATTCCTGCGTGCCTTTTAGCAATAGGCACAGCGCACAGGTGTCACTAGCATGCTGGCCACAAGAAATTATACCAGATGGACTCTGTGATGGACCGATTTGTGATGAAATTCCTGAGCAGTTGCGTTAATTTTGCTAACACAACTGCGCCAGAATTAGCACAGCTGCATTGTGTGCAACAACACTTGAATCCTGGGAAAGCACACTGCATTGTGGGGAAAAAACATGCCAATTATGTTCCAAATTGCAGTTTGCTCACTGTGTCTGTGGATGTATAGGAGCTCTTACGTTATTTTTGGTTATTTTTAAAAGTAATACTTCCCACTATTACTGCAGCTCATTGCCTGCCTAGATTCACATGCCTAGAAAACTTGTAAGCAACAGGGAAAATTTATTTATGCCAGTCAACATAAGTATTTTAGGGGTCATTTCAAATCATGAGAAAGTTTTCTTATGACCCTGACCAGTTTGTAGTCAAGCCTGTTTCCTGGAATCTATTAAAATCCAAGAACTATATACACAATATGATCTATATTACTTTCTGTATACTTAGAAATACTTTTTCTTTTCAAAATGCATCTTATTTATAAGCAACACAAATAAATCACTGAAGTTTTCCTAAACATACTAGTTTTTGTATCTTTTATTACATAGCAGAATACTCAATATTTATTTTCTAAAGACAACTGAACATATAAAAGATCCCGGTGACTGCTAATGCAGTGTATAAAGAATGTCTAAACTGTGGCTAGCAATATACAGACAACTGCAGAACTATAAATGCAAATATATGAAGGAGACAAGTTCTGTGTGCACAATACTATATACCTGTAATTAACGGAAAATAAAGTTCCTATATATGGGTAGTAGTTTCCCTTCTAACTGTAATTTTCTTTTGAGTTTGTGAACTGTATGAAATTCAACCTTAGGTATATCTACTTATCACACGGTCTAATGTATCCTGTTTAAATATTGATACAGCTTTCTAAAATACAACAGATACAGATGGATGAAAATGACTTTGCACAAGCAAGACTTAATTAAAATGGCATTTTTTGTGCTTTAGCATGAATTACATTACTCATATGTAATCTTTTGCATGTAAATTACAAGGTTGTCTTCTGATGCGATTTACATTTCATTAAATATACGTGTGTTTAATACAGATGTTGGAATACATTTTCACAATCAGTAAGAAAAAACTTTTTTCAGTTTTTTTGCATTCTAATGGCTAAATAAGGACTGCACACAAAGAAACAGCTGAGCTGAATATAACTGGTCCACTGAGAAGGTTTACTTAAATTAAGAAACCTAACACTACTGAACACCACTTGGCTTCTTTGGATGTTTGTATTAGAGTGATAGAACCTTATTCAATTATTTATAGCCAGTTTGGCTAAAGTGTTCTGAAACAGTCAGTTAGTGTGAGACTGTAGATCTGTGTCCATTAAAGAAACAGCATTAACCTTACTACAAAAATGTTGTTTTATGCATTAGCAATTATCTGCCTTTCACCTAGTTATAAAGAGGAGACATGCCTTGTTAAATGGACAATGTCATAAAAAAATGCGTTATTTACATAGAAACCTGACAGAAGTGCAAGAGCACCAGAGGGCGCTAACGTTAGACCCTTAGTGCTCAATTAAAAAGGAATTCTTTCCATTAGCTACACTTTGCACTGAGGTGTAGACTTTAAGGCCAGTGCACACAACAAATTGTGGTGTGCACAAAGTATTTTGTGTAAAAACAACATTTAGTATTTATTCTTACCTGAGCACAGTTTACAAATGTGTGCACAAAATGATTTTTTTGCGCACATAGCCAGAGAACAGAGAAGTGGGAATTTACAAAAGTGGAATACATTTTACATTTAAGTTGATACTCAAATCACAATAGCTTTAGAATTTTGCATTAATTTGTTGTACTGTTGCTAACCAATAAAAACTAATTGGTGATTGTTTTCTATGGGTAACAACATGCAGTTTAGTGAATATCCATTAAAATGCATTTGCACTGAAGATTATCCTTTTTATGCAATAAAAGGCACTTAGTTTGCCCAGGACCAGTAACTCATAACAACCAATAAGATGTTTGTTTTTAACAGGTAACCAGTAAATGCTACCTGTTGATTGGTAGCTATGGGTAAAGGTGGCCATACACGTACCAATTTTCAATGTCTCGTGCATTGGTCACAAAAAAGATCGTTCCCATCCTCCACAGACGTTCAGGGCTTAAATGTCAGATATGGCAGTAGAAACAATAGGCATTCTACCTCCTTCTGCCAATTCAGCCCTGATCGTAGATTATGCTCATCAAAATCTTTTAACCTGGCTGATCGACGAGTCGCCAACTATTCACAGCAATAGAGTGGATGACAGTGCATCCACTTCCCTCTGCCTGTGTATAAAAATGAAGGCTGAGAAAAGCGTATAATCTGCTCAGTAAGCATATGTCACAAAGAGTGCTGCCTCTTTTTGACATTAATGAAAATTGCCTGCCAAGGCTGTACAAGTGATTTTGGCCTAAAAATGCTCTAAAACATGTTTTGTGGCTGAAAAACGTGTACCCAAAGCCGTTTTCATCAAAACTGCAGGCAGTTTTATGTATTTTTCTGCTGGTGGAAGGACCACCCCGTCTGATACTGGTGTTAAAGTATGTTAAGATATGCTGTTAATGTTGGTAAACTGGGTAAGCTGCAACAACAATATAATAAGAGAGTTATGATTCATATGACAGGATTAGCGTGGTTTTCGTCACTGTCAATAAACCTTCAAATGTATGTTACTAATTTTGCTGTATCATTCTAACGTTGGAATCCTCTCCAAGCATCCTGGAGGGCCTTTTTATGGAGCTTTATTTTGTAAATCATTATGACGAGCTTTGCTAGACCTTCAGGCCATAGAGAACTGTTAAGAAATAAACTTATGTAATCTGAGAGTAGCTTGCTTTGCAACTTTAACCGCCTATCTGCTGTAGGTTTTATTTGCTGAGTTGTCATACCAACATGCTTCAGACGTGGCACTTAGCAATACCATGTCATCAGGTGACAATGAGTCATTATGTGTTGGAGAAGCTATCCCTAAGGTAAAGTCTGATGTAATCACATTGCAGCTCACATGCTACTGCACCCTTGTCTTGCTCCACATCTACCTGTACTGTTCCTTTTTTCTTTGTAAAGAAACGAACCAGTATTTGGATGCCTTATAAAAGGAGCACAACAGGGATAATTCGACCCTGGCAGCAATTCCAAGTAGGTGCAAACAGATCGAAGAGTAGACACCATTCAACTGGATTTTTCTTGTGGAAATTAAATATTCACTTAAACGGTAGTTCATCTTTGAATTAACTTTAAGACAATTTGCATTTGGTCATTAGAGTTTATTTGTTGTGGCTTTTGAATTATTTACCTTTTTGTTCAGCAGCACTCCAGCATGAAATTTCAGCAGCTATCTGGATGCTGGGGCAAATTTCCCCTAGCAACCAGGCAGTGGTTTGAATGAAAGACTAGAATATAAATAAAAGAGTGCCTAAATAGAAAGATAAGCAACAAATGTAGCAATAAACAATAACAATAAAATTGTAGCTTTGCAAAGTGATAGTTTTTTGGCTGACAGGGTCAGTGACCCCCATTTGAATGCTGGAAATAGGTAAATTTTTCAAAAACTACAAAAAAAAATAAAAAAATGCAGTTCAATCAAATGTGCTAAGAATAAAGTAGGTTATTCCTTAAATGTTCTAAGAATAAAGTAGGTTATTCCTTAAATGTTCTAAGAATAAAGTAGGTTATTTTTTAACATACTAAGAGTTAACTTGAAGGTGAACTACCCCTTTAAAATAGTAAACTTATTGAATACCCATTATCTTGAGAAAGGCACCTATTTAAAAAATATAAACCTTGTTAGTCCTGTTTAATCTGTAATTTGTATATACAGGTATAGGACCCATTATCCAGAATGCTCGGGACCAAGGGTATTCCGGATAAGGGGTCTTTCCGTAATTTGGATCTCCATACCTTAAGACTATTAAAAAATCATTAAAACATGAATTAAACCCAATAGGGTTGTTTTGCATCCAATAAGGATTAATTATATCTTAGTTGGGATCAATTACAAGGTACTCTTTTATTATTATGGAGAAAAAGGAAATCAGTTTTAAAATTCTGAATTATTTGATTAAAATGGAGTCTA
This sequence comes from Xenopus tropicalis, assembly GCF_000004195.4. Lineage (NCBI taxonomy): Eukaryota > Metazoa > Chordata > Amphibia > Anura > Pipidae > Xenopus > Xenopus tropicalis. Next base: position 74,030,382 of record NC_030680.2, read on the forward strand.
TGGGAGACAGGCTTTCCGTAATTCGGAGCTTTCTGGATAACGGGTTTCCGGATAAGGGATCCCATACCTGTATAAGCATATGAAAGTGCATACCAGGGTTTTACCAAATATATTAAAGCATCTGCACTGATATGTTGTCCAGTACATGGACCATGTGTAAATACATCTACTAAAACTTACTTTTGGTAAGACTCTGGGTCACCTATGTTGTCTCTCATTTTGGAAACATGAATTTTCCTGTTACCATTGTTCAAAAACAGTCAGCAGATACTACAGAACTCTATGGAGACATAATAATATTGCAATAATATCACGATCACCTATACGTTAAAAAATATTGCTAGAAATGCCGAATTTTATATACTAAACTTACTGCACCAGCCTTAAAGTTCAGCATGTCTGTAACAGCAATGATCCAGACCTTTAAAGTTGTGCATCAGCATTTTGGATTTTGTTAGGAGTGCCAGTGACATGAAGAAGAAAATTAGTGTCATCGAGCAGAAATTATATATGATTAATATACAGATGATTGTTAAATAGATTAAACTGTTTTCTGAGCTGCCATGTGAATGTGAATATGAATTTGAACTAATTACTAATCAGTGTAGTACAGTGCCTGGTTGATATATACAGTTGTTGATTTTATATATACAGTTGGTATGGCCTACTTGGCCTTTATTGGGGTTAAAGTCAGGACCAAGGAGGAAGCAGAGTTCAAGCAAGCTGATATAATCCAATACACAGTATCCAAGGGGTTAAAGAGTCTCTAGTTGAAATTCAGGCACAGAGCAGGGCAGGCAGTAGAGTTTTCAGAATCAAAAAAAAAAAATTTGTTGGTACAGTTCTTGGATCCATTATCCGGAAACCCGTTATCCAGAAAGTTCTGAATTACGGGAAGGCCATCTCCCATAAACTACATTATAAGAAAGTAATTTTTAAAAATGATATTATTTTTTTCTGTAATAATAAAACAGTACCTTGTACTTAATCCCAACTAAACTATAATTAATCCTTGTTGGAGGCAAAATAATCCTGTTGGGTTTAATTAATGTTTAAATCATTTATTAGTAGTCTTATGGTTTGGAGATCCAAATTATGGAATGATCCCTTATACGGAAAACCCCAGGTCCCGAGCATTCTGGATAACAGGTCCCATACCTGTACTCTTTTTTCCGCTTCCTGCAAAAACATAGCAGTTCTTCTGTCTCCTGTTATGACTAATGCTTCCATATACATTTAGGAACAGTGCAATAATCATTTAAGTCTTTTTGGAAGATCACAATAATGTTGCCATTATTTACATTGAAATCACTAGGTAGAAAAGGCTCTACCAGATGTTTTTATGAAAAAGCTAGTAGTGCAGCTTCTGTTTGTTAAATTGTTGGTTAGAACAATATTATAGATCAAATCTGCTTCATTCCTTAGCAGTTTCTTTCTAGGCCCAGAATGACAATCTGGAAATTCTAGTAATTGTCAGGGAATCTGGTGTAAGCTGCAGGCTATATATTCAGGCCTGTGTGGGGTTACACAGTTACATAGAAAATTTGGCATGAAAAACAGACCATCAAATTCAACCTCTCAAAGTGTACTTGAAATGCCAGTGCATATTTTGAATCTCAGTCTGGACATGTTTCTTCCTTTGTACATGTAAATGGTGGTTAGTTGTAATTGTCTCATCTAGATTCTCTTGTTAATGTCAGTGCAGGAGATGACATGGCAGGAGATGAGAGATGCCAGGTGAAAATTCATTGCAGTAATAGGATCTTGAGTTTCACACCCCTTAAATATGTAATTTGTGTTAATTCAAACTAGATACAAATGATATATTTAAACAAAATGCAACAGTAAAAATAAACCTGGGCAAATAAAGACCAACAAAATCACAACACACACTGTACATGTTCCTATGCACTACACCTACATACAATTTTGCCATGACTATGCCATCCTTCCTATCAACGGGAGGTTCCCTTCAACAAGCTGCTACATGTTCTGTTTGTCTGCCAAGTTTCACCTCTGCCCTGAGATTTGTATGGTGTGTTTAACACACAGAACATGTGGAAACTTTTACTTGATGAACTATAATCATTTGTTCATTGATTCCTAATTTGCATCAGTATGTTTACGCTTAACACTTCAGGGCTCTTTTATAAAGGAAAGAGCCTTTTCCTTGTTTTGTGATTATTTATTTTACTTTGTTGATGGAACAGAATGGGGTTTGTTCATTCATAGTTGAATTCTATATATCTGTGCTTTTAGATGGCCCTTTATTATGCAGTAAAACTGTTTCCAGTTCCATAAGAATTGGGAAAAGAAAAACACCGTTACTGTATAACAGTCCAGGAATGTAAAAAACTGGATAGTTTTAGTAAAACAGAACAACCACAGTTTCAAATGCTACAGTATACAGAGCTTGCTTTATTTTTTAAGGCATTGCAATTAACCTGTTTAAGTTTTTTGAAGACTGGATGTTGTATGTAATAAAGCACTGTTGGACTGAGCTTCCTAAGGCCCACCAAAATAAGCTCAATATCTAGGGCCTGCCTAAGAAACATTAGATAAAATACACTAATCAGTATTGGTGCAACATGAAAATATGATGGAAAATGGTTCATGAGTAGAGAACCACATTTAAAAGGAGACAGAGAGAAGATGGAAAGGCATTTTGGCATTTTACTGCCTATAGGTTAGCCACATTAGTGCCACCTAGGACTCTATATATTTTCTGCAGAAAGCTTTACCATACCTGAGTAAAGAGCCCTAATAGCTCCTTCCGTTTAAGATAGTAACTGCCATTTTAGCTTGGTCTTTGTAGCTTCCTGCTGCAGCTCTAACTGTAGCTCAGATCACACATTCCTAAGGGAGGGGGGAGTGAGTTATTATGAATTATTATGGGAGGGGGAGCAGGAGAAGGGAGGGGGAGAGGGAGAGAGGCGAGAACTGCACAGGTTTGTGCCCCAAACCTAAAGGAGCCCTAACAGAGAGGAAATCTGATACTGAAGAACATGTTTACAAAAAAATGAGACAGGTAATCTGTGTTTCTTTTGATAGAGGACTCAGTGTAACTTTTCTGTGAGTGCTTATGGCTGTATTTACATAGACCTTTCTGATACAGCTTACTTAGTTTTTACCTTTTGTCCTTTAACTTTTCAACAGCTAAGTCTCTGGTCCCCGGGACCAGAAGCTCAGTAAGCAGAAGGGCTACCGCAACCCACTTCCATGCCTGCACCTTACCTAAAAGTTTTCTCAGCAGGCCCCCCTGTACTGGCTTGTACTACTTTTAGTACGCAGCCCCCCAGAGTGTGTCTGGGGGGCTGCATGGCCTAGTGCTGAAGCACTATTGCACTTAATGCAGGAGCAGTTCTGTGGGAGGGAAGCATACAGTGGATATTAAAAATCTACACACCCCTGATAAAATGTCAGGTTCCTGCGCTGTACAAAAATCATGGAAAGTTAAATCATTTCAGACCTTTTTCCACCTTTAATGTGACCTATAAACTGTACCACTCAATTGAAAAACAAACTGAAATCTTTTAGGTGGAGGGAAGAAAACCAAAAAAACTAAAATAATGTGGTTGCATAAGTGTGCACACCCTTAAACTAATACTTCGTTGAAGCACGTTTTGATTTTATTACAGCACTCAGTCTTTTTGGGTATGAGTCTATCAGCATGGCACATTTTGACTTTGCAAGATTTGCCCACTCTTCAAATCTGTCAGATTGCGAGCGCATCTCCTGTGCACAGCCCTCTTCAGATCACCCCACAGATTTTCAATCGGATTCAGGTCTGGGCTCTGGCTGGGCCATTCCAAAACTTTAATCTTCTTCCGGTGAAGCCATTCCCTTGTAAGAAAAGGCTTTCGTCTTGCCACTCTACCCCATAGCCCAGACATAAGAAGAATACAGGAGATTGTTGTCACATGTACCACACAGCCAGTACTTGCCAGTCCTGCAGCTCCTTTAATGTTACTGTAGGCCTCTTGGTAGCCTCCCTGACCATTTTGGAGGGACGTCCAGTTCTTGTTAATGTCACTGTTGTGCCATATTTTCTCCACTTGATGATGACTGTCTTCACTGTGTTCCATGGTATATCTAATGCCTTGGAAATTCTTTTGTACCCTTCTCCTGACTGATATCTTTTAACAATGAGATCCCTCTGATGCTTTGGAAGCTCTCTGTGGACCATGGCTTTTGCTGTGGGATGCGACTAAAAAAATGTCAGGAAAGACAAACTAGAGCAGCTGAACTTTATTTTGGGTTAATGAGAGGCACTTTAGATCATGGCAGGTGTATACTGACTCCTATTTAACATGATGTTGAATGTGATTGCTTAATTCTGAACACAGCTACATCCCCAGTTAGAAGAGGGTGTGCACACTTATATGCAACCACATTATTTAAGTTTTTTTGGTTTTCTTCCCTCCACCTAAAAAATTTCAGTTTGTTTTTCAATTGAGTGTTACAGTTTATAGGTCACATTAAAGGTGGAAAAAGTTCTGAAATGATTTATCTTTGTCTCATTTTTGTACAGTGCAGGAACCTGACATTTTACCAGGGGTGTGTAGACTTTTTATATCTACTGTATATAGTCATGGTACATTAATTTAATTTTCACTATGTTATATACTCAAAGTATATAGATATATGGTTATACCTTCAAACCAAAGGAAAGCTCCAACATAATAGCACTTTGTCAAATAGGCCAAATACAAAGGAAGCAGTAGCTATTAAATGGTATTCTCTTTTCTATCATAGGTTTAAAATCTTGCAATATATTACATGGGGATGCTCCACTGAAGTAAAATTGTTGCTGATTTTTGTATACACACTCCTCGTCTAGTTAGTTTTGAATCATATGAAATTTGGCAACAACGGGAACCAAATTTCCCAATTATCTTATATGTTTATGACATTATTGGGGTAAATTTCATTTTCCTTGTTTCTTCTATTGATTGTATCCATTCCCATTTCATTGGTGGAGGGTTTTTTCAATTTCCTAGGAACCAGTGTGCTTGCTGCTTGTAAATACTAATTTGTCTTGGACTATTCTTTTATTTACTCTAACAGAATAATGTTGATTCCATATTGTTGACATTATGAACACCTTTCTCCATCATGCCTCTGGCACTCAGAATACCATTTTTTTTAGACTGCTTAATATTTTTGGCACATGTGCATGTGAGACGTACAACGTGCTGGTGCGTTTTGTGCTCTTTTAACCCGGCACTTCTTCAGGCGACCTAAAAAACATTTTTTCCTAAAAGGATGTTATTTTTGCAATATATTATATGTATATCTATCTATATATATATATATAGAGAGAGAGAGAGAGAGAGAGAGAGAGATACACAAGACATACATTAAGACCATTGATTGCAAAAACATGGTCAGTGATGTCAACTCCATATTATAACTATGGGGCTTCCCTAGTGAGCAGGGCCTGAGGGCCAGTTAGGGCCCAACTGGGACAGATGTCTTTTTGCTCTTCTAATAATTCCTTGAGATCAGTTAGGGTGGGATTTTAAGTAGTCACTGGCTTACTGTCTTAGATATTACTGGAAACGTGGCTTTGATTAAGGCCCCGACCAAATGTTGCACCTTATTGAAATACCCTTAAAAATGTATTACACGATACTAATTCAGTCCCGTTTTTTTTTATTATTTTTGCGTTACGCTAAGAGTTAACTTAAAATAATGAATCGAAAGTCCCTTCAATGGTTCATTTGTTCCATAAAGCAGTAAGGTTGGCAGGCATCTGCTAACGACGACCGAGAGAGTATATAGATTCTTACAGCAGAACAAGCAAACAATTGCCATTTACCCGTGCAAATTGTTGGTAGGCGTGGTATACGCAAGAGGGCGTGGCTTTCTGCTCGACCATCTGAGGGCAGCCTAATCCGTGGCGGGAGCGCGCCGTGTTAGCGCGGGAGCAGTGACGCCACTCTTTGTGCCCGCGCACGCTCGCTCCCTCTGCAGTGTCTTTCTGTGGAAGTAGGGGGGGTGCGCGCACTCGGAGTACGGGGGACGGCGGCAGCTCCACAGAGATAAGGAGTGGGAAGCAGACCCGGTAAAGGAGCCGTCTTACCGGCGATAAAGGATTTTGTGACCTATCTTCCGGTATCCTGTGAGTGCGATAATTGGTGCGTCACAGTGGAAGCCGAACAGGAAGCGGCATAATAGCAAAGCGGATTCCCTCCTGGGGAAGGTGAGCGCGGCCCGTGTTCTATGAGATGGCAACACTGCATCGGGAGCCAGGATAGCTAAGCCACGGCCCTTCGGCTTTTGTCGTACCATGCAGATCGGGGATGCTGGGAGTTATGGTAGAGCTACATTTGGAGGGCCGCAGGTTGGACTCCGACGCTGTGTATAAATCCTGTCTCTCAGGCGCCCATGGGATAATGCACGGCAGGAGGAGGGGGTGGGGGAGCCCATATTGCTGTGTATGTGGGGGAAGGGTTAATGGATGTTTCCTACACGTGTGGCTATGACATATGTTTGCATACAGAGAAAGTGGCTGGCTGCTGCAGACCCCGACCTTTCTCTATTTGTTTTGTGGCTTTTTATGCAAATAATGTTGGCAAAAGGATTATATGGGTGTCTGCTTATAATGGTATGACATGGCAGCCCCATTGCTGTGGGTTTCTGCTCTTTCTTTCCTTCTGTCAAATACTCCCACATTGCATCATCAGCCCTGCTGCACTTGCACCTTATGGGTGTTCGGTGTTGAAGTGGCAATCTGGCAGCTCTGTCTGGCTAATGTAAATAATCAACACACCCTAACCGCATCATCAGCCATTTGTTAACCCCGGTCATTGTCCCTGCCTATGTAGCAGCCTGTATTGTTGCTTCTAGTGTTATTGTCTTGTTGCCAAACCAAGGCCTGTGGCCTAATCCCTCCTGTGTGTTTTCCCCTCCCCCTTTCCTGATCTGTGTCCTAATTCCCCCCCCCCCCCCCCAGAGAGAAATCACTCGCACTATAGCTGCCTTCCGTTCAATTGTACAAATCAAGGGGGTGCTGCTTCTTGTTGCAGACAATGCTTTTTTTGTGGATGTAGTGACATGTGATAGTTGCTGTGTTGTGAATCCTGGCATTTATGAATCCCCCCCCCCCCAGCTCTTGTACTACAATTCCCAACATTTGGCTGGAGTTGTACACCTATTTACATTATTTCCTTGTTGCTTATTATGGTTTAACAACTAGAGGAGGGGTTTAAGCGGACACCCTTAATTTCTTTCTCATAATTAATTATTTTTCATAAACACATGATTTCCAAAACATCCAATGAGAGTTGCATCCTGGGAATAGCACGGATTTAAGTGTAAGAGATGATGATGATGTACCTAATGCACAGTATCCTAGTACTCCTGCCCACATGTCGAAAACAGCGGTATTCATGTTGAGTTCTTGCGATGTAAAGGAATTTTTCTTTACAAACATTTCAGTTGTTGAGTGGTTATACCCTCTCTTTCGATAGCAAGAGTTATCAGTGCAGCCGCTAAGTGTGATGCATCCGGTCATAGCCTTGGAGTTGTTGTAACTGAGGAAGCACAAATGATTTCATTTATAGGTGATTGTTCTGTTTACTGTTTGTGATGCTGCTTAATTACTATAAATGATGCAACATTTGTGGCTTAATGAATTAATCCTCTGTTTTTAGATTGTCTGTTCAACAGCACTCGGATACATGCTTCATTAGGGTACGCACCTTTATTGTATATCTCTTCTTCCTTATGCAGCTCATTTTAAAGATTAAGTGATAAAGATGAGATGCAAAATGGTGCTGCTAACACATTTTTTTTTTTTAATGCTGTATTGAAAATATTTTTTGCTTTAGAGCTTAGAAGCTACAAAAAGCAATACATTTCTTAGAGCTGGTGGGTAGGAAGTTGTGTTGAGGTAAGGGATCTATTTTTTGGATACCCATTATTCTAAAAGCGTTGACATTACACAGTTTCCTCCTCAAGCAGACGGTTACTCACTTTTGATGGATTTGCCTTTCCTCTGCAATAAGACTATAACTGTTACTTGATTTTAAGCTAGCATAAATCCATGTTGGAAATCAATTCTATTAGTTATTTAATGTTTAAAGTGTTTTAAACATAAGGCCATGGTGCCTCATAGTGATAAAACACCCCTTAACCTGGAAAACTCCAGAACTATGAATAATCAATATTAATTCTCAAATGTATTTCTCTTCTGGTGCCCTTTTCCATTTTGTTTACAGTGAGTTTGTATTAACTATTTGCCTAGTGTTTTGTATAGGGATGCATGGAAATTAGCAATTTGGTATTCGTCCGAATCCCTTAATTCTTGGGTATGGATTCACCCAAACCTGGAAGTTCCCAAAGATGAAGTTGGAAACACCGGTGTGCACGCTTCGTGTACAAGGCAAATTTTCTCCACCAGATTAATTTTGGCCAGACTGCTAAAAGTAGCCAATTCAGTGCATTCCTAGTTTTACTTAAGATTATATATTGTTTTTGTTAATCTCTTAAAAGGAAGAAGGTTGTTTAATAAAGAGCTCCTTATATGTAAAGTTGGAAAGGGCTGGCCATGTTTTAGGCTGAGGGTACACAGAGTGTTTCCTCTCCTGCTCTTAGCCTGAGTTTTTTTTTTTTCTGGTTTCGCATTTTCAGATCAATTCTTACTCTGCTCTACTTTGTGTAGCTGGGCAGAGGCGGAAGCTGCACTTGTCAATGCAGTTTTACTGAGGTGCATAAGGGAGCGGATCCACTTCTGAAATAAACACAGTTTTAGGTAGAAATACTCAACGTGTGCCTGCACCTGAGCGTATTCAATGCTTTTTGGTGCAGGCACAAGGAAGGGCAAGCGTAGGGCAAGCGTAGGGCAAGCGTTTTTCGGCTTGCTGAGAATACGCAACGTGTGGCATTAGCCTTATGTGAACTGTTTATTATAGGGTAACATCAGCTGTTTACATTGCACACGCATGGGGCTTGGATAAAATGTTGGTACTGTATGCTTGTGTTCATGTGGGGCCCCAAAGTTTCTGATGGCAAGTCGCCGGCGGGATGGCAGACGCGGCGGGGCGATTCGCGCGAAATCGCTCCGCCGCATGTGCCATCCCGCCGGCGACTTACATGTTCGCCGGTGGGATGGCAGGGGTAGGCAACTCGGGGAGATTAGTCGCCCGCGAACAGGGAGTTAATCGCGGGCGACTAATCTCCCCCCGTGTGCCAGAGCCCTTAGCCCTACAGAGACCATTCTATCTTAAAAAAGCAAACTCCAGATTCCAAAGGGGGGATAGGGGGGTGGTAGCACAGCTTAAAACTACAAAATATATACACACACATATACCTTTTAAAAAAAAAAAAAAATGAACATATGTATGTATATAAGTGTATATTGATGCAGCCAATATCTGCCCTTTGTATGGGCACCTTGAAGGTGTAAATGATGTTGGAGGCATTGGCCACATTGTTTCTAGCAGGGACCCTAACCAGTAATAGTTCTGCCTGTGCTAGACAACAGCAGTGTGACTTATCTAGTATTGGCATTCAGGATCCTCATAGAAGCACTTACTTGTAACTGCAATTAAGTTTGTGATTCCCAGTTTATGCAGATATTAGACTGGTTTTATGTTAAGTTTAAATCCCCTTGAAGATAGAATTTTATGTTGTAAGGGGGTTTGCTTGGAATCTTATAAGCAGCCACCAGAAAGAGTAAAGACTATGGGTCACTAATGTCCACTCCATGTGCCATTGTTTGTCCAAGATAATCTGTTTTTTCATCCACAATCCCATTATTATATTATAGGATTACATGATAGCTTTTCACAGTTGCTGCTGGAGGGGTTTCCATGATGAGTGATGCTTTGAAAATAGTAAAAGTTTACCTTATTGCAACAGTCCCCAACCAATGGTTTGTGACATGTTGTCCCAGTGTCTTAAAAACAGGTGCCCATTTGTAATTTTTTAGCTTGGAGATAAGTTTGGAAGCACAGAGAGACATTTTTACTCCAATCAGAGCCTCCTGCTGTGGCAGCAGTGCACATGGAGCTATCAAGTAGCCAATCACAGCCCTTATTTTGCATCATCAAGGACCTTTTTTTTAATGCTTTTATGACTCGCCAACACTTTTACGTCTAAGCAAGTCTCACAAGTAAAAAAGTTTGGGGATCCCTGCCTTATTATATGTATGTTTATTATGTTTATGGCCCAGCTTTATAATTTACTGTATATCTTGATTGGTTTTATTTCTTTTTGTCTGTGCATCAGTTCAGATTTTGCCTTACCTTTATTAAGCAAATCGGTTGCGGGAGTGTGTAAAACAAAAAGCACTGGAACACTGTGTAAAACATAAATTTAAAAGAGAATGGGATGATTTGCAAATTGTTTATATCCTATATTCAATTGAAAATAGTACAGAAACAACATATTGTGTAGGAACTGATGCCCCTTCTGGTACCATTACATTTGAACTGTGCTCTGATAACAATGAGGATGGCCCTTAATTTCCGTGATGGCATCCATGATTTCCAAAAAGAATTTCAAATTCTTATTTATCAGAATGTCTTGCTGGATGGTACAGATGCATGGTAGAGTTTTTACTTGCATTTAGTATTTCAGGCCAGATATCGGTCGGGCAGGCCCGTCGTTAGTGCCTATACATGGGCCGATTAGCTGCCGAATCGGTCTAAGGGACCGATATTGACAGCTAGAATCGGCCCGTGTATGGGGACCTTAAGTGGCCCAGCCTCTCTGGGATCTGCTCTTTTTGGCCTTACACCCTGTCTTTTGTTGCCTCTGTCTCAATTTTCTTAAAAACATGTTAATGGCATTAAATTCAAAATGAGAATTTGCTTTTCAGCAACACTCCTTGGTTTCACGATATGTTGTCTTTGTACTACTTGCAATGCAATATAGGGTTTAAATGATATGCAACTCAACTTTTTGCAGTGTTCCAACTAAAAAAACTGTTTAATCCAATATGTTAGAATCCATGATAAAAATATTTGTGTACATTTTAAATTAGTATTATGTTTTATTGAGTTTTATTTGTTGATGTTGACTAAAATAATATAGTCATTGTAAAGCAATTATGTATTCTCTTGGTTTTTTTAAGCAGTATCCAATGTCAATTATATTTAGACCTGTTTACCCATAAAATATAACATTTTCCTTATGTGCCATTTTTTTCTCTTTTTGGTATAGTTTGTGGGTTGGATGTTGCCTTCAGGAAGAACGGAGTGCACAGGACAAGAAATCCAGTGTAAAATAGAGGTAGGGCGAATGAAACATGGAAAAAAATATGTGGAAAAAAAATGAGATAGATTTTAGAACAGTAATGCTTTTATGCTAGTGGCACGAATAACTTTCAAAAGCTTATAATATAAAGAAAATTTTAGTTTTAATGGATGCAGAGGTACTTTTTATATTATGGTGTTTCCACTTTCTTGGAATTGCTTTTGTCTAATTTACACTGTGTGTGTGTGTGTATATGTATGTATGCATATATACATGGAACATTGTAACAACACACAACATTGCAGTACCATCAGTGACATAATTTTTATTGGATATCAAAGTTGCTGCTCATTATGGTATAAAACATTTATATGCCCAGTTGCCATCAAGGGACAGCACATTTTAGGAGGAACAGCTATTTGAACTGGTGCTCATAACCACTACTTTTTTGTTTTGCTCTGTGCTCTTCCTGGTAATGGTAATGTTTTAGCAGTAACCTCAATAATTCACTATCATACACCAAGTTAATGCAGAGCACGCTTCCTGCTACCAGTACTACAAAGTGTGCAGCTGGTTTACTATGTTTATTGCATTGTTGGGTAATCACCAATATGTAATAATCTGCATAGCTCCTAGTATGGGTTTGAACAAAATGAGTAATCTCCACCCATGTAGATTAAATGGTACAAATGGAAACCCTTATTTTACAAGCAGTTTTTTACCATGTGCCTGGCCATAATTTGATAGTTTAATTTGTTGTAATGTGGTGCGGTTGTGTATAGGGTTGCCATCCCACGCGTTTTATTTTTAGGGATTCTGAAATAAAATTGTTAAAGGGCTTATATTGTTTGCTTTATTGTTACATAATACAGTGTAGAAATAGGAAATTTGTTGTTTGCCTTAGAGATATTGTATCTAGTTAAGGTTGCCATACCTGGGGAGATATAAGCTGCTGATTTGGGTCTTTCAGACCAATTTGGCATCTTATCTGCCTGTGTATGGGGCCCTCTGACAGGCCTCCCTGACTGATATCTGGCAAAGAATCAGCCAGATGGCAATGGAGCAGGCTTGCTTTTGCCATTCGAGGGTCACTTTGGGGTCGAGGGCTACATTGGTTCGTTGATGCATTCCTCGTTCTGACGGCTCTTATTCCCGTCATTTTTTACATCAGTCTTTGGCCCTAACTATCTAATTAGCCCGGTTTCGGGAGAAATATTCATTTGTTTGGTAATCCTGCCAAAAAAGTGAATTATTATAGATATGGCCACACTTTTCACTCTGTGGTTGGTATCCCACTTGAAATTAGCAAATATTCTGATGCTGTAACATTAGCTTCTGATTGTTTAGCCCCCACATTGAATGATATAGTGTATACAGTGGTGTGAAAAACTATTTGCCCCCTTCCTGATTTCTTATTCTTTTGCATGTTTGTCACACAAAATGTTTCTGATCATCAAACACATTTAACTATTAGTCAAAGATAACACAAGTAAACACAAAATGCAGTTTTTAAATGAGGGTTTTTATTATTTAGGGAGAAAAAAAATCCAAACCTACATGGCCCTGTGTGAAAAAGTAATTGCCCCTTGAACCTAATAACTGGTTGGGCCACCCTTAGCAGCAATAACTGCAATCAAGCGTTTGCGATAACTTGCAACAAGTCTTTTACAGCGCTCTGGAGGAATTTTGGCCCACTCATCTTTGCAGAATTGTTGTAATTCAGCTTTATTTGAGGGTTTTCTAGCATGAACCGCCTTTTTAAGGTCATGCCACAACATCTCAATAGGATTCAGGTCAGGACTTTGACTAGGCCACTCCAAAGTCTTCATTTTGTTTTTCTTCAGCCATTCAGAGGTGGATTTGCTGGTGTGTTTTGGGTCATTGTCCTGCTGCAGCACCCAAGATCGCTTCAGCTTGAGTTGACGAACAGATGGCCGGACATTCTCCTTCAGGATTTTTTGGTAGACAGTAGAATTCATGGTTCCATCTATCACAGCAAGCCTTCCAGGTCCTGAAGCAGCAAAACAACCCCAGACCATCACACTACCACCACCATATTTTACTGTTGGTATGATGTTCTTTTTCTGAAATGCTGTGTTACTTTTATGCCAGATGTAACGGGACACACACCTTCCAAAAAGTTCAACTTTTGTCTCGTCGGTCCACAAGGTATTTTCCCAAAAGTCTTGGCAATCATTGAGATGTTTTTTAGCAAAATTGAGACGAGCCTTAATGTTCTTTTTGCTTAAAAGTGGTTTGCGGCTTGGAAATCTGCCATGCAGGCCGTTTTTGCCCAGTCTCTTTCTTATGGTGGAGTCGTGAACACTGACCTTAACTGAGGCAAGTGAGGCCTGCAGTTCTTTAGATGTTGTCCTGGGGTCTTTTGTGGCCTCTCGGATGAGTTGTCTCTGCGCTCTTGGGGTAATTTTGGTCGGCCTGCCACTCCTGGGAAGGTTCACCACTGTTCCATGTTTTTGCCATTTGTGGATAATGGCTCTCACTGTGGTTCGCTGGAGTCCCAAAGCTTTAGAAATGGCTTTATAACCTTTACCAGACTGATAGATCTCAATTACTTTTGTTCTCATTTGTTCCTCAATTTCTTTGGATCTTGGCATGATGTCTAGCTTTTGAGGTGCTTTTGGTCTACTTCTCTGTGTCAGGTAGCTCCTATTTAAGTGATTTCTTGATTGAAACAGGTGTGGCAGTAATCAGGCCTGGGGGTGACTACAGAAATTGAACTCAGGTGTGATAAACCACAGTTAAGTTATTTTTTAACAAGGGGGGCAATCACTTTTTCACACAGGGCCATGTAGATTTGGAGTTTTTTTTCTCCCTTAATAACGTAAACCTTCATTTAAAAACTGCATTTTGTGTTCAATTATGTTATCTTTGACTAATAGTTAACGGTTTTTGATGAGCAGAAACATTTAAGTGTGACAAACATGCAAAAGAATAAGAAATAGTTTTTCACACCACTGTAAGTAGAATATGCCAGGGAAAGCAGCATAAAATAAATTGACCATTTAGCTTTAGTGAGTAGAGTTATAATGATATTAGATTTGACACTTGAGGGGCATCCAAACCACTACAAGTGACCAGGGCAGTCGAGTTTATTAAACCAGAAACAGTATTTAGAGATCCGTATAGCATACTAAGGAAGATTATTGTGCAGTGACAAAAAACTCTCTCCTTCTCCATGGAAGAAACTTGGCTTAAGCATAATTATTTCTCTGGTGTTTCCTGACGTCCGGAGTTGTTTGCTTGGGTTACCTTCCTAAACATTTTAAATCCATAATGCCAAAAATCAGTTTCTTTTAATATAATTAGATTTATTTTATTTGGTGATCAGCAGAAACTGGGTGACCTATGTTTGTATACAAGTGATGCCTTTATATTGTTTTTCATTTTATGAACTGGCAACTCCATTTGGGATTGATTTAGAAACTAAAAATACCATATCTCTCTCAAATCTTTTTGTTCTATAACTGCAATATATAAACATCCCCCTCTGAATATTGTTTCTCTTGCTTATGCATGTATGCTGTCTTGCTCAGCAGACTCTTGTAAATGAAATGGAAATTATGCTTGCATAGCAATCAACAATGCTTACAGTGTTGTTCATAAACAGAATTAATTACATGTATAACACACAGTAAAATGCAGTGGGTGCATAATCTAGTAGTCCGAGTTAAGAAAAAAAGTTACCCTCTTAAGGCACGTGCATTGTGCAAACCTACACACAGGTAGGTGTTAAAGGAACAGTTCAGTGTAAAAACGAAACTGGGTAAAATAGACCTCCTAATTAGTCAGTGACTTTGTGGGGGGGGGGCACATGGTACATAACTATTCAGTTAAGGTCCCCATACACCTTCAGATCCGCTCGCTTGGCGATGTCGCCAAGCGTGTGGATCTTCTCTCGATATCCCCACCTACTGGTGGGCGATATCGGGAGAATCCAGGCTAATTCGATAGTTTGACCCTGGGGCTGCCAAACGATCGAATTGGAACAATGGGTATAGGCAAAGTCAGATCAGGGACCGCATCAACGAGCCGATGCGGCCCCCGATCCGATTAAATTGTTAACCTGCCCGATCGATATCTGGCTGATTTCAGGCCAGATATCGGTCGGGCAGGCATAATTAGCTGCCGAATTGGTCTAAGGGATTGATATCGGCAGCTAGAATCGGCCCGTGTATGGGGACCTTTAGTTTGTGAGCACACAGATCAGATTCAAATGCAAACTAACTGACCGTTATGTCCCATATGCCCCCCCCTCAAGTCATGGGTTACTGACTGCTAACAGCTTAATGAGCTGTAAAGCAGGAAGTAGTGTTCTTGCTATTATGTTAGACATCCGTTCACTCCAGCCTTTATAGGTTACATTTTTGGCTAACTATATTGAAAAGATTTGTTGTTTTGTGCAGTCTATTTTTCCCAGTTTCATTTTTACGCTGAACTGTTCCTTTAATTGTCTTTTTTTCTGTCCACGTTAGTTTTCCTTCCATTCTCAGGACTAGAGCAATGCAGCAATGTAAATCGGAAAGGATTAAGCTGTTTGCAAACTTTTTTGTAATTGGTAGTAATTCTTTCCTCTGCAAAGAACTACTACAATGAAAGGGGCTAGTTTGCTATAAAATGAATTTGGCTAGTTTAATGTCTATATTACACTAACAGTGCAGCCGCTTTTGTTAGTTTGGGTCTTTGGACCATACCATATCCTCAAGTGTTTTTAACTGCTAAATAAAGGATATATTTTTACATGGAGTGCAGCCTTTTCTCCTAGTTTTCGTTTTGTTGGGGTCCTATCAGCCAAGATAGCATTTTAGAGGGGTAGTTTTGTAAATCTCTGCACTGTTAATCCAAGTATCTGGAGAGCAAACCTGGAGTATGTGTTTAGCTCAAGAAATTAAAAAAAAAATTGTGATTAAGAAAGAAATATGCCCAGCACAAGCCATATTCAAGTTGAACAGTAGCATATACTGCACCTTTAAGTGCAACATGAAAGTCCTGCTCTTAAGTGCTCTTTAGTTCTCCTTTGCAGCCAGATGGGTGATTGTAACTAGAGGCACTTGCTGGGTAATGTTTCAGGTGTCCTTTCCCTAATGTCACTTGCTAGTTGCTTAAGCAGTACTGTGTTCTGCTGTACTTTCCTGGCTTATGGCCAACACAGTATGTCATATGGGTGTTTGCTGCTCTAAAAGCCATTCATCATAGGCCTTCATTTAACTTCAGTTATGTTGCTGGGACTCCCCTTGTATACAAACACCCGGGGAGGGGAAAGGCACACCTCCCTGAAAGGCTGCATGTGAGGGATTTGGTGACCAAGTGTCTATGTACTATGGATATCAGTCGGTTTGGGAATAGGACACGCTTCTTGAAAATACAATGTGCCGATGCCCGTTATCTGCCTGGGTGCTCTGGTTATTTGTGCTGCCTTTCCCAATAGAGCGTTGTGCATTGCCCCTTGCACTGTGCGGGGCTGGCTAGCCCCAGGGAATGGCTTGGGTCCATTTTGGGGAGACGCCAGTTCGCTGCTGTAGATAGTACTAGAAGCTTAGTTTTGGCTAATAATTAGGGTGCCTGACGGTTTTCGAATGATTAAGAACTGATGCTTTTTTTTTTTTACTGTTATCCTGAACATTAACCCATATACAGTACTAAGATAAAGAGCAGTTTGAGGTGTTACGTGCGGCTGTTAATCAATAAATGTAAATCCATAAAGAAATGAAAGCGGTCACCGGAAAGGCCGCGGTGTGTTGTTGTGTTTCGCTTTCACTTGGGGCAGTACCGTGTGTATGTGCCATATTCGGCACTGGGCCCGGCTGCCGGGAAGGTTTTGCTAAAACTCCATCCATTCCGCTTGTCAGTGCTGCAGTTTATCAGTAGAGGAGTGTGCGATTCTCTGTAATGTTAGTATCGTGTTTACAAACCGCGTGTTGCCGCTAAAGGTTCATGTTTGGGCATTGCCGGAGAAGCCGTGAGGCTTGCCAGAGAATGGCATGGCTAACTGAAGCTTCGGGGAGTATCCTCCCTGTGTGAGGTGGGCCTCTCAGTGGGCGGGCCGTTGCGCATGCTCAGTGAGTGCGGTGCGGGTGTGGTCGCTGTAAGGAGGCGAGCTGCAGTGAGTCCCGCGAGTGTATCTGTGGGGAAGTGTCGGTGTAGCCGCCCGCAACTAGTAACGGCCATAAGCGCAAGGAGTCTGTGTAGGTGCAGCACAGCTTACCGGGACTTGCAGCTCGCCGCTTGGTGCCAGGAATACCGCAGTGTAACCGGAGCGCTCAGACACGTCAGAAGCCCCAACGCTGTGTCCGCTTGTGACCCTGGGATTGGCTGGGGCAGTGCTTCACTCTCTCGTGTGACTTCTCCCGGCTATTTTAGTCCCGCTGCTAGGCGCCCCCTCCCCAGTCCCTGCTCGGCTCTCGCTGCCGTGGGAGGAGGATCCAGTTTGGATGCTTTCGGGCTGAGCTCGTTGTAGTTGTGTGAGCGGCGGGACGTGGGCTGAGCTATTTCGGATTTGTTACCTCACCCTGCCTGGGCTCCAAATTGGCTCCTCTCGTCCTTTTCTGGCGAAGCGCAATGAACTGTCCAACTCCTCATGACGGCCAAGGCGAGCCACAGCGTGTTGTACCAGTGGAAAGGGGTGCTGCTTACGTGCTTGTCAGGTAGTGACCCGAAGCGAAGGAAAGGTAACGTTCTCTCTGCCTTTATGTGCTGCTTGCCCTTCCTGGGGTGCCTGGGGCAAACATTGTATTACACTCACACACTGGGACATCAGAGGCAACCCATATGGCCACAGTACAGCTTTCTTATGGCAAGGAGCCCCCATGTTCCCTAGCAGGGATTGGGGGACTGGAGCAGCAGGAAGGGGTACAGGGCACACTGCCTTGGGATGGTTTCACCTTCATAGTATTAAAGAGCTGCCAAATTGCACCCACTGTACTGGGTAAGCATGTCCCTTCCCAGCCGTTGTGGGGATGTCACAGAACAGGTGTAAATATTTCTCCAAAGTAGAACAGCATAGCAACTTGTTAGATTAGTCTGTATGTGCCCTTGCATGTGCACTTGTATGGTTACTTGGCCTTCACCTCTCCTCACTAAATTGGCCAGATCTTTGCATGTATGGGACTGAAACAATCAGTAGGATCAAATCTTTTTTTTCTATGCAAGAAAGCCTTCTAGCCAAGGACATTTGGATCAGCCAAAGATTTACATTATCTGACCAAAGGAGCAAATGTTAATATATGAGAGGATTGTCAGATCTGAGCTCATTGCTTGTTAGTTTCTGTGTGTTACATTTCTGCAGTAAATTAGCCCAGTTTTGTGAATCCCCCATGTCAGCAGTCTGAGCTATTTAAACAGGCCAAGAGTCATAAATATGTTTGGATATGTAAGAATAGATTGTTTTAGCCATATCTATATCTGATGTCCATATATAATATTTGTATATGTATAAAATCTCTTAAGTACCAGTTTGTGTGCTGGGCTTGTCTGTATATTCAGGAAGAGTGAGCAAGTACTATATTTAACTTGTGTGACTAAATAGGATTGGCATTTTCGCTAAACGTGTTGTGTATTTTAGCTCGGCTTTTAGTCTGCTGTGTGGAGAAGTCACATTTGTTTGCAAGTGGTGGAAAAGGCAATTCAAGGAAAGTAGCAATAGTTTTTTTTTTTTTAACTCGTTGTTTTTAGTCAACAGTTCTGTGTGCTGTAAACAATGTTACCCAAATACCCATCTACCACCTCTGCTCCCCTTTCAGCAAGAATATTCATCTGTTGTACAAAGGGATGCATAAAAGCAGTACTGTCCAACGCTTTCTATGTATTGGGCCAGCTGGCTGACACACACACACATCTACATTTAGGGGCATTTTAGCCATGAGGCAAGTTGAAAAAGTGCAGCAGTTCCAGGATTGGCACTTACTAGAATCTTACAATTAAGTCATATCCAGCCTGTGGGGCCCATAGACAGATATGGGTTCCTGAAATATACCATATAGGGTCACCTTTGCTTATATGTCCTCCAGTTGGACAGGTCTCTGTTAAATGATATTAACAAAGAAAATTAAAGCTTTAGTAAAAATGTAAATTGTTTGCAATGAGCTCTGGTGTTTGCAGATATATTTCAGAGGTACAACATGGGTTCAGTAAAGGAAAAAAAACATGAGTTTTACGTGTGGAGTTTTGAAAGCCTTTTTAACCTCCTATAAGTAAAACAGAAGTATTCTAGCTGACCTGTCTGCTTTCTTGCATTGAGAACTCCATAGCCTGGCATGTCAGACACCAAATGCTGCAAATGAGTAAATATTCCTCTAACTTGAGAAGAAATTAAAAAGCCACCCCCCCCCCAGGTCCTTTCAAGGTTTTGTCACTATTGCTTGTAGCAATTTTTGTTTAAAAACCTGTTTGGTCCCCATACAGAAGTCATTTTCAACTTATAACTGTAATTCTTGTCCCCAAACCAGTTGGTGCACTC
Organism: Xenopus tropicalis; assembly: GCF_000004195.4. Taxonomy (NCBI): domain Eukaryota; kingdom Metazoa; phylum Chordata; class Amphibia; order Anura; family Pipidae; genus Xenopus; species Xenopus tropicalis. The sequence continues at coordinate 74,050,060 of NC_030680.2, forward strand.
TGTACAGAAATAGTGCTCTGCACATGTGGGCTTTGTTTTCTACAACAGATTGTTCTTTACCCAGAAGATTAATGCATACATTTGTTTTACTATTTTAAGGTAGAGAGTTTTTGGTATTTGTGGATGGATGGGTCTCTATAGCTGTGACATGCTCTGTGCAACACAATGGAATTGTGTATATTGCATTATTAAACTTAGCCCTCATTTGTAGGGCCTTAAATAGTACTGGTAAAATAAACTAAAGCCCAGAAGAGCATCTTACTCCATGTGGACTTTTTGAACACTTTCCAAAGCTACATTTGCTCAATAATATATGTAAAGTTGCACTTTTGCAATTTGCACAAATGTTATATTTTGTTTTAAAATATTAGCAGTTTTAAACTGCTAATAAGTTGCTTCTTGTAATGCAGCACTGCTTTGCCAGCTGACTGGCTTCTATCAGTTTTGGTTTTTTTTGTGTAAGTTTTAGCTACCCTTTTTAAAGGAACAGTAACACCAAAAAATGAAAGTGTATAAAAGTAACTAAAATGTAATGTGCTGATGCCCTGTACTGGTAAAAGTTGTGTGTTTACTTCAGAAAGTCTACTATAATTTATATAAATAAGCTGCTATGTAGCCATGGAGGCAGCCATTCAAAGGAGAAAAGGCACAGGCACATAGCAGATAACAGATAAAACACTATTGTATTCTACAGAACTTATCTGTTATCTGCTATGTAACCTGTGCCTATTCTCCTTTTTTCCAGCTTGAATGGCTGCCCCCGTGGCTACACAGCAGCTTATTATATAAATTATAGTAGTGTTACTGTAGCAAACACACCAGTTTTACCAGTGCAGGGCAACGGTGCATTATATTTTTATTACTTTAAAGCGGTTTCATTTTTTGTTGTTACTGTTCCTTTTAACCTGTATGTTTCACAAAATGACAGCAGTTTGTTTCCAGAACAACAAAGGGATGCAGATGTTGGAGCAGCTGATATTTATAGGATCTAGTTCCCTCAGGAGGGCCTTGGCATTGATAGCAATACAGTGTGAAGATACTAGTTCGCCAAAGCTCAACCAGGTATTAGTTGGTGTGGACATCCTTTTGGAAACATACACAGGCAAATAATCTGAGTGTTTAGTCCAGTGATCCCCAACAAATGGCTCACTAGCAACATGTTGCTCACCGACCCCTTGGATGTTGCTCACAGTGGCCTTAAAGCAGGGGCTTATTTTTGTATTTCTGGTTTAGAGGCGAAGTGTTGATTGCATAAAACCCAGTGTAAAGTGAAACACAGCGTTTTATAGGCTGCCAGTCCACATAGGGGCTACCAAATAGCCAATTATAGCTTTTATTGGCACTCCCAGGAACATTTTCCACACTTGTGTTGCTCCCCAATACTTTTTGGCTCACAGGTATAAAAGGTTGGGGATCCCTGGTTTGTTGTATCCACACAGTTAGGGTTTGGGCTCAAGTGTTTAGAGGGGACCTCTGCCTCAAATTGTTTAAAGTAATAAAAGAAAAAAATCTTTGTAAGCAATTTCCCAATATACAATCGTTAAAAGACAAAAAAGGCTACTCAGCTGGGAGTGCCATTATGCTAAGTCAGTGCTGTCCAACTTCTACGGTGCCGAGGGCCTGAATTTCTCTAGCATACATGGTGAAGGGCCGCTAATGGAAGACAGTTTTGACCACTCCCCTTTTTGAAACCACACCCACTTCAAACCACACCTATTTTATCACAATGGTGGTAGCACAGCAAAATCCCAAATGCTTGGTCCTTACTGTGGGGATATCAACTATCATTCATATGTGAAAGAATTATGTCATATTAAGATATACCCTTAAATTCCATATGCCTCCTCCTCCCCTGTGGATAGCAGAGCAACCCCCAGTACATAATTACACACCTTAGGGACCATTTAATGGCTATTTCCAACTGCTAACAAACTTCCACAACAAACCCCTGCCAGGTTCACCTCCCACAAGCAGCATAGGGCAAGCAGAGTATGGCACACACAGGCAGCACTCTGCCTGTCCTATGCTGTCTGTGTGTGCCATACTCTGCCTGCCCTACCCTGCCTGTGTGTGCCATACTCTGCCTTCCCTATGCTGCCTCTGTGTGCCATACTCTGCCTGCCCTATGCTGTCTGTGTGTGCCATACTCTGCCTGTCCTACCCTTCCTGTGTGTGCCATACCCTCCCTTACCTATGCTGCCTGTGTGTGCCATACTCTACCTGCCCTATGCTGGCTATATGTGCCTACAGTACCTATGTCTGAGGTGTGAAGAAGTGAACAATGGGGGTGATTACAGTCTGAGCCTGAGGTGTGAACACTGCAGGGGGTGAACAATGCAGAGATTAAAAGGTGTGAAAAACACAGGGGATTACATTTTTAAACAACACAGAGGGATTACAGCCTGAATCTAAGGTGAGAACCATGCAGGGGGCCAGTTAATCTCAGTACTGATACCATTTAAAGCTTACACAAAGGTAAGCCATCAAAGCAGCCAGACAGGTGGGGGGCCACACAGAGGGGGGTCGCGGGCCGCATGTGGCCCGCGGGCCGCCAGTTGGACAGCACTGTGCTAAGTAATAAAATGTACTAACTTCGCACACACTAAATTTTTGTTTGGGGGGGAAAAGTGCTCTGGCTGAGGGACCTTTCTAGCTAAGTGTTGCAATCTTGACAGTATTTCCCATGGATCCCTTGTGCCTAGACATGTGCAGTACAGTAAAATTGGAAAATGTGACTATACTACACATAGGCAAGACTAAATAGGGTGCAAGGGTAAGATGGTGGTGGGACACAATATCTCCAGGACTGTGCATTATATCTCTACAGAGGAGCCCCTGCCTAGGAAATAAGTTAGCAATTTATTCACTGGGAAACATTGGCAGTAGTAGAGTAGAGTTACCTTGGCCAGTTTAGATAGTTTATTTGTATATATAATTTGTATCAAAAGTAGTATTTGTCCTTTTCTATTCTCTGCACTGCTGGTTCTGGCCTTTAAACTGATGTAGCAGAAGCCAGCTGGTTAACAGACCTGTGAAAAAACTGCAGGGCATTGTAGTATTTGGAGGACTGGCTTCTGTTATATTGTTTCAGGAATCCAAACTATAAGTGCAGAAAATACAAATACTGTTTTTAATAGCAAGTAGACATTTTAAAAAAAATATGTATATTGATTTAGTTGTTTGAATTGCATTTCTTTTCATTGGGTAAAAAGTTGTTTATATATAATATATATGACTGACATTGCAAAAGCCTTGGATATCGATTGGATGGGAGCAAAGATTTTGATCATGGCACCCGAGCAAAAGCTGCGTTTAGGACTGCGTTGTCACATGGGGTAGAATTCCTATTGTTTTTACCTCCTTATCTGACGATTCAGCTCTAAACATAAGTGGAGGGTACAGGCGATTTTTCCTTTGACCAATGGTCGCAGGAAAGATGGTAATTGTTATGTGTATGGCCATCTTGAGGAGTACAAGAGCAAGTGTAAGGGGAATACTACACATGCCCACCTTTTTTACAAACTGGTCAGCATTCTGCAGCTCTCTGCTCAACCGAAATCATTTCTACAAAAAGCCTTCATTTCTACCATCTGTTTACATTGTAGTGGACAAAACGTGAGGTTGTTGGTATCCTACTACCTTAATGGTTATTGAAATAAAATACTATGGTAGAAATATACTGTCCTTGTTTTAGGGCAAAATTTGACTCAAAGGGGGGAATTCACAAAAGTGATGATATTGAGACAAAATAAAAGTGGAGATAGATTTGTCGGATTTTCCACCTAATTCACAAACCTCTATCTCCATTTTTGTGAATTTGTCTTTTATACAGACAGTTTTCAGATTTGGTCACTTTCCCGGCATTTTTTTTTATGAATTTGCCTTTAGCTCTTAGTAAATCTGTCGGTGCCATCAAACCCAGTCCCACAGCTATATGAGCCTTGGGGTAAGGAATTTACTTCTAATGTTTTCTATATTTCTGTGTAATTCCACTTCTGTAACAAAATTTAAGGGTCTAAATACCGTCTTCTCTAGCCCCTACTCATTATTGGTCATCAGCAATCTGGCCCACACACCAACATGCCCCGTGAATAGAGGTCCAACAGGACTAGGGCCCAGCGGGTTTTTATCCAGTGCCCTGTTGGGCCAGTCTAACCCTGTACCCAAGTATCCCAGTTTGGGTGCCAGTGTGTATGTGCTGTTTGCTGATCCCCAAGATGGCTGCTGGGAACAGGTGGGGGCCAATATGTCAAGCGGCTCTGTAGTTCTGGACATGCTATGGGGGCACAAATAAGTTGGGGCAAATGTCAGTGAAGTGGTTAAAGAGGGGGCACTGCTGCTAAAACTAAAAATTTGCCTGGGAGGCTTTACTTTTCCTTTTAATAAAAATACACAAAATGTTGTTATTGCCTCACTGATTAAGCTAAAACTCCCATAACCATGCAAATGTGAGGTAAAAACTTTTTAAATATAAGATATACACTGAACTTTTTTTAATCAGTGTTTTACATGTTTATAACATGTTGATGAGGCTTTTTGCACCTATTGTTCTAGGGTTAGACAGAAACTTGTCCCCTAACAATAGGCTGCTAATCCCCATTAATATGTTAATGATCCCCTAATGGGGCCCCTACCTTAGGTGTGAAATGGAGACTGGGGGAAACAAAACAGAAGAGCTTAGAATTGATCTGACAGTTACACTGAGCTTTACTCCATTTTGAAAATGTCGGGAAAAAATGTCGTTAAAACGTCGTATAAATGTCGTTTAAACGTCAAATTCTCAAAAGTGTCTGTAAACTGTCTTTCTTTCACCAAAAACGGAAAAGTGGCGGTTGAGTCGGAATTTAGGCGGATTTCTGTCTGTGAATCTGGAGAAAGTGTTTTCCACCTCTTTTCCCACCACTTTTACTCCAAAAAAGGGCTCTCTCCACTTTTGTGAATTCCCCCCAAAATGTCAACTAACCTCTGCCTCTAAACCACTAGCTCTGTCAGCTAAAAAAAACAGAGGACAGAATGTGGTGTGGGTAGAACTGCATACACTGATCCCCACTAGCTCATTTAGGCTAATGCCCCATACTTAACCAACAGTTTATATTATGTTACTTTATCTATTGAAGAATCTTGTTATACTGCACTATATATATCAGTAAATATTGCCCTTAGATCCTTTCCCTTGATCCACCATTTAGTGATGGGCTGTGTGCTCCCTCAGAGATCACTTGACAGGAAATAAAACAGCAATAGTGGAAGCAAAAGGAAGAACTCTGTCCATTCACTGGCTGATGGGGCCTAGTATGTATGTGTGCCTTGGCTTGTTTGGGTGCATTGTGAATTCTATGATCCCAGGAGGTGCCCCTTAAAATGGCATTTTTCTACTTATAATTGCCCAATAGCACATACTGCTAAAAAAAAAGTTGTTTTTATGAAAATGGTTTATTTAGATGAAGCAGGATGTTACATATGAGCTTGTTTATGCAAGAGACCTACATTGTTTGTGGGTATAGTTTTCCTTTAATGCTGGGTGCCTGCCAGTACAGCCAGTTTCCTACTAAACTGGCCAACATCTGTTTGTTTTTTTTATCTTTGAATTGAGCAAATATCTTGGCAGTTTTGCCAGTGATGTACCCTGGTGACTACAGTTCTTTCTTATGTAATTTGGGTTTATTGTTACGTGTAGCCAGCTGTATACCATTTATATACGTAAGCTTTGCCTTGGGCTGACAGCAGCACAGAACATGTGCTGTTAGGAAGATGGGGGGCTACTGGGGACATCTTCTTAGGGACAGATCTTCCCTGCTAAAGGGCTGTAGTCGCCTTGGGCTGGTAAAGATCAGAATTTCTAGCCTAAGGCTTTGTTGAGCTTTTGATTTAAAACATTGAATTACTGAGCTCAGGTGCAATTTTTGAATATATCAAATCTTTCTTAGATGAATGCCACACATGATGCTGGTCAGACAGAAATGCAGAGACTTTCCTTTTGTGTTTCTGTTGATTGAATGCTTTTTCCAGTCATGTTGATTTCAAAAACACACACTAATTCATATGTTTGTTTTCATCCTAGAAATGAGCCGACAGACTGCTACAGCAATCCCTACTGGTACTTCAAAGTGTCCACCGTCTCAGAGAGTTCCAGCCCTGACCGGGACGACTGCTTCAAACAATGACTTGGCCAGCCTCTTTGAATGCCCAGTGTGTTTTGACTATGTTTTACCACCTATTCTTCAATGTCAAAGTGGCCATCTGGTCTGCAGTAATTGTCGACCAAAACTCACCTGCTGCCCAACCTGCAGAGGCCCTTTGGGATCAATTCGCAACTTGGCTATGGAAAAAGTTGCCAACTCTGTGCTGTTCCCTTGCAAATATGCCTCCTCTGGTTGTGAGGTAACTTTGCCGCACACTGAAAAAGCTGACCATGAAGAGCTCTGTGAGTTTAGGCCTTACTCCTGCCCCTGCCCTGGCGCTTCCTGTAAATGGCAAGGTTCCTTGGATGCAGTGATGCCACACTTAATGCATCAGCATAAATCTATAACAACGTTACAAGGAGAGGATATTGTATTCCTTGCCACAGACATAAACCTTCCTGGAGCAGTAGACTGGGTCATGATGCAGTCGTGTTTTGGCTTTCATTTCATGTTAGTCTTGGAAAAACAGGAGAAATACGATGGGCACCAGCAGTTCTTTGCAATTGTACAGCTCATAGGAACGCGCAAGCAGGCCGAGAACTTTGCTTACCGACTGGAACTTAATGGTCACAGGCGGCGATTGACTTGGGAAGCAACTCCTCGCTCTATTCATGAGGGAATTGCAACAGCAATCATGAATAGTGACTGCTTAGTATTTGACACCAGTATTGCACAACTCTTTGCTGAAAATGGAAATTTAGGAATAAACGTCACAATCTCAATGTGCTGAATTGGCAGTCAGTCCTCCCAGGGCCAGTGTTTAAAATGCTTTGCATTGAATTTCAAATAAAATAGTTACAGTCAACATTTCCAGCAATCCATAAACTTTATCATGTGGGTCCTGCAAATGACAAGTAACCAAGAATACAGGAAGCAGTTGCATGTAGAAACACTAATATTTATAATCAATAAACCACTGAAAAACATGTACACACCCAGCTGGGCATCTTTTGTATTTAAACAAAGAAAAGAAGAAAAAAACAAAACTTAAAAAAAAAAAACAAAACAAAAAAAAATCAACCTGAAATGTAAAATAATCCTGAATTTGTGTTTGTTGTTTGTACAGTGAATACTGTTTTGTGTTTATTTCCCTACCTTTTGACGGACAAGCCATTTCGCGTGGTTCCATGCCAGCGCGTTCCTCATTTGTAAGTCACTATTTAGAATTGCTGCTGTTTGTGTACATTTTCTGTGTATTGCTAATTTTTATTAACTTCTAGTTTTTCATTCAATAAATTTGACTTTCTTTTCTGTAATTAAGGAAGTTTTTGTACACACATGGTTTGCTATGCATCTTTTTGATCATTTTTATTCTATTTTTTTTTTTTTATTTGGAAATATTTTCTCCCAATGAAATCTGTTACTGGTGTTGTAAGAGCAATGCTTCCTTTCAGTGGGATATACATTACAATTTACATGATATTTGCTCTTTGTTATTGCATATTTGGCAACTGTATGGTTTGACGGGGATACTGTCATTACATAGGCAAGAATTGCTGCTCTGATGAAAGGGCAGTGGCTACCAGTGTGTTTGGCACCTCCAACAGTGTCTACTGAGGAGCAAATATGATCCCTGCAGCTACACAGTTTAATAGCAAATGGTCACCTTTTTATAAAAAAAAATTGAAATGCCTGCCCACTGTCTGCTGAATTCTCCGCAGAATTCCCTTCAACGTCCTCATTCGCTAGCCAGGGAATGTTGGTGCGACGGCAAGCCGCATCGGGGTGAATAATGCTGAATAATGAAATGGAGCAGCAGTTTTTGTCTATGGTACAGCTATCCTTGGGCACGAGTGGAGGGCTTTATCTATGCCTGTAAGACTGCTAAGATCAAACTAGTTCACAAAACGGGTAAAAAAATGTTTTTTTTCTGTATTTTCATCTGTGTTGTGCACTAACTTAATTGTTGTGTTGCAGTTTAGGTTGGGCCAAAAAAAAAAACAAAACTCTTGATCGGAGTCATTTTGGGACATTTTGGATGGAGGATGTATTTGATTTGTGCTGGAATTTTCATTGTCTCAAAATTAAACTGAAAGCAGATATTGTCATTGAGTAGTCTCAAAATGAGATGTACCCCATCTTTTATAATTGTCATTAAAATAATACTTGGCAAATGATCAAATTGAAGCTTTAATTTTTGCTGTATTTCAGTGAAGAATGTTTTTTTTTATTTCAGACCAAGTACTTATACTTTTGTACCAAATACCATCCTGCTGCTTAGCACGGCCCATGTGAATGTATAAGCGCTCATTTTAGCTGCTCAGCCTGTGGATTGGCCAGTCATAATTAAGCAATCCCTGCATTATAATTACTTTCCTCATTTGTATCAGTCATGAGAATTTAAAAGTGGTTGCAGTTACATTGATCCTATGACAAGTTATCACAAATACCCATATTGTTGAGTGAGGTGCAGCACTTCAGCACATGTTACAAACTTACCCACAATGAGAGTTGTTCATGGGGCTTTATTCTTGCCAATGAAAGTGGTCTATCTGCAGCATTACTTATACATCCGTTTTAAACCCTAGGTTCCAAGCATGCCCAGGTTGCTATACCTGTATTTAATGACTGCCTTTGTACACTGCTCAAAAAAATAAAGCGAACACAAAAATAAGACATCCTAGATCTGAATGAATTAAATATTCTTATTAAATTCTTTGTTCTTTACATACAAAATCACACAAAAAATTATGAATGGAAATCAAATTTATCAACCCATGGAGGTCTGGATTTGGAGTCACACTCAAAGTGGGAAAAAAACACTACATGCTGATCCAACTTTGATGTAATGTCCTTAAAACAAGTCAAAATGAGGCTCAGTAGTGTGTGTAGCCCCCACGTGCCTGTATGACCTCCCTACAATGCCTGGGCATGCTCCTGGTGAGGTGGTGGATGGTCTCATGAGGGATCTCTTCCCAGACCTGGACTAAAGCATCCTAGACAGTCTGTGGTGGATGGAGTGAAATATGATGTCCCAGATGTGCTCAATCGGATTTAGGTCTGAGGAACGGGCGGGCCAGTCCATAGCATCAATGCCTTCGTCTTGCAGGAACTGCTGACATACTCCAGCCACATGAGGTCTAGCATTGTCTTGCATTAGGAGCAACCCAGGGCCAACCGAACCAGCATATAGTCTCACAAGGGGTCTGAGGATCTCATCTCGGTACCTAATGGCAGTCAGGCTACCTCTGGCGAGCACATGGAGGGCTGTGCGGCCCCCCAAATGCCACCCCACGCAATTATTGAACCACTGTCAAACCGGTCATGCTGGAGGATGTTGCAGGCAGCAGAACGTTCTCCATGGCGTCTCCAGACTCTGTCATGTCTGTCGCATGTGCTCAGTGTGAACCTGCTTTCATCTGTGAAGCGCATAGGGCGCCAGTGGCGAATTTGCCAATCTTAGTGTTCTCTGCCAAATGCCAAATGCCCTGCGCGGTGCTGGGCTGTAAGCACAACCCCCACCTGTGGAAGTCGGGCCCTCATACCACCCTCATGGAGTCTGTTTCTGACCGTTTGAGCAGACACATGCACATTTGTGGACAGCTGGAGGTCATTTTTCTCCTGCTGTTCCTCTTTGCACAAAGGTGGAGGTAGCGGTCCTGCTGCTGGGTTGTTGCCCTCATACGGCCTCCTCCACGTCTCCTGATGTACTGGCCTGTCTCCTGGTAGCGCCTCCATGCTCTGGACACTACGCTGACAGACACAGCAAACCTTCTTGCCACAGCTCGCATTGATGTGCCATCCTGGATGAGCTGCACTACCTGAGCCATTTGTGTGGGTTGTAGACTCCCTCTCATGCTACCACTAGAGTGAAAGCACCGCCAGCATTCAAAAGTGACCAAAACATCAGCCAGAAAGCATAGGAACTGAGAAGTGGTCTGTGGTCACCACCTGCAGAACCACTCCTTTATTGGGGATGTCTTGCTAATTGCCTATAATTTCCACCTGTTGTCTATTCCATTTGCACAACAGCACGTGAAATTGATTGTCAATCAGTGTTGCTACTTAAGTGGACAGTTTGATTTCACAGAAGTGTGATTGACTTGGAGTTACATTGTCTTGTTTAAGGGTTCCCTTTATTTTTTTGAGCAGTGTTCATTTAACAGCCCTTGCTTTCCACTGGAATAACTATGCTGTTTGCTATAGACCACTACAGCCCCCCCCCCCCTTACTCTTGCTGTCCTATTGTAACACAAATATCAGCCCAATTGCTACAGTGCAGCATATTTAAATAAAAAAAAATTGAGTTGCTAGCTGTGAATCAGTCCCAACTGCGCATGCTCAAGCAGGGTCCGTGCTGGCAGTGAGACCCAAACATTTGCTAATGAACAGAAGATGGCACCCAGGTATGCTGCTGCACTGCTCTTCTTTTTTAGCCTGGGTTGTTCTATAAGGCCACTTTTCAAAGTTATACGCTATGTGAGAAGGGAGAGGTGAGGGGGGGTCAATGCAGGGCATTGAAGGGGGCTTTTATATCTGAGGGGTGGGGGTTAGTTCTCCTTTAAGGTAGACATGAGGTAAAATCATGGCTGCTGTGTCCTCCAGGCTAAAGAGAAGGGCCATCCTCCTTATCAAAAGTAATGGTACAGGATGGGGCATGAGTGTGCATGGCATGGATTGCTTACACATCTGGGAAGGCACCATTTATGCTGAATAATATATACAGGTTTTGGAGCAACATTTACTGCCATCCAGACAATGTTTTTTTTTGTTGTGTTTTTAAGGGAAGGCCTTGCTTATTTCAGCAAGAAGTGCTATAGAGTGGTAAGAAGTGCTAGAGTGGTAAGAAGGGCTATAGAGTGACCACTGCCATAACAAGCAACACATATTAGGTTTATTACATTTCCAAATAAAGCAAAACATCAATATAGATATCAAGGTGATTTTGTGTTGGAGATGGCCATGGAAATATTGCAATTTGTAACAAGTAAATAAAAACGAGAAAAGAGGGGTGTTAAGTGTTTCCTTAATTATGTACTAATTGCCTCTCTTTAGCCTGTGGTAAGTCCACATAAACTGACCCAATTTTCCATAAAAGATTTTCAAATTCTTTGGTCTTCAATTAATTGCTTCTTGCAAAGAAAGATTCTTCATGTAGGTTAATATATTCTCTAAGAAGGAAGTTATTTAATTCATCAGAAATAAAGGGGAGCAATACAATTTAAGGACAAGTGAAATGCATCACAACAAGGTTTCTGAAACTCTGCGGCTCGGGGGCACAAGTCGCGGCAGCCCAGCCAGGTAGGGTAAGATCTGGGGTACGGGTTTGCTTAATGTATTGATAGTCTAGCAGGGTTAAACTGTTTCTATGTGTCTATACCCTTGTTATGAACAGGTCTGAGAATGCTGGACCAAAAAGCATAGTTTAAGCTCCACTGAAAAGTTTTGAACTGAGGAAGCCAAACTTTACCTAAAGGGGAACCTTCGTGGTATGGACTTTTTCCATCTGAGCATATGCTCTGCTATTGTTTAAGCTCCCCAAACAGGATGTAGATAAAAGACCCACAATCTGTGTGGGTTAAAGACAGGCAATTTCAGTGTAAAAAAAACAAAAAACAGAATACACAACATTTTTGGCATGTTTCTATTCCCTGTGAGCCTTTGCTTTAAAATGTTTTTATAAATCTGCCTCAGAGAGCTTAGAACTGGCTGTGAAGGGTGAGAGACTACTCGTGTATTCTGCACACAGGCCAGGGAGCAGGATCATTATAATCCCTTATTTATAGAACTCTGACATTGCCTATTACACTTTACTGAGATTTTACATCATTCACATCAATCCCCCAGAGGAGTTTACAATCTAAGGTCCCTATGATCAGTTTTATCTGAGCCAGTTAACCTGCCTGTGCCTAGACTGTAGGAGGAAACTGGAGTACCCAGGGGAAACCCACACAAACACAGGGATAATACTGCAGATAGTGCCCTGGCTGGGATCTAAAGGCAAGGCCAGTGTTGTAACAAGAAACCACAGGGCCCCACAGCAAAATCATTTAGGTCCTCTCCCCATTGAATTCAGGAATAAGGCATTTTTTATGCTGTTGCAAAGTAGTTCAATAGTACTATATTTGACACTAAATACTGCCAGTTGTTCACCTATATATATTTTTATATCTTATAACACTGAGAAATTCAGATAGCAACCCACTAACAAACAGAGCTACTTTCTCTTGTTAAAATAAAGTGCATTTTGCAGCCTTTCTTGAGGTGCTGTGCTCTAAGGTACACATTACATTGTAAGAACAGCCAGCCAACATCTGTATATATATACATTTTTTTTTATTAAATAGCAAAATTAAATAATTATCAATTGTTATTCAACTGCACATTTGTATACTGATGCATTTTGCCTGCATGTGTTAAAATTACATTGTATCCATCTGTGACATCCAGGTGCATATTATTTCTCCCAGAATTCCATGTTCACCTTTGAGTTTGAGACTTATTCTGAAAAGTGTTAGTGCTGACTACAAACTGGGAAACAATAGGAGGAACCCAATTTACAGCTAGAGAAAAGGAACACATTTCGGGGTACAGCTAGTTGGCCAAAAAAACTGGGGTGGAATATGGGAAAAGGTAGATACGTACACTACAGTACCTGCACAGGGTTTCCTAATAATGTGTTAATTTCCAAATAACTCAAAATTGCAATCTACTACCCAATTAGAACATCTAACCTATGTCAAGCTCTCCTTAATAAGCTCTATTTCCCCACAATGTACAGCCAATTTTATAGAGATCATTTTGCAGTGTTAAGGACAAAGACATATAGATTAAGGCTGACAAGTAACTGAAGCTGCTGATAGCAGACTAAGGACATGGATATATCCCATGTTGTGCTAAACTACATGTATCCTTATCATTACAGTCAGCAGCTGCTACAGGCATAAAACTAGAGCACAGAGCTGAGCCTAAATATGGTCCACCCATGAGTGTAATCTCAGGTCAGTACCCGGATGTAAGAGCCATTTTGGCATTCATACATGGGGCCTACCAATCCACTTAATCAGCCTGCTGATGGGACTGCAATGGCAAGGATTGTTTTCTCTTTTAGACTGAGCAAACATGCTCCACTCAGGTCACAGTTTACTGTTCAGAAGGTCAGGGGTGGTCTTGAGTGAAAATCCACCATCAAAAGCAGCATTAAGGACTTCATCTAAAGATCCTGCAAGTACAAATTCTAGATCCTGTCTCACATTAAGGGGAATCTCTTCCAGATCAGTCTCGTTTCTCTTGGGGAGGATGACCCGTTTCAGTCCTGCTCTGTGAGCTGCTAACACCTTATCTTTTATTCCTCCGACCTGAGAAAAACAAAATATTTCAGTAATGATGAGTTTTGCACCTTCTCTCCAATCCTGTATCTAAATCTTTTATCTTAACACTAAGCAAATTTGTAGATCAGTAGCAGACATGGAGGTTTCTCCTACTGCAACAGCTGCCTTTGGTGAGAAGTGCCCTCTGCTTGGCACACAGTTGGTCTCTCTGTTGCTCATCTATTTCTGAGCAGTAAGTATTTTTATTCCAGATGTCACATTCTGCAAATAGGACAGATTATCTATGCTTTCCAATGGATGCAAGTAAAGAACAGCAAATCTACCATGAATGCTTCAAATTGGCACAGATTCACTGGGCAACGACTGCGTTCTGTTCAGAATGATCCCTCTTGGCATCACGTGGTTGGGGAAATTAATTAAATGCAGAGAAATACCCTGGGAGTTTGTTACATCTCTTTATGATAGTGTTTATTTACAGGAAAACGACTGTAAAAATAAAAACTAAATATTTAAGCTTCCTCTCATGGAAATAAGATACTTTCTGAATAAAATCAAACATTTTGTACCATTTCTAAAATAATTTCTTTTTGTGGTTGTAGAAATATTTAGCTTTTTGTTCAGCAGCTCTCCAGTTTGTCATTTCAGGAGCGCTATCCGGTCACTAGGTCCAAGTTACCCCAGCAACCAGGCAGAAATTCAAATAAAAGACTAGAAGATAATTAGGAGAGGGCATGAAAAAAAGAGATAAGTAAAAGAAACAATATAATTATATTATTGTAGCCTGACAGAGCAATAGGGGTCACTAACCCCATTTTAAAGTTTAAAAGATATTATTTAAGAACTGAATAATATAAAAAATAAAGACCAACTGAATAAGTTTACTATAACATACTAAAACTAACACTTTTTTTTTTTACAATTATAGCAACCATTTTCACCCCCAATACCTTCTTGGGTATCATATTGATTATGATACAAGTCATGTGACACAAGTGACCTCACAAAGAGCCGTTTACAGCCAATGATATCACTAAGTTTCAAAAATATTTTACACATATTATTAATATGTAGCCTATGATGTTCTTACTTGCATACAAAACCTTTATCTGTGGTTTTTCTGTTAGTACAACAGTTTCTGGAAAAGTTCCATAGAACCCTTGCCACAAAACCTCCAGAAGAGTTTAAAATATGTGATTCCATTTTTAAACATCTATTCATACTGTTTCTTGTGCTTTTAGCATAAAACGTTACCTTACGTTTGTGACACTTACAGGAAGAACAAGACCTCTTAATGTGATCTCCCCAGTCATGGCTACATCAGAACACACCAGCCTGCCGCTGAACAGTGAAGCAAGGCAGGTTACTATGGCAACACCAGCAGATGGTCCATCTTTTGTGACTGCTCCAGCTGGGAAGTGGAGATGGATGTCGGTGTTGTCAAGGAGATCAAAACTTCCAGATGCTAGAGGGAAGAGGAAAAGGTAACAATGGAATAGGAGCTCAGAACACATCCTAAATGGCTACGATACCACCCTTTGTCCCACAGGGATTAGAGGATAACCTGACCGAGTATAAAGCACACTAGGGGGCAGAGTTTAAAGCTTAATACATAAAAACTCACCCACATTCTATTTATTCCTATGGGATTTATTTTAAGCCTTTATTTTATTTTACAGAAAAAGAACATACTACAAAGTGTGATTCACAATCATTAGTGTGTGGTGTCTCCAAAATACAGTTCAGGGAGAGATAAGTAGCCATCAGATACACAGTACAGCCATCTTACACTGTATCTTACATACATACAGTGGGGAAAATAAGTATTGAATAGGTCAACATTTTTCTCAGTAAATATATTTCTAATGGGGCTATTGACATGAAATTTACACCAGATGTTGGTAAGTAACTGACACATACAAAGAAATCAAAACAAATAAGTCCATAAATTAAGTTATGTGTAGTAAAGTGGAATCACACAGGGAATAAGTATTGAACACACTTACTGAAATGGATTTAATACTTAGTAGAAAAGCCTTTGTTGGCAATGACAGCTTCTAGGCACCTCCTGTATGGAGAAACTAGCCACATGCATTGCTCAGGTGGGATTTTGGCCCATTCTTCCACACAAACTGTCTTCTATGAATTCTAATCTTCAGTTCTTTCCATGGATTTTTAATTGGATTCAAGTCGGGTGATTGACTGGGCCATTCTAGCAGCTTTATTTTCTTTCTCTGAAACCGAGAATTTCCTTGGCTGTGTGTTTGGGGTCATTGTCTTGCTGAAATGTCCACCCTCGTTTCATCCTGGGAGATGGCAGCAGATTCTTATCAAGAATGTCCTGGTACATTTCTCCATTTATCCTTCCTTCAATTATATGAAGTCTGCCAGTACCATATGCTGGAAAACTGCCCCAAACCATGATGTTCCCACCTCCAAACTTCACTGTTGTTATGGTGTTTTGGGGTGATGTGCATTGCCATTTCTCCTCCAAACATGGTGCGTGAAATTTAATCCAGAGTGTCTTGGTCTCATGTGACCCATACTATATACTCCTAGAATTTCATAGGCTTGTCCAAATGTTGTACAGATACTTTATTACACATAATCTAAAGACTTCTTTGTTTTGATTTCTTTGTATGTGTTGATTACTTAGGTTGTTACAGACATCTGGTGTAAATTTCATATCAATAGTCCCATTGGAAATATATTCAGTGAGAAAAAAATTGACATGTTCAATACTTATTATACTTGCTGTACAACAGTGCATGTATTGTACAGGTACAAAATTAATCTAGCCAGCGATTGTTAATGTCCAGAATCAGGAAGCTCGATCAGGTTGATATTTAGCCATGGACTCCATATCCTATCAAATTTATCTGGGCATCCTCGGGCCAGATATATTCATTTGATAGGGGGAGGACTTTATTAATTAAGTTAACCCACTAAGTAACTGCCGGGGCATTGTTACCCATCCAGTTCATTACTACAATTTCTTGGAATATTACAAAGTTACTCTTATGAGTGATCTAGCCATGGTCAAGGGTACTAAATGCTCCACTAGGCCTAATAAACAGGTCTCTGGGGAACAGACCTTCGGTATCCAGGGCTGGGAGGAATCCTTGCCAGTGGTGCTGGGCTTTGACAAAAGGTGAGGGGCCCATGGCTATAAGTGTCTGGTAAAGTTTAGATATTATTTTGTCCGATACTGGATCATGTAGGAGTATTCTACTGGAGGGATACTATAGGTCACCTCCAAAAAGAGAAATTGTGCTGCAAATGCATGGTGGAATTGGACAGTATTGTAAGTCTGACTTATTGAGTTTTATTCCTGTGGAATTTTTAGAAGCGTATTTATCAATGGGTGAATAGGAATGAATAGTACGTAGGTTAGTTTTTATGTAATAAGCTCTAAACTCACATTTTGATTAATTTGCCCCATGTGTAGTTAACCATTCTGTCCTAATAAACTAATCCTAAAAAAATACTATCAACAAATACCACAGTGCTAACTTGCACTATTAATGTATCTGTATCTGAACAAAGCATGGGGATCATCCCTAGTATTCAAGGTTTCCTACTCCTCTTTTGTGTTCATAAAACCTTAACACCTAATATTTCTTATTGTTATATTACAGGATACCCTAATATAAAATTCTTCATTAAAATGATATTGCTGCTATTGGATTGTGGCAGACATGTCCTGTTCATACCATTTGTGAGCTGATATTTTTTTGCATGGCTACGAAGCCAACTAATTGCTAGATGTGCCGATTCCTTCATAACATCTCCCAGCTGCCCAGTCAGAGTTAGCTGGCCTTCTCCATCCATCCGGCTGGCCTCCACAAACATGATCTCCCCACCCAGTGGGGTCCAGGCCAAGCCAATGGCTACACCAGGCTGATTCAATCGCCCAAACACCTAAAGCATATTGAAAGGTATGGTTAGTGTACATGCATGTGAAATCAAGGACTCTATTATTTCTACATCAGTCACAGACACCTGTTTGACAATATTTTCGATATTTGATATAGGACAAAAATATATAAACCTCCCAATGTCAAGGGAGTTTTATTTCCAGACATATACCATTTGTACTAGGGATGCACTGAGTCAGGGAATCATCCAGGATTCAGCCTTTTTCAGTAGGATTTGATCAAATCCAAGTGCCTGGCTGAACTAAATCCAATTCTTTAAAATCACATGACTTTTTGTCACACTGAGCTGAAAAATTTTCACCATGCACTGAGCGGTGGTTCTCTTTAATCCTTCCTTGCCCTAACTGGCATATTCAGTTAGGGTTTGGATTCAGCCTTATTTTTCACAGTGTTAGGGATTTGGAGCATCCCTAATTTGTATTACTGGCTTATCAGAGAGCTCCGCCAGCTAAGGAACAACTGCTTTTGAATGAATGCTTTTAAAATAAACCTGACACTAAAATAAACATAAACACCCCATGCAACTGCCACAGGATGATTATTAACGAACAACCATGGCCTACACTGTCTGAAGAGTCTACTGCAGCCAGAAATACAAGGGCCAGTGCGTGAATGGTTGTAATGCAAAACTAAATCCAAGATTAGAACACTACTTTGAAGAAAACAGCATTTAATAAGTGCTGCCCAACATGTATTTTAATGGCAAACCAATCATTTACCAAAGACTTAGGGATTATGTTTAGGTATGAGCCCAGGGCTAGCACATTCATTTAGTAGTAAAGGTCTGTGCAAACATCAGCACCACCAAGCAGGTATGTTAATCTAGCTAGTGTGACAAAGTGCTTTCTAAACACACCTGTCTGTTGCAAAAATATGCATTTATGTGGGCTGCAGAAGGGGGCCTAGTGGGAAAAAAGGGTTAATTTTCCCTCTTAGCCAAGTAATTAAGTAGTAGCTGAGGTCAGTTCTGCCATTGCCTATAAAGTGGTGTGCTCCCCCACCTATGGGCCCTCTCATGTTTCTGAATGAGAGATATGGTTCTGGCTGTTACTATGGTGTGAAAGGCTACGGGAGCCTAAAAGAAGAGAGCTGAGGGCCCTGTGAAAAAGGCAACTTGTTGGGAACCTGGTGCTTAAATCGGAATTTCCGCTCTGCTAGTGCAGAGTGTGCAATTTCACTCTCAGCATTAGCGATGCAGCCCCCATCTCAATTCTGCAATGCTTGGAAAAGTAAGGTAAGGGTGCAAGGGAAGGGCCATCCGAAAGGGCAGCCTCAGGTCGGTATAGACCCACAAAAATACCTGAGTGAGTGCAGCGTTTCATTCCTACACAAGGCACTTACTTGTAGGCTACAGATAACTGTCTTATAGTAGGCAGAGGGGGAGGGGAAATACTTTATAAATACTGGGTCCATGTACAACTGAACTTTTAAGCAGAATACAAATTACACAAAAGAAACACTGAAATCTAATCCTAAATATGATTCAATAAAAAAACAAGTGTAGTGAAGCAGAGACCCTGTGGTTTCCTTGTGACAAGGGTGAAATTCCATCTAGTTTCCTTTCTGTATATATTCCCCCATCCATATTTCCTTACTGCATTTTTTAAAATGCCAGGCCACGGTAGTCTATTCAGATCAGATCTGGTGTCTGTGATTCCTGTTATATGCTCCCTTATCCTACTTTTAAGAGGGTGGTTTGTCTGACCTACATACTGTTTATTGCAATATTCGCACATATGTATTTATATTGCATTTTTTATAGCCCAGTTTACATATCATTTATGTTATTAGACATTAAAAATAGAGATACATTTTTGCATTGTTATATAGTTATTAGCAGGTGACACAGCTGTCTGAGCTGCCCCTATAGTTTCCATGGTTAGTGAGCCAAGTGGGGTTTTGGTTTATTGGCTAATGTTGTCTAAAGTTGGTCTTATTTATGCTACAAATCAAACTCCTTTCTTGAGCATAGTATAGTTTTTGGGATCATTTTTTAAGATAGCATGGTTCTGTTTTAGAATCTTATAGATTTATATTGTGAACTATATGCAAGTGTGTATAAAAAAGTTATTTGTAGTTATAACTGCTGTTGAAAGCAGTATATGTCTGTCCCATTCTATTGGGTGGTTCTGACTTTTAAACAATGTAACAGAAGCCAGCTGATTAAAAGGCCTGTGAAGAAAAAGGCAAGGCTGACTTCTGCTACATTGTTTCAAAAGACAGACTCAGCAGTGCAGAAAGGGACAGAAAATAAGTCTTTCAATTGCAAAACAAAGCTTCTAAAAGGTCACAACCGGCCCCAGTACCTTTTATGTTCTTTCTTGGATCACAGTCCCATCCCAAGGTCAAGTTCACGGTGCACTCTTATTGATTACTTTCTCTTGCATCTAGCCACAAAGTTTCCATCGTCAGTACAGTTTAGCCCCTTTGATGTCGCACAAGCTTTATATGCTGGTTGTCATCAACCAAGTGCTGCCCTTTAAGACTGAGTTTCCCATTACACTACCTGTTCTCCTAGCATCAGGTTGTTTCTATTGTGACTTGGATTCATTAGCAGCATTCCCTAACCATCTTGTTTTGTTCTTCTACAAGTCAGCAAATATTATGTTCCAATCATGGCCCAGATGAGAGCTAGTTGCTGAGGGTGAAAAACAAGGATCTTAATAACCAAGAGAAAGGCCACTGAGCAATGAGCAGAGATAGAAGGGAACCACAAATACCAACAAGGCAATCAGATTTCATATTGGATCAATAACCTGGAGCTCAGTGAGCAGCTACACTCTGTATAAGCTTTTCTTTCTTCCATTTAACAGGTTACCAATGTAATTTTAGCTTTTCTCTTCCTTTGCAGCTATACACAGGGAAGTGCTGGGTAATAATGGGCTGTTCTGTATCTCTGGATATATAGGGGGGTAATTTGTATTGTAGCACATGGATGGTATTTGTTTTAATAGCTCTTTTTTTTTTATCAAGTCTGAATTGTAGCCTCCTGACCAGGCTTTGCAGAGTTGTAATGAGATGGGCAATATAAGCCAATTTCAAAGTAAGCCTACCAATCTAATGAAATCATATTTTGCATTTGCCTTTTATTTATAACCTCAGAATTCAAAGCTCGACATGATCCAATACACTAAGCCCCTGGAATGTTCTGCAGTTCATGCAGATTTCCTGCATTGCACTAGGGCTGCTTCAAACATTCTACCCTTTCGAGAAATACCCAGAAAATTCATACGTAATGGGTTATTTATCAAAACTGAGCATATTTGCCCATGGGCAGTAACTCATGACAACCAATTCATTGTTCTACCTACAGCTGGCTGATTAAAGACAATCGCTGATTGGTGGCTGTGGGTTAGAAAGAATAAATATACCAGGGTTCCCATACCTTCATGAATTTATTGTACTTATCTGTAGGTACACTAGTTAGCCTTTCATTAACCATAATCCAGTTTATTTTATTTTTAAAGTGGGACATGGGAATTTGGTTTGATTTCCAAAATTTGGCATGGTTATTTTGGCTTCCGAGAAGATAAAAGTTATTAATGATCTTGTGTGACTATTGGCATTTGGTATTTTAGCATTCAAAAAAGTGTTCTAAGAGTCTTTCCTCAAATTTATTTGTGTTACTGAGTATATAATATTATAAATTCTGGACCAGAATCTTTGGACATTTGGGCAGTCCCACCAGGTATGCATCACTGAGCCAGTTTGGCCGCATTGCCTTTGCTAAGTTGGGGGTTTATTTCATGCAGGCGGGAGGGAACCATATAACAACGCATAAGGACTTTGTATGTGGTTTCTAGTAATGGAGTATTTTGGGAACAGCTTGAGTGGTTTTCCATATCTAGGACCAGATTTCACTGGTAACAGTAATGTTAAGATCTTTATTCCATGCTTGAGTATATGATAGTGGGCCCTTTGAATGTATGTCCAGTAATAATCTATACAGGTTTGAAACCCTTCAAGTATGGATACTTAATACAAATTGTTTCAAAGTAGATAACCATTTTTATTTTTAAGTCTGCATTTTTAACAACAAATTGGTTCCTAGAGTAAGTCAGTCCCTAGAAAGCAAATGCCAGATTCAATTGAAATTAAATAGTTCAAAATCCTTAAAGAACAAGAATCAAGGTATGTTGCAAATAGTCTCTCTACATCATACTGATTTAAATTTTTAGTTGAACTGGTGAACATTGCTATACTTTGCTGGTGGGGTCACTGTCCCTCTGTGGAGAGAAACCTTGGCTAAACATGATCTGATGTGGCTTTGGAAAGCTCCTCAGAATGGTAGTGCCAAATTCACCAAGTATTGGGATAAAAGGGAAAGCTTTCCTCTCACACTAGTCTGAAGTCAAGACTATTCCAGCAACATGGCAAGGTATCACTTACTGGACATAAACTACACTTCTCTTTTAAGACTGGAGTATGCATTGTAGGTTGAAATAACAGACAAGAGAGTAATGTATTCATGTAGCATGTGCAGCGTATCAGCAGAAAAAAAGATGGGGAGCTACTGAGGCATCTTAAGGATCGCAGATCTCCCCTGCTAAAGGGCTGTGGTTGCCTTGGGCTGGTAGAGAAGCACAAAACACAAGGTACAATATTTCTGCCCTAATTCTTTTTTTTTTTTTTAACTATATTTTTATTTATTTTCAAAAAAACAGGTTAAGACATTATACAGTCATTGTAGAAGTACAGTATTAATTTTTAGGTTTAGATAAGTATATTTGTGCATAGATTCTGCCCTAATTCTTTAGTTTGACTGCTTTAATAGATTATAATAAATGCTTTTGTATGTCACAGAAGGAACTTTCGTCGTATTACTCAGGCTTTTTATCAAGCTTGCCACTCCTGCCCATCATTATTCATTTTGTCATTCACCTGTCCCTTTGTTAGCACTATTGTGCTTGGTGGCTACTTTTTGGTCAGTCCATGTTCTTGTCCCAGTAGGTTTTCTAGCTCTTTATCAAAATCTCCCTTTGCTTGGACATACATTTACCCAGTTCATCATCCAGCTGCTCCTTTGTTAGTGTTGGGCAGCCATTCTCTCTTGCTCTTGTTCTCTATCACAGCCAAAGCGGCCCCTTCCATGGCTCTTGCCTCCAGGCATTTCTTTGTCACAACAATAAGTTTCCTTTCCATCTGCTAAGCAAAACTTCACACCACGCTCTGCTTCTAGGCTTAGAAATTCTCAGAATTTCAATATTGGTAGTTTTAGACATTTTGTGTTGACTCTGAGACACTTATATCACAATAGTATATGGGTGATGGTAACCAGTCTTAAGCTGATCATACACACACCAATATTATCATACAAAATGTAGTTTTGTACAATTTTCAGACTGGTGTGGTCTTTGAATTATTGGCTAAAAACTGAATGTGTATGGCCACCTTTAGCCTAGTTCTTAATGGCTATGTAGCCTACTCTATGTGATATGTTGTAGGAATAGATAGCAGGATAGTTGTCATTTCACAGGGAGTAGGCAGTTAATATATAACTAGTACTCACTCTACCTCTGTAGCAGAGACCAGCAACAAAGACATTCATTTCACTAGTAGATCAACAAAGAGATATGTTAAAATAAATGTATAATGTAGTTGCTTAGCATGCAAACTGGTGAAACCTCTTTCAAAGATCACTTTGGCACAGGCAATTTTCTCCTTTTATTAAGTTTCTTAACCACTGTGTTTAGTCAACATTTATGCGTCACAAAAACTAATGTCATTGTGTGGGGGCATATCATACAGGAAAAAATTGAAAGAGAGTTGGAGTAAAAGCAAAGGAATATTTTGACTGCATTTTGTCACCCCCCACCCTTAATATTTTGTGAAACATTTTTTGCTGAGAGGGAGACATGAGTGGGCCACAGGAACAGTCAGTAATAGCGAAGAAAGTTTGAGCTACTCATATCAGGTTTGCAGTTAGAGCAGAGACTGGAGTGGAAGGGCAGCACTAAAAGCATGGCTATCGTGCAATTGAACATGGACATCTGCAATAAAGACTTAACACCAAATTCCAAGTATTAATAAGCATTATGATCATGTCCAACATGATCAGTATGTTGGATGTAGGAAAAAAGTCTTTGTTCAGATGGAAGCACGTAACCTAGGGAAACAAAAGGAACCTTACCTCAATATCATACATAGGAGGACCAAGGATATCTTTCAGTGCATGGCGGTCAATAAGAATTGGCATTTCAGGAGGCAGGGCAAAGTCTGCTGTGTCGTGAATTGTTCCAGATTTGGAACCTTCTGGGATGCTCTCTTTGCGTTCTGTGATAAGAATATCAGACAAGCCATCAGACAGAGAATTTACAATGTCAGCGATACATTAATTGGGAATGGGTTGCTACTTGAGTCAAGATTCTGCTTTTGTAATGAACTAGAAAGATAAGAGACTGTCAGGGGCATTTCAATGACCTCATGAAAGCCTCTCTCTAATGTATATTTATATACCAGCGATAAGACAGTCTATTACAGCTTGTGTCCAAATACGATAGGGCAATTTTATTGTTAGGAATGAATATCCTTTCATCAAAACAATTTCCTCTAAACAAATAATGAATTGGATTCATGAGCAAATTCAAACTGTCACAAGCACCGGCTAGCCACCAACAAAATTCACTCATATATAACATGCTATTACTTTAATTCTCCAAACAATAAGGAAATAGATTGAGAAAGAGAACCTAAGTTATATCACACTGAAAGGTCCTGGAACAACATACAATTAATTTAACACAATGTTCAGTGAAATAAACAACCATTTATTGGCTCAGAATTTAAACACAAAAAATCAAAAAACAAAACATACTATACCAAATAATGGAAAGGTACATCCCAGTGCCTCATGGTACCCACTCTCCTAACGCGTTTCGCACCATTGGGTGCTTCATCATTCATGCATCAAAGTATCATCCGTATTAGTGCTTTTAGGCTTTAAATCAATAACAGAAAAATGAAGCATTTTCTTGTCAGTGATTGTTGCTGACACTCACTCATTTGGCTGTTTGCTACCCAGAACTTTTGGATACTTTAACACAAATTTTTAATGTTAAAAAGAGTCTCCTCTCTGGCACAAGCTGTAATAAAATCAAGCCAACATAACTGAAAATAAAAAAAAGATTGGTGGCGGCAGTTCCGTAGGGGCGTCCGTAGGAGCCTAAGGGCAGAACTAGGTGCCAAAACATCCATTGCCAACTAAAGCTTTGAACTCAGATTTTCATTGCCAGTTCAGTCAAATACATTGGTGTGTGCTCCCTTTTACCAGACAATGAATTTGTGAAGTCATTCAGTAACTGACTCCTACACAAAGCCTATGTGTAGAGGGACGGATTGCTGAGAAAGGGTTGGTAAAGAGTAACTTGATTATTTTGGAACTGCTACATAATTTAGTAACTAGTTATATTAAGTAAATTTCTTGTATTACATTTTCACATAAGTACATAGACTGTTTATGACTGGCAGAAGTCAACAAAGACTTTTTTAAACTGCCTGTGTTCTCTTTTGTAGTTGCTCCCATGATCCGTCTTCCAAGTGTTTCTCATTAAAAACAAAGGGAACTATCCAGATTGTTGTTTACAACTTGCTAACCTTTTGGCTGTTATCCAGTTTCAAAATGATTGCTTGTCAGTGTGAGTGTATGCAGTTCTTAATTAATAAACTCTGTTTTCCCTTATTTGTATTGTGCTCATTCTAGTGCATATTTTGTGTGTACATGGAAATGTCCTGCAGCAGTTCCTCCCACTGGATTAAGGGAAGGAAAAATCAGAGCAACTCAACAATCATTGTTGTGCCATTACTCTGAATCTGAATAAATGGTAACTTAGCAGTGAAAGCAAAAACCATGCTCTGCCAATAATATTTTCATATTTTCATTGTGTAACCAACTATATCTTGTCATTCATTGCACATGGTCTCTTCCAAACCCAAGCAGGACTGAGGCTGTTGCACAAACACATTCAGGCAATCATCGTGTCACAGAAAATAATCACGTGTAAGTGGAGCAGGGTAGATGCAGTGACATGTTGGATCATTGATTCTTTCAGTGATGCTTTCCCATTTCACGTATTGTTTGGGGGGCTGGGGTGTGTAAATCAAAAGAAATGTTAATTCCATTTACATCTCACAGTGACATTAAGGCTGACTTAAAGGTCAAAGAGGCAGAGTCAGCAATTTAGTAAACTGAATCATTCAAGTTTTACCATACATTAAATGCTGTGTATGCGGACATTTAACCCTCTAGATTGTAAGCTCTTGAGAGCAGACCCCTCTGTTCCTATTTTTATTCTGTAACCCTTGTTTTTTTAATTATTTTAAGTGCTCTGATATAAATCAATGTAGTGTTGCAAAACTTGCTAGCACTATAAACATAAATGATGATCATAAAGTGTACATGTCCTTTTAATTTATATAACATTATAGTTAAACATTTTAGAACAACAATATTAACCTAGATCAATCATATCATACTGGTATTTTGGGAAAGCAAGTAGCCCTAATATTCCCACTTTGCAGTCTCAACACTTCTCCAACTAAAAATTAATTGTGGCCCTCAGCCTTCAACTTGTTCTAGATCACCTGTTCTCTTCAACAATCAAGTCAATGGTTCTTCAATCATTTTTTGGGGCAGTTTTATTTAAATTTTGGGTCACATATTATATATATATATATATATATATATATATATTCTATATGTAGCCTACAAAGAAAATAAAGGAAGGAAAAAAAGGTTTGCTAATCATATATATATTTCTTCTCTGTTGCACATGCCGTGCCTCTTTTACGTAATAAAGCCCTTTATCAGCGTTACGCCTGAATTTGTCCCTCCATGTAATTTGAGTTTGACGTGTCCAATCTAGATGGGCCATTAATTTCAATTTTTACCACTTAAGATAATCAGTAAAATCTAATAAAGATGCTATGGAAAAGACTTTAAACAGGCTAATTTAATTCCAAGCAGACTAATGTAGCAGGCATATTTAGCAAGTGTCCCATGATGGCTGGGCTCTAATCCACATAATGACAGGACAGTAAAAGCCAGGAGAATGAGAGTAAAATCTCCTGATGCTCCCTAGCACTATACAGTGGGATATCACAGATCTACAGTAATGTATAGAAATAGAAAGCATTTCTGCAGTGTGCTGATAAGCCCCCAGGGCACAAATACTCAGAGGAAATGTATTCTCATCACCTCACTGATCAATACAACAGCTGTGGGCTTGAAAAAGTAATTTAATCATCTATGAATGACTCCAAGCCCCACAATGAAGATTCAGCCTGGACATAAAGGGGGCAGCTAAATATCGCCAAATCATTGTGCTTAGAGGCTTTCACTGAGAAAATGTATTTCAAATTCATTGCAGTATGCTATATCGGAAAATCTTTAATCAAAATGCATTTGGAAAGGGGATATAAAAGACCACACTCTGTATTATGGTATAATTTGATACCATTATTAGCAATGCCAGAACAGGAAACTAATTCCCAGTGATAATATGCCATCATGCTGGCACATCTCTCAAAACTCACTATAAATGTGTTTAAATGGGTTGCAGACCATCAGTCGTACCAAGTGTGTACTGTTCTTGTCATTGTGCTTTATCCAGCCCTTCCCTTTACTTTTGCTGCACTGACTGAGGCCAGGCACCGAGGTTGCCAAAGTACTTGCGGTATTTATTTAACATATATAATTAACTATGAATATACTGTGCACTTTGCAATTTCTGAAAACCCAAGCTATTACCAGGGAGAGAGAAAATTGTGAATATCTCTATGGAAATCAGAAACACACTGCATGCTACAAAACGAAAAGTTGCACAAAAAATCCTAAATGCTCGCACTATTTATTACTATAAACGATAGTCAGTATCACACATGAAAATATTTATTTGGTGCACAAAACAATTATACATGTATCCAAAATTTATACCATACTAAAAGACAGAGGTACCTCAGTCCCAAAGCATCTCCCTTCTAACGCGTTTCAAGTCACCGGGTGCCCCAATGGCGAGAAATGCTATTGTACACAAGCATCATTGTACATTGTATTAATATATTATTTATTCAGGGTCTAGGGCAGTATTATGTACATGTACCAGGTGGTTTAGTCCACTGTTAAATGTTGAGACTTCAGCAATTTCTCTAGCAAATTCACTTGCTCTTTTCCTCATATATCGAGTCCAGCATTGGTTCTTGAACTCATACCATTTCTTAAACTTGTTTTTGTTAGGTGAATAATGGGAGTCCATTTGTTTTGCTGACAGCTTGTAAAATGCAGGTGTTAGATGAGTAAGCAAACCAGACATTTGCTTGATAGATCTGTACCTTTGTATACCTACTTAGTGAGCACCATTTGGTGGGACCAATTAACCATATGGAGAAAAAATGAAAAAACAAAGAAAGTATTGCCCTCCAAGCCAGGGGGTAGAAAACAACAAGATTATGCCGCCGTGCCTAACTGTTACAACTGAAGGTTTATCACTAAGACCTGCAGAAACTGAATATAAGAGTTTGTAACAACCTCCATCAGACAATATTTGCTCTCTAACCTTTACAAATGGACTTTATTACCTATTTAGGTAAAAGAAAAACATGCTTCTGTGGGAAAAAAACATCTTCCCTAACAGAGGGATGGGCACAAGAATTTGTGGAGAATGCATTAAGTCTAATGCTGAATAAATGTTTTAATCCTTCAGCCTCCCGGAAATCCAGTGTTACTGATTACTAACTGCGCTTTACTGGCACATTACTTCCTGCAACTCATCTTTAATTTAAAAGGGTGGTCTACTTTGATATAGCGTTTTGCTATTTTACAGAACTAAAATGTTACAGCTTGGGTATGATTAGGCCAGGATTTCTTTATCTTGTTTTTCTTGTTCATTATGGAGTCAAATAAAAGCTAAGTTGCTAGACCAGTCCTAATGTTTAGCAGCTCTGGACAGCAGCGAAAACTCTGTCTGTGGTTTCAAAACTATGAGGCTGGGGTGGGAGCAATGGCTGGTAGAGTACATATTACAGGTATGGGATCCTTTATCCGGAAACCCATTATCCGGAAAGTTCCGAATTACGGAAAGGCCATCTCCCATAGACTCCATTATAAGCAAATAATTCTAATTTTGAAAAATTATTTCCTTTTTCTCTGTAATTATAAAACAGTACCTTGTACATGATCCAACTAAGATATAATTAATCCTTATTGGAGGCAAACCAATCATGTTGGGTTTATTCAATATTTAAATGATTTTTAGCAGAATTAGATCCCTAATTCAGAAAACCCCAGGTCCCAAGCATTCCGGATAACAGGTCCCATACCATATTTTTTTTTAATACTTTTAAAAGCCACGTAATAAGATTTGGGGTGACCTTTATAACCCATATGTGGTTAAGTTATTTAAATTATGAATAATTTACAGTTACAGCACTGGTTTTATGTCCTTGTAACATCGTTATAAGGGCCATTTATGTGGGCCTAACCTTAATTACAATCTGTCAACTCTGCCAAATGCCAGAAGGACTGCAGTAAGATGCCATAGATAGTCACTATTTACTGGGCCCTGTGTCCAGTACTTGAAATGCCAGGGCCTATTTTGAATCCCAGTCTGGACCAGGTACTGTATTTGTTGGTGCATAATTAACTTTATATACTTGCAAATAATTGTACATCACACTAACATTTTGTGTTTGTTGTCAGATTCTAACTCTTGAAACATGTGCCTTTGTCTTCTGTATACACCTACTTCAATTTCTATAAAGTTAGACTACAAAGCTATGAGGTGTGTTAATATCACAAAAGCTCCCCTATAAATATTGCCAAATAGACAGGACAAGTGAGGTTCTTCTCTTGTTTTGTTACACACAAGTCAGCTGGCTCTCTAAACTAAATAAAGGCGTATCTTAATTGATATATTAAAAATTGTCCTCCCTACTCCACCTAACAGGAGATTGTGCTAATGACAGAGGATTTGTGTAAGCTAGTTATTAAGGATTTCCAGCTCCTATCTATCTAATGAGCTCTTGCAGCTCTTCACAGATACAGATATACAGATACTGTCCAGATAATGGCAGGCACTTTAAATGCTTCTTTTTAAGTATTAAGTATTTCTCATTATAGGTAATGGAACTTATCAAGTCAACTAGTGCCAGTCATGGGCCATACACATGCACTGATATATTCAGCATAAAAACAAAGTTTTGTGGTATCTTGATACTTCTAAAGCCGACTATACACACACCGATAATATTGTATGAAACCTTGTTTCAATATTCGGTGCGTGTATGGCTCCTCAAAGAGGTGACCCATATTGCAAAAGGCTGTGGATATCGGTCAACTCGTCGAACGGGCAGGTTAAAAAATTTTAATTGGGTGCCATTAAAGGCATGTTGCCTGCAGAAAAGGCTAGCACTGAGTGCACTTCTTCCTATACAGAAAGAAGGCTAGACTCCATCAATCGATCGTCGCATAGTTGATGCCTGCTCCTTCCTTCGCCATATCACCGTTGTTCAAATGACAGGAAGCCAAGTTTTAGCAGGTATTTTCTATTAAAGCATTTAAAATACTAAGGGGTTTGCAGGATAGGGCAGTTATTGGTGCAGGGTAGAATAGCTTTTTTACTTAAAAAAATTTTAGTGTTACTTTTCCTTTAAGAACACTTCTGGCAAATGTATGAACAGAGGAGCCTATATAAAAAGATAAATAATAAAATGTAAAAATAGTGATAAAATTGTAGCGACATAGCACAATAGTTTTTTGGCTGCTGGGGTCAGTGACCCCCAAGTCTGAAGAGGAAAGCAAATAATTAAAAAAAAACTTTAAACAATGAAAAATGAAGACCAATTGAAAAACTGATCAGAACAGACCATTCTATAACATACTTAAAGTTAACCTGAAGGTGAACCACCCATTTAATATATGGTTAAACTCAAAAAGGAATCACTGGTATGAAGGTATGGTTGAAGACTTCTAATAAAGGAAAAAGATACCTTATGTATAGCAAGGTACCATTTTATTGTATCACTTTATTTTCCTAAGGTCAGCAGAACATATGGATACAATGTATTCTGCACTGGGAGCCTAATTTATTTTCCCTTGCACAAAAGAAATCAATGAAATATACATAAATCAGCTCGGGGTTATTGAGCAGTAAGTTGTATATATTATGTTTTCCCATAGGGAATGCTATTGTGCTTGTTTTACTCAGCAGAAAATACATATAGTATAGGTAAAACTGTAGAGGCCTAATCATTGGAAAAATATGCATAAAATGGGTAAAAATGAAAAGGCCTAATCATTCATATATATGTTTCTTATTCCAGCACATTTATTATGCAATTTTCCATGCGAACCCCTTACAAAACTCAAGTTCATTCTTTTAAAACAACATAACCTTGCAAAACAAAATAATACTGCTGAGAAGTAGCCCTCAGGGCCCACCAAGATAACCAATATTTTCAGAGCAGTTTAGTAGTACATATCAAATAACGACAAGGGAAATATTCTCTTCTATGGTATTATTCTACATATTCTATAACAAGTGTCTCTCAGCTCCACATTAGCATTTTTTCTAGGGTCTGTACATGTTAAAACTCATAAAGAGAGCAGTCTGGGAATGCAGTTTATTTCAATAATGATCATCAGAAATAAAACTTAAAAAACATTTCAAGGCAGTGGCCCACACAGTGATCTCTCCACCTTTACCACCATCTCCTTTTTTCTATGGGTACACAATTAAAATTTCAAACTAGGCCTGTTTCCTGCCCTTCCTTCAGAGAAACAGTCAGTCAAGTAAATGGAACAAAGAAGCATCTTGATATGTTTATCCCTGCGATGTATCCTTGCATCAAAATAGGCACTGTAGCTAGAATTTGTGGCTGTGCCTCCTTTCCAATAACATGAGGACCAAATTGGCATTCTGTGCAGTCTGACATTTATCTTCTGTCACTTGCAAAATATAAAGCTAAGGCAGTGCTGTACTCTATTCAAGGTCCAACCACTATACCACAGTATTAACTAATGCATATTATAAGAAAAACAATGTTTACAATAGAATTTATTAATATGTTTGATATGTAATACTGTGTTTATAATACAATTAATATGGCTGATGACTCCCCAATCTGATTTTAAAGGAATACGGTAATTGGAAAACATGTTTTTTTCAAATAGCACTTCTCAAACAGAATCCTGCATTAAAATCAGTATTTCAAAAACACAAACAGATTTAGTTTTGAAATTTCACATGGAGCTATCCATATTCTTCACTTCCCAGGGTGCTACAGCCATGTTACTTGTGCTTTGATTAACTTCAGTCACACTTTACTGCTGAGCTGCAAATTGGAGTGATCTCACTCCCCTCCCAGCAGCCAATCAGCAGAACAATGGGAAGGCAGCAAGATAGCAGCTCCCAGTAGATTTAAGAATAGCACTCAATAGTAAGAATCCAAGTCCGGCTTGGGACTCCTCCACTTACATGGGAGTAGGAGAAACAATAGGTTACCTGAAAGAAGTTCTAATGTGTAGCACTGGCTCCTTCTGAAAGCTCAGAAGGAACAGTGCACTAAGATGGCTGCCTACACACCAAAATTAAAGTTAAAAAAACAATCTTTTATTCCTTAAAGGACAATGAAAGGTTAATATAAATTAAAAGTAAGTCTAAAGGCATTATTTTTAAGTACTTACTGCATATCTAAATTCCCAGATCCCTGCTTGTTTCTCTGAGATATGGTGCTGGCAGCCTACAGCAGTGTGAAGACTACAGTGACATCACTGAAATCTCTCTCCCCTTCCTGTAGGCTGCCAGCGGCAGCCTTCCTATTCTCTGATCATGTGTGTAACTTGATCCTGTCTCCTGTTCTGAGCTACACATGCCCACCAGCCAATCAGAAGCGGATCTGGCAGAGGGGAGGGAATGAAACACATGTGCAGTATGAAGCAAGGAGGGAAAGGAAGGGAGAATACCTTTTTAGAGATGGCTGCCTGTTCTAGAAAATGTGAAGTAAGTGTGACTGAGTAAATATTTGATTAGGTGAGCCAAAAGTGTGGCATTTTTACTAAACAATAGGAGGACTATTGGGCAGTATGCTTTTTAAATTTTGACTTGCATTCTCCTTTAAGTTAAAAACCATGAATGGCTACTGAGTAAATTATTTGTTGTGTAAACAGTTTAATTTAGAAATAAAACGTACACCATAAAATCATGACAGGATCCCTTTAAAATAAACCGCTACTGGTTATGAACTTGTTTTGGGAGGTTGTTACTGTACGGTTATAGAAACAAAGGAATAATTAGAATACTATAATAACACTATGGAAGTCCTTGTTAATATAACCTCTTAGCTGTAGCCGATTGTTAAAGCTATGGCACCGGTTGTCAAGTACCCAATTGCTGGTGCTGTAGATATTATGTTGTAACAAAAAGAGCAGTGAGGTGCAAGTGGATACTCCTGGTACCTTCCAACCAGTAACATGCCAAAAAATCAAATAAGAGATCACTTGCTGTAGATTTTATGTTCATGGGTTCCATTGTTTCCTAGGAATTGCAAGTTTCTAGCAAATGCATGGTCAGAAAAAAGCATCAAAGTGGTGGGCGTTTATAGAGTTTGACACAAAGTTGCAGGTTTAGCTTGTGATCCATACATACACTTAAAGAATTCATACACCGGGCATCTTTCAAAGTGTTTCTGTTTGGCAATTAGCTCAAGCAAGAAAATCAGAACTAATGCAGAGATGTTGCTAAACTCACTTCACTGGTTAGTGCCCCGGTCAAGTGAAAACCAAAGATACAAGGAACAAGGAATTATGGTTTATAAAAAGTGCCTGACCATATCTGCACATGTACAGCCACTATTGGAGTTTGGTGTGTGACCGCATCTGGTGTACTTATTCACAGTAAAGATAAAGCAATGTTATTTGTCAAAAAATACAATTAACCTTCATTAGCCTATAAAGCATTAATGACGCTGGCAAAAACAGGACCAATGCTAACAATTGAACTCTGCCAAGGAAATTTTTGTGAAAGATGTATTCCCAATGCCATCTGTGTCATATCTCTATAATTTTAGATCCTCACACACAATTCTTGATGTAATATAATTCCTGCCCCCATTCTGGGCCCCACAGAACAATATTTTTGTTAGATGAGGAAATTAATATCATAGTAAATGTAGCACAACATATAAACCTGTTTTGACAAGCATGTAAAATCCCAGTAGTTCTACATGAAATCTGCACAATGTTTGAACTCCAAGGAAAGAAAGTGTTTTCTTTTTAATTTGACAAAAAATAATAAACTATTTCCCATTCTTGGCCTCACAGAATCATATTTTTGTTAGAAGAGGAAATAAATGTCATACTAAATGAAGCATTATGTGTACACCAGGTTGGAAAAGTAATAAGGAAGTTGTATAAAAGATCCGACGGTTTCTGGCTATAGTTGCTAACATGAACAGGTATGGGACCTATTATCCAGAATGCTCGGGGCCTGGGGTTTTCCAGATCTTTCCATAATTTGGATCTCCATAACTTAAGTTTGCTAAAAATCATTTAAATATTGAATAAACTCAATCGGCTTGTTTTGCCTCCAATAAGGATTAATTATACCTTAGTTGGGATCAAGTACATGGTACTGTTTTATTATTACAGAGAAAAAGTAAATCATGTGTGTGTGTGTGTGTTTTGTGTTTTTGTGTGTGTGCACAACTGGCACTAGCACTGTAACTTGTAAGTTTATGTCAGCCTTTCAGCTGTGCACCAAAGTCTCATTTAAAATGTAACACTCTGAGTTCTAGGAAGAAACCTGGTGCGAAACACGTGGGCATATCAATGCCAAGAGTAGGAAAAGGTCAAGGGATTGTGACACTCGTTTTGACGCCGGGAAAACTAATTCTGATATTGCTGAATAAACAGTGCCTGCCATTTCTACTACTGATGTGCACAGTGAAATAAGGTTACAGTGGTATGATATTAAAATAAACCATTACTTATTCTTTGCTGGCGTGTCTTTGCAT
Source organism: Xenopus tropicalis (assembly GCF_000004195.4). Lineage (NCBI taxonomy): Eukaryota > Metazoa > Chordata > Amphibia > Anura > Pipidae > Xenopus > Xenopus tropicalis. The sequence continues at coordinate 74,084,452 of NC_030680.2, forward strand.
TACATTCATAGTACCCAAAGACACGGCCAATAGCAGAACCTGCCTTTGGCAGAAACTAGACAGATCAGATGCTTGTAACCCACTCATATACTTTTTTTTTTTATAGCAATGACAATTCTGTAGTACCCAAGCTGGAGCCCGTGTAGCACAAAGACATTACCATCCCCAAGAAATGCAGCAATACTGCTGAAAAAAAATAAATTATGTGTAGGCAGATTTCCTATCCCCCCCCTTCAGTGGCCCATGAAGGATGTTGTGAAGCGACTCATGTTACCCTTCATTCCGGTACCAATGGAGTTAAAGCTCTAAAGCAGGTCTTATCAGAAATTTCAAATGGCCATTTATCTAAAATAAGTCAAATCTTTCACATCAGACTAGTTTGGTGGGAGCAAACTGTGGACAAAAATTATTTTCATAGTGCAAAGGAATGCACAAACCAATTCACAATCTCTAATAATTTAGACTCAACATTTCTTTCAGATTTCTTTATGTATTGTGACCAACACTCGTATCTGACATAGAACAAGTATAGGATCTATTATTTCCAGCACATATATTCTTATATATTGACAATATAAGGGGCAACCACTACAAATATTCCTACCCCAGACACAGCAACATGAGTCATTGCTAAGCTCTAAAGAAAGCAGACAATGCATGAAAGAGAAGAATGCAGGCCGAAAGGTACAAAGGGTGATTTGTGTGCGCTTGAACTGAGGATTCAAGTGAAACAGACGGTGAGCAACAAACCTGGACGATGGAAAAAAAGAGGGGGGAGGCAACAATCTGTATATAAAGTCTGTACTGTAGATGAAAGCTAGACCTATGTAAAATGAAATGCACAATTTTTATATACATTTAATATGCTCATACTCCTACCCTCATGAAAAGGTATACATGTTACAGAGTAATATTCTGTGTCAAAGAATTTAAGTTTACCTGTTATGTGCCCAAGTATTCACTAGCAGCTAGTATATAATGCTGCAGAGAGCATCCACCACTCACTTGAACACTGAAAATGGACACTTTTCCCTGGAAGTGAGCAATCCTATTCTGACAAACGCTTGTTCAAATCTGTGCAGTCATTATACAGTTTCAGCAGCTGCTTCTCAGAAAAGCATCACTATAAGATCATTAGATAGTCAGGTGGCCAGAAGCCCTGCATCCAAACGTGTGCCATGGGCCATACAGGCTCATTGCAGGATCCCAGTCTGACAAGTACCTGTGCTATCAGCCCAAACATTTCATTAGTGTTTCTTCTAGTAAGCTCAGGATCCCACTTCGACAAGCACCTGAACTATATTCTGACAGAGCGCAGACTGAGGCAGGTGCTTGTCAAAGGGGGGATCCTAAGCACTTATTAGAAATGCTAGTGATAGGTTGAGGCTGGCTGACACAGCACAGATCTGTGGCCTACAGCAAACATGTGAATGCAATGCCTCTGGGCAGCTGATAAGCAGCTCAGAGTGATGTGTTTTTGACAAGCAGCTGCCTAAACTCTATACTGCCAGCACAGATTTGAGCAGGCACTTGTCAGTATAGGATCACTAGGTTTTTATATGAATATGAGACTGCTGTGGGCAACCATGTTAACAGACTTGGCCACAATTTTAATAAATGAACAAAGAGTAATTTGGGCCAGCTCCTGCCAATACAGCGAGCCCCCAAGAGCTCTCTTGGTCATTTTATTTTTTTTCAAGGCTGTAGTTCCAAGGTGGCACACCTGGGGATGATGTGTTCTACAGTAAGCACAGACCATTTCTTCATTGCCTGCTTTATTTTTATTAAAGTTCCCCTGCTTGAGGGCAGTTCTATCACAGGCTTCCTAGTCTAGGAAGGGCCCAGAGATCTTTGCATAATAATATTAATTACCGTTCTATATCAGTAGCTACACACAGATAACAAGCAGACAAAAGCTACTGATGATTGGGATGATGAATCACAAATGCATTTTACAATCAGTCATTAAAATGACAGGCCAATAGAACAAGACAAAATGATTTATTAGGATGGCTCGGTTATTGAAGCCACCACAAAAATTCTGGCTATAACTGTTTAAATTGTAACATTTATTAAGGTTGGCAACCTAGGTCTCAGAATTAATGGGAAAAAAGTAAATACTGTACATATTACAGTAGTACTTACAAATTTATTACCAGAGATTCCATATCCCCTCCCCACCCATGGGGCCTACCAGATGTACCAAGGTGCACTTTGGTTGGCCAGAAGTATTACTGAGACTTGTGAAGGCGGGCCTGGTGCAAATTTTTCATCTGGCACCTTAGTGCTTAGATACTAGATGGCGTAAAAGCAGGATCCAGTTTCTAGGCCAGAAGGCAAAATTATTAGATTGTATTAGAAGAGCAGTAGTTGGAACAGAGATTTGCCTGGGTTGCCAGCAAAAAAAATAAATACATTCTGGACCCCCTCCATAGCCAGGGATTCCCCATGTGTATTCATCAGAGGGGGCAGGACCCTTACACCACTGAGCTGGAAAGTTCTTCTTAGCCAGTGAGCCCAAACTGCAGTGATGGGTGTCACTGAATGGGTATATTTTCTGCCTTGAGCTGCCATATAATAATCCATATAAATAACACTGGATATTATCACTCCAATGTTGATTTATTTTGTTATGGTATCTCTGTGCATGTTAATGATATATTGCATTTAAAAAGAATGGCACTGCTAGACAAAAAAAAAGCAGGTTTAAGGTGGCAACATCATGAAATTGGGTATTAACAAGTATAAAGGCACAGTGTTGCAAGGTGACTAGAAGCATTGCTCAGCAAGTGTCAATCATCAGACAGTACAGGTATGGGACAGGCTTTATTCATCTCATCAAAGTCTTTCAACTAACCATTTATTTATTTATGTAGCATCATCAAGTTATGGTGCCCTTCAAGGCAAATAGGACAATTCAACCCTGTGTTTTGTTGCTCTGTGAGCAAAGAACAAAATGCTCCGAATTGCCATCCACTGATTTATTTAGGGTTAAAAATGCTGAGCGTCTTCAAGCAATTAATTGCCTGCACTAAATTGCACCAGGCGCTTTAAATTCAAAGATAATGGAAGAGTGGAGTGTTAGGTTGCCTGCTCATGCAGCTTCAACATGCTCACAAATGAGACAAATGCTCCAACTCCCCAAATGTGTGAAAGATGATGCTATCTAACATATAGTCATAGTAGATGTACACACTACTGGACACAGCAATCTAATATTTTTCCACTAATGTTTAAAGTATTACACTAATGGCACACCAGTATTTTTGTTTTCAACTGTAGAGAGAACCACACTGATTAAAATGCCACTCGTGCCTGGGTGCCAAACTAAAACAACAGAACAAAGGAGTCTTTGGGTAATGGAACTCGAGGCAATCTGCAGAAATCTGCACATTACTTTTATTGAGGCATTATAATCTGGTAGGCGTTCCAAGAGTAGCATTGGTGGGGGGCCTGGGTTGGTTGTATCTGAAGTGTGCTTTAACTTGGTCTTTAAATCCTATATGAGCAGGGTCTTTTAGATACACTTTGACTTACCTTCTCCCTCGGGTGCCTCCAAATGCTCTGACTTGGGTTCTCTGTGTTGTCCCTCTGCTACTTTTACAGCAACAGCTCGGCAAATAGCTCCAAGTTTTCTGTCCAGTGATCTGACCCCTGCTTCTCTAGTATACCTGAAGTTGAATTGGGAATCCAGTGTATAATATATAGATTTTAAAGTGGTGGACACACTTTTGTAACTGGAAAAATGGCCACCTATCACAAGAATTGAAACAACAGCCAAAGCACTGAGCTTTAACACCCCTCTGAATTGATAATCACCACTCTAGAGTGCTAATGGGTAGTACATTTTGAAATTAAAATGTATTAAGAAGAAACAAAATATATATTTTAAGCAGTCACTTGTTTTTTAAAATGTATGACTGCCCTTTTAAATTCTATCTGTGGCAAACACTGAATTTTCCCCCTGGATGAGTAACTATGACTTGCTGGATTTTGGTTTTCCAGCTACAAATGCAATTGCTCTATTTTTTTATGCGTTTATATTTATGAATGTATGCAACAAAAGCTCTGCCAGTTTGTTTATGTTGGATAACTCATGTATAATTTGTGGCATGCATTGTGGAAGCAACAATAAAAGTTGCAGGTTCATTTAAATTAAAGGGAAAAAAATCTACTAATCTGGCCACAAAACATATACAGAACTCAAAAAAGTAAACTCAAAAAACAAATAAAGGAATAAATAGGAAGGGTGGGGCATTAGGTGAATGTTTTTTATCCTTCAGGACACATTTCCTGTTAACATACCGAGTTATAATCTCCAGAGTAGCTTCCTGAGGAATCTGTATTTGTTCAGGGGTTAAACCGTGCTGGGCAAGTTGCTTTGAGATAAGATGCCTGTGAGCTATTTCTAATTTCTCTTCTTGACTGTAACCTAAAAAAAAGCAGAATTGGCTAACAGGATACACATGCAAAACTAAAAAAAAACAAAAAAACAACAACATAGAAATTGATAGTATTTCGCGTTTGGCCCTTGCAAGGTAGATAATTAAATTTCTGGCACAAAGACAATCCCCCCGCCTTCTGCTTATCTGTAAGCCAAAAAAGTCACAACAAACAGGGAAGGGAGGGGGTTGTTTAAACAGAGCTTGTTATATCTAGCTAAGTTAACTCAATTTTAAATGTTGGGGCGAAGACTGAAGGGGCAATTAGTCACAGCAATTTTTTTTAAAAAAACTAGTCATGGCCACTAATTACCTAGCCAAAGCAACTAGTTGACGTGACACTACCTCCATTCTCATGCAAGTTGCCGCATGCGAAGGTGGCAACTAGTAGCCGCGACTAGATTTTAAAAATTGCAACAACTAATCGCCCTATCTGTCTTCATCCTTAAAAGAATACTGTCATAAGAAAACATGTTTTTTTTTTTCAAAACGCATCAGTTAAAAGAGCTTCTCCAGCAGAATCCTGTTTTCAAAAACACAAAAAGATTTTTTTATATTTATTTTTCAAATTTCACATGGGTCTAGTCATATTTTTCATTTCCCAGGGTGCCACAGCCATGTGACCAGTGCTCTGATACACTTCAGTCACACTTTACTGCTGAGCTGCAAGTTGGTATGATATCACCCCCCTCAGAAGAACAATGGGAAGGTAGCAAGATAGCAGCTCCCAGTAGATATCAGAATAGCACTCAATAGTAAGACTGGGACTCCTCCAGTTACATGGGAGTAGGATAAAAAAAAATAGGTTACCTGAAAGCAGTTCTAATGTGTAGCTCTGGCCCTTTCTGAAAGCTCAGACTCGGGCACAATGCACTGAGATGGTGCCTACACATCAATATTACAGCTAAAAATAAGTATACCATAAAAATAATGACAGTATCCCTTTAAGATAGTGTAAAAGCAAATCCTGCTTTATTACTGCTTTATAATAATAACTAAGTTATTTAAGAAATAAGTTGTTGTTTTTTTTTCAATTTAAATAATAGGCAGAATGTTTTTCGCTGTTTATTATGCGACATATTCAAAAGCAAAAATACGCCAGCAAAAAAGCTGTCAAGGTCATATAGTCAGTGGTAGCTGTCCTTTTTACAACCGGAAGATATTTTTTTGCTTTGTGTTTCAGAGGTTTTTGGGGTTTTTTTTACGCTTTCATTTGTGTGAAATAAAATTCACTTTTTTTTGCATTTTTTCCCACATCTTTTTTCGTTCAAGCTTTTTTTTTTTTTTTTTTTTTTTTAAAGGCTGTTTTAATCATTTGGCATTCATAGTTTTAGAGAAAATGAGTTTAGTAAAAGTTTAAAATGTGAATGTTGATAAATGGGCCTCTAAGGGTAGATGTTCTGAAGGGTAGTTAAGTAGCACAGTGTCTACAGTGTGTGTTTATAATAGTGATAGCCAGTTGTATAAATCAAAATGTTACTGATCTCATTACCTATTATCATGCACCTACAGAATAATTAATTTAACAACTCCTGCATACCTGCAGACTCACTTACAGTACAGTACTTACCTGGCACCTCTATAACCTCCATCCTGTCAAGAAGTGCAGGTGGAATTGTGGAAATGGTATTGGCGGTGGCAATAAATAGGACCTGAGAGAGGTCAAAGGCCACATTCAAGTAGTGGTCAGTGAAGTTATGATTTTGCTCTGGATCCAGCACCTTCAAAAACAAAATGAAAGCAGAGTTTTTGTGTAAACAAGCATGATCTTTTTGGCAGTACTGCACATTAAACTGACAGAAAGAACCCAAACATGATTCTTTGCGGAGTACAATAAAATTAAATGAGATACACATATCTCATGAGGCACATATTAAATACATTAAGACAGAATCCAACAGAAGATGAAACATGTCCAGTCTAATGTATTGGTCAGTATAAAATGCTTCAGGTAGAGAACTCCACAATGTATTCTAAAAAACCCTTTTTGCACTAGTTAGGACTATACAGAATTGTGTCTGACATAAGTTAGAAATAAACACTTGGGAATTAAGAGAGAGTAGGACTAACATTTCAAATTGATTGTTTGTGTGTACTGTGAATCCTATGATCCCAGGAGATGGCCCTTAATTCTTAAAATGGCAATATTCTATTTAGTATTACCCAACTACTATTAAAAAAGTATATTTCTGTTTATTTAGATAAAGCAGGGTTTTACATATGAGCTTGTTTATGCAATATATTTTTATAGAGACCTACATTGTTTGGGGGTATAGTTACCCTTTAAAGAAAGAAATTGGCAACCTCTACAGAGAAGTTGACCTTAGCATGGATGACTTGATAAAACCATTGGTTAATCCCAAAGAAAAATCAGACTGATTAACTGGCCTCTTTGGAGAAAGGCTTACAAGACCGTACAGAAAACACCAACTAGACCAGGCAAAAGAAAATTGTCAGCAGTGAGCAAAACGTGAGCAACCAGTTACAATAAGCCTGCTGGGGCTTTAGGGGTCATGACCACTGATTTCTCAATCAGCCCCTACCCTGCAATTTAATTGCTGCTAAAACAGCAATTTATACGTAGGTTATTTTCTGTAAATATGAATCCACACATTTATGGGAGTGGGGTGAAATTTATAAGCGGTGCTCTCAGGTTGTGCCTCACATAGAACTTGACTAGTACAGTATTAAAACACACAGAGTAGACATGTTAGCGTTAAATAAACCCAAAGGCATAAAAGAACACCAAGGATAGTTGCCATTTTTAAAAAAATACATATTGGACAGTTGTAAATTTAATTTTTAACATATTTTACAGAAATGTTCAATAATCATGCAACATGTTTTAGCATGTGAACTGATTTTAAAAATGATAAATATATCCCATGTACATTGCTTTAAATCATCTACAAACTTAAAGGAACAGTAACACCAAAAAATGAAAGTGTATAAAAATAATTAATATATTATATACTATTGCTCTGCACTGGTAAAAGTTGTGTGTTGTCTTCATAAACACTACTGCAGTTTATATAAATACCCTGCTGTGTAGCCATGGGGGCAGCCATTTAAATTCGAAAAAGGAGAAAAGGCACAGGTTACTAAGCAGATAACATATAAGTAGCAGATTCCCACTGTATTCTACACAGTTTATCGGGTATCTTCTTACAGCATTGGTATGCAAAATAAAATTCTGGTCATTAAAAAATAGGGGCCTATAGCATTTTGGCCCATTATGTGGATTTGCAGCCGTATTTCCAACCAGTGAAGAACATATAAGTAGAGCCCTCAATTTCTCTTTTTTTTAATACTGAAAATAATATGGACAAATGGACATCTGGTGTAAAAACTAATACACGGCACTATAATAAAATGATGTAAAAGTGCTACTACAAGTAGGAAGTACCCCACCAGAACTTTTTTTGTGACATATGGAGCAGGCTATTCATATCCCCTATCCAAACACTTATACGTATATCCAAACATAAATACAATAAGAGTAACATATTACATATAGGACAATCATGACATCCACTATTTTGCATCAGTCAATTTATTATCAGTGTTCTGGTATGCAATATGAAGAGCATATTTGATAATACATCAGAAAGATGTTGAAATGCCCATGTCCAACACTAACACTGGTGACAATTACAATCAGCTGTAAGCCATGGAAGGCACAACAAGTACAAACAACTAATTAATAAAAAAAATTTGCATTCTATTATACAGAGGCAGATTACAGTTTAAATCCCTATGCCTAAAACAGCTCTAGTTTATAATAATAAATGTACTATTATTTATAATATTTGCTTATTATATTATTTATCATTTATAATACTAAAACAGCTTTAGTTTATAATGAGAAAATATGGGATTATGTAAAAAAAAAAAAAAAAGACACTAATGGGCAGATTTATCAAAACATGAGTTTAGAGCTTAAAGGGGTTGTTCAACTTGAATTTAACTTTGATTATGATGTACACATTGATATTCTGAGGCAATTGGTTTTTTTTTTTAATTTCTGTTCAGCGGCTCTACGGTTTGGAATTTAAGTAGCTAACTGGTTGCTAGGGTCTTGTTTACATTAGCAACCAAGCAGTGGGTTAAATGAAAGACTTGAATATGAATAGGAGAGGGGCTGATTACTAAGATAAGTAATAAAAAGTAACCATATTAATACAATTTGTAAGAACACAGAGCAACTGTTTTTGGCTGTTACGGTCAGTGACCCCCATTTGGAAGCTGGAAAAATGTAGAAGTGAAAGGAAAATAGTTTGTAAAAATAAATAATGAAGACATTCTATAGCATACTAAAAGTTAATGTAAAGGTGAACTGCCCCTTTATTACATAAAAACTCACCCACGTTCTTTTTATTCCTATTTTTAGAAGCATATTTATCAAATTGTTCTAACTTTCACTCATTGATAAATACACTTTTAAAAATCCTATAGGAATGAATAGAATGTGAGTGTGCTTTTATGTAAGTCTCACATTTTGATAAATTTGCCACAAAGTTTTCCAAGGTGCAGTAACCCATAGCAACCAATAAGATGCCTAAACAGGCACCCTATAAATGCTACCTTGCTGTACCTGGGCCAATTTAGTGCCTATTTTTTAACATATGGGGTAATGCATATTACTTATTAACAAGAACTTTATTCTTGAGTATATATATTCTTGTATAAAAGTTGGTACATTCTAATTGTACCTTGATTTCCCAATAAGAGCTCACTCCTGGTGAGGGGCACTCATTGTCAATATGTTATTGCTCAGCATCCCCAGTCTTTCAAACACTGTGGTAACTCTGTTCAGAGAAGCATGCTCACCACCACTAAAAGCTAGAGCAGATGGCCATATTGCACCAATCAATTCATTTACTCTGAGAGCTAAGCAACTGAATCACACAGAAAGTGGGGGGATGGGGGTACACCTGTCACTTCATATTCTTTTCAGTCCTGTGCAGACCAATAAATGAAGGGGCTGTAAAACAATCTGTCAAAATTAAACACAAAATTGATGGTCAGGCAATTTGGTGTAAAATAAATGAATAGCCCTACTATATAGCTCCATGTATGGCTACCTTATCATGTTAGAGAAAGTGCTTCCCGGTTGCAAATACTGGGTGCTGGTACTATGATATAGGTTGACTTTTCCTTTTCTAGCAGCTGCTACAGATTTGAACAATGAATAATAAGTGCATTTGCAGAAACCATCCTGATACAGGAATGTGCATGGCAGATAGAAGGAAATCTAAATTGTAAGGCTTTTACTCAACTACAATTAAGACATTTTAGTATTCTTTTTCTATAGTCCTATATCAAATGTCATTATGTTGAGGAAGAAGTGGATAAAATGAAGGGGAACTGTGAAAAAAAGCATGGTTTCTATGTTTGTGGTAGCTTGACAAGGAGCGAATGGCTTTGAGATGTGCAGGCTGGCAGCCCAGTTCAGACAGGCAGACGTGATAGGCGGCTGTGTGTGTCTGGCCGTATAATGCATGGTTTTACAAACTCCATGAAGCATTTAATGAGGCGGCAAATGGATTTTAGAGCAGCATGAAGATTTTAAACTTGAGATGGTCTGAAAGAAGCACATTGTATTTAGCAGTGACATCTCCTCTTTACTGAGAGTTTGCACAACCATGAAATACCGCATGCTTAACACATCTAGGCCTGATATCATATGAAGTAAAGAAGTATGTGCTCTGTATATTTGTTATATATATCCTATGTACCCTCCTTTTGCTATTTTGTAATTATATAAATAATATAACAGGATCACAGTTTAGCAGGACCAAAGAATAATGAATAGTCACATATAACTTTTTATTATTTTGAGTTTTTGTGTCAAGATATGCATTGTAACAAGCTTCAAAATAGTTTTTTCTTTTCGCTTGAATGAATTCCGAAACTTTAGTACTTGTTGCAACAAATACGATTTTGTCGCTCAAATTGTCACAAAGTACAAAAAAGGAAATTGACAAGGCAGAAAATACGCCCAGTTCTAAAACTAAAAAAGTACAAATTTTTCCCATTCGGAGCCAATTGTACTTTGATAAAGCAGCCCCCTAATATCTCTTGACAAATCAGATCTGCTATTTACAATTTAAACATTTAAGGACAGAGATGGATGCAGATATAATATAATTCATATATTACATGTGGAAAATCTGAAATTTAGGATTTTGGCTAATTACCCACTGTCCGTTATAGATAAAAATAACTCTTCTGCATTAACAGCCAAAGTACATAATGACGTCAGTGTCTTCATTTTAATAACATATCTTTGGGTTAATACTCAAGCTGACCTTTTGCACAGTCTACCACTAATGCCTAAACACAGCCGAATGTTGGGTGTTACAATTCAGTACACTACAATCTTTATGTAATTCCTTCATCAACACACAGCTGGAACCATGATTAAGACAGGATATAAAACTGTGAGCAAAACAATCAATTCCTGTGACCCACAGGCCTCGATCAAATTTTACTTGAGGTTGGACTGACCCTATTTATGGCTAGTTTCTTATATGAACTGTTGACTGGCATTGTCATACCAGAGGTGGCAATGCCTGCTGTGAAAAAAAAGGTGTTAAAGGAGAAGAAAGTCATAATCCCTCTGGGGCCCCAAATGTTAAGCACCCACTCAAGGGTGCTACCGCCACAAGGCCAGTTCAGAAACTCCCCTGAGACAGCACCAGCCGCAAGTTACCAGGAGCAGCATAAAGAATTTTGGCATCTGTAAGGCCACCTCAGGGCAGGATAGACCCCAGAAATGCCCCTGCACCTACTAGTGATTACAATCGCTTACCTGATACCCTGGGTAGTGCTCCTGTTCAGGGTACTTCTAAAGAAGTCCAGGCACCAGGCTTATCTTTCTATGAAAAGGTCTGGGAGTGCCTGGGTGTGCTACTTCTAAAGGAGCACCATGTTGCAATCTTTTTCCTCTTCTCGGATCCTCTCTCTGGCCCTGGGCCACGTGCTCATGCCTAGTACAGTGACAAGCTGGCCTTTCACTTTTCACTCTTCTGCACATGCACACCTGAACCAGAATGTCAGACATAGTAATACTGTGGGCCAGAGCAGTTTTCATCAAACAGGAGCACAGAGTAAGCAATTATAAACCTAACATTTTGGCACACCCTGGACATTATTCCTTTTCTGTACCCGATTTTATGTGGAGATCTTAAGCATTACATGTTTAATGCCTTTGCATTTTATAACATGGACATAAAGAAAAAAAAAAGTGGGAAACTCACATTTTTTTTATTCCTGGAACACTACCATTTCAGAGAGGAACAAACATAGTCATGTTTTGTCACGGGAAAAAAATCACAAACGGAAATCACATTGTTCCATTCATTTTTAATAAGGCTAAAATTCTACTGTTTTAACTGACTTCTATAAAAACTCAATTAATTTGCCAAGTTTTTGTGTGTGAATTTTTGAAGTTTTTTTCTTTAATAAATTGTGACTATTGGTGTTTTCAAAACACATTCTCAAGTATATTTGCATTTTTCTCACTCAAATGTTGAAAATTCTGCCTCAAAATCTCTGTGATTATAATTATTAGTAAATATTCTGCATACCATACAGCAAAATATGTATGTCCAAATTGACTTCAGTTTAGAAGAATTATGGCAAAGTGTTTTTCTGGCACAAAATGAATACATTGCAGTCACCAGGCTTTAGTGAAGTGCTTTTTTAAACACAACAAGCTTACTGTAAGACTATTTTATAACTACCAACTCTAGGAAAGCCTTGTGAAATTAAAATGGCCAAGTTTTCCACTGGCAGTGTTTTGCAGCATATAAACACTTTCTGTTGAGAGCTTGCATCCATCTCTCAAAGTTATTTACAAAAGGTCATCTAAAATTAGAACAAATGCACCCCTGTTTTCTATCTGTCATTGGAAATAGGAAGGTATTTTGTTTTCAGCAGTGACTTCGAGGACAGGAAATGTAGGACATTCCAAAGACGCAGCACTGCCATGTAGTGAGATTTCAATACTGTCAAATACATGATATTTAAGTAGATGGAAAATCCCCATCATAAATTTGGAAAAGTAATTAGCAAGCATTCCAACATGTTTTTAATACGGCAATAGCGTTCCAGAACACACTTTCTAATGAACCAAAGCATGCTCATTGTGATTAAATGTTTGTAAATGGATACCATTAGTTATTGCAAAAGAACAAAAAATCTAAAATTTAAATATATATCAGTAACAAATTTTTACTGAACATTTAAACATTATTAACATTTAAAACAATTGCAGAATATCATTTTCATATATCACTAACAGGTTATGCAGTAAATACAGAGCTAATAAACTACAATTAAATAGCTTTTTGGTGTCTTGCTTGCAGACTTAAGGCTAATAGGGGGGAGCAAATCTGCAATTGACAAAGTTACTTCAGCTGAACTACGGCTCAGCATTTTTTGGGGTCAACTTATTTAAACAGGGTAATATACATGCCATATGCCAGTAATTTCCTATGAAATAGGGCCCTCTGCTGCCTTGTCCCACCAATAGTGGGAAAAACATATGGAATAGTTCAAAACTGTGAGGTTGGCCCTTCAGGACGGCCTGGAACAGGGACTGTTTAAATTTGTAGAGAATGGCTATTAGCTGTCTTACATGCCCTTGGAAGCCTAGTTTAAATGTTGGGGTTAAAAGAAAAAGTAAACCCTAAGAAACAAATATGGCTTTAAATGCCAGACAGTAAATGGATAGAGGTGTATCTTTTATGCCTATGCTTTTTCCTGTTACATTTAAAACATTTCATGTCATGTGTTCAGAGCTTTTAGAGCATGCGGTAAGGAAATGACCTTGTTGCGGCCTGTGCCTTCTGCCACTCCATACCTGGGCGGGTAGGCAGTGGAAGGGGGGACACCTATGTGCCTTCCCCTGCTCGCCCCTTTAGCGCAGGCAGCACTTAGCTCTAGGCGCAGACCACAGTTCTCCGAAACAGAGCACAGAGGCCTGCAGCTATTTGCACAAACCCAGGGGCAGCATGCAAAGTGCAAAAGGAACCTTAGCAACTATCTTTTTATACAGCTGCCTCTACCTGACTTTATATCATACCATTTTTATAAATTGCTTTCTGTCATGCTTATTGGTAATCATTTTGCTCAGTGTCAGACTGGGTTGCCTGGGGCCCACCAGGCTGCCACCTCAGGGGCCCACCACCCCAGAAATCACCAGAAGCTACCAGCCTTTAATACCCCCCCCCCCACTGCATAATTTCTACGTCTGCAATAGGGGGTGGGGGTGGAGCGCTCAAGGTTCCTGGCAGGGAACAGACCTGGGTCAGCAGGCCCTCCAAGTTTTTTCTCGGTGTCCCGCTGGCCTAGTCCAACCCTGATTCTGCTTACTGTGCAAAGGCATAATTATAGCCTCAAAATACAGAAAAAATGGTAATAAATTAACACTAGTGACATTCATCCAGTTTAAAAAGCACTCATTTAGTAAGCTAAATTGTAGCACAGTTGTGATACAACTTAGGGCAGAGCAGTTGGCTTAATGGCAGACAAACAGCAGTGCTCTCCCCAGACAGTTTTTGCTGGACAGATCTCCCATCAATGATTCATACCTGTCTAGCACCATCCTTGGCAACATCCTGCACAGTAACAGAATAACTTTACAAAAGCTGGTAGGACTTGTATTGTATTTTGCACTGTATCTGCAAAAGCACACAGTCCTACTGCCTTCTGTAAATACTCTTTCAGCTGGTGGGGAAGCAGTTAATTTTTTTTTCTTTTTGCTGGCTGCCCTTTTTTCCTACCCACCTGGCCAATTTTTCCACCTGTCAGAACACTGAAACAGTCTCATTTATGAAATGTATAGTAAGAACAAAAAAATAATGTAAATCGCATTTCCACAATGCATTATTCCTTCCCAGAATTCCAGCACATTTGGACACAACAATCCTGCACCCATAATTAAGCATAATTTTAGTATAACAGCCATTAAATGTATGTTGAGTGCTATGTTACTGGCTACACACAAACTCTTATGGTATTATTTGTCTTTGTAAACCTATTATTCTTCTCTTGAATGGCTTTTTGGGACTTAGGCATAGTTGACAATCAGGTATAGCTGTCAAGGGTGATTGTCTCAGATGTCATTCACTTGTGTTGTTGCAAGTTGGCTGAAGTCATAGGAAAACTGACAACATGTTTGAACAACCATGAAAGTCAACTGAAAATGCTTAAGAGACACCTGTCTGGCCCCAGCCAGGAAAAAGACTGTACAGCTTGTGTGAAAGCAAAGTTAAAGCCAAACAGAAAAAAATCAATAGTAATGCTATAGTACACATATGCAGAAGAGCTGAAAAATAGTGTAATTATGTAATAATAATTATGTAGAATTATTGAAATAAGTAACAATTGTAAATGAATATTCTGGAACAAACATTTTTAAGTTTCTTGTGTTGATACCTGTCTTTAAGGCTCAACTTGTGAATGACCCCTCATTTAAAGTGCAAAGTTACAGATATATAGAAACACCCAGCAACAATATCAGAGTCTAAATAGCTCTACTGTCTACTACTTAGAGGCCCCTTAGGGTAGTCAGACCAATAGTGTGGGAACCTGTAAATAAGAAGGCTACCAAACTGAGATAATTTCTCCTTCTTCTCAATCTGATTTAAAGGGGGATCTAAAATGTAACATTTGCTCTGGTTTTTGGTATGTTAAAGTATTTACCTCCCCATAGCAAAAAGCCATTAGAGTTTCTAATCTAGGACAAAGCTTGCATTTCTAAGTATTTACCTAGGAATCACTTTATCACTAATATACCAATTACTGAGCTGACTAGCATTTAATATGAGAAAAAGAAATAGAGTTACTAGAGAATAAACTACTAGTATTCTCCATACTTGGCTATCACTGGACATCCAGCTGTATTTGTAATGCAAAAGGATTTGTCAGTACAAATTTTCATTTATAATGTGCATGTTCCACAAAAAAAAAAAAACTAATCTGCTTTATGTTACACACCAAAACAATAGTGCATTTGTGAAAACTTGTGTAAGACTACTGCTGTGATGGTTGTGTAATGCACACCATTTGTTGGCAGCTGTGCAAACAGCTGGAGATCAGGAGTACAACTACTTATGTCTCTTATTTTGTCTGCAAATATCTCTATTTATAGGAAAAACATGCATTGCTATTTAAAGCTATGTAAATCCCTAAATGGGTTTTAAATGATGGGGAATTCAGGGGATTAAACTGCTGTACACAAACAATTTTTTTATTAACTCTAGAGAAAGCAATATACAGTAGATTTATACTCCTTTCTTCCCAGTCTTTTCATTTACTAGACTAGGGTGGTGCAACTAGAGGACCCTTGACCATATACAAACCTCCACATTATATTAAGCATGTTCAGTGTTTCCACAGGCTCATTTGCATTTTATAATTATTTTATCATAATTTGGTCAGAAATTGTGCAATATGTTGAACCATCACTTTGATGTAAGGAAATATTTGGTTAGACCAAAGCTTGGCTGTACAGAAGATCTCCATAGTTAAATGGTACCTTTGGAGTACTATGAGCTGCATATCATCTAAACCAAGTGTGTCTGTGGGAGAATGTATGCAATGGTTTGCCTTCTCCCACTGAGATACCATAGTAATATTTATATTCACAGCTATTCAGCATCACAGGAATTCCCCTCATCATGCAGAGATCATGTTAACAAATCCTCCGGTGAAAAGTACACTTACTAAATTAATTTTTAAAAAATATTAAAATGTGACCAAAACAGATCCACATTATTAATTAGCTTTCATAAATGTGTCTGTGAAAAACACATTTTTCAGTCTTTACGCATACATTTTTGTTACCTAAGGTGACACGTGACCCTCCAAGCTGCAGCAGATACCAAGTGCTCTCATTAGTCCATTAATGTCTTTCCTGGCAATGTGTCCTGGTAATTGAATAAAGGAGCTCTATTTTCTCTAACAGTGGGAAACACTAACTTTTTAGTATTTCAGTTCCTCCCTCCTTAAGTTTCTGTGAGTGCAGTGACCTTAAGCATAAAAGCAAATATAGAACAGCTATTCTCTCTTGTTGCCTCAGCAGGGAACCGCATTTTGTGGTTAATATCCCTGGGGCAAAAAAAATCACAAATCTCTTTGCCACATCAAGTATATTTTAACTAACCAAATCCTTAGAGGAATGGTGAATGTAGTTTCATTTTTCACAAAGCAGTTAATCTGACCTTAATTAGGAAAACATGCCAATAATGTTAATATTCTTGTCTTATACAATTCTTGTGATTCAAATCAAAACAGCTAAACCAGGGTTCCACTGAACACCACTAGAAATAAAACTGAACTACGCATATGTAAGTTACAAAATAAGGTTTTATATGGTCTCTCATTTACTTTTTGGAGTATTAGGTGATACTGCCTACTGCACTTGCTCATCAGACCCCCAATATGTCCTTATGTACTCTAAATGACAGCAGGGAGCCATGGCAACAGCTAGAAAAGCTGCTAACCAGAAACCCATAAATACCCTATACCTGCACAAGGACCTCTTCATTAAACCTTCCGTGCATGTACTAATGTTGAAACATTACTTGCACGATAACCAAAACCAAAACAAACTGCTCAGATGGGGATCAGGAAGATGGTTAAGGGTGGGAGCAGGAAGGAAGGGATTGATAGACAACTACCCTGGCCTGCACAACATTAATACAGTGGTGCCACTCCTTTCTGAAGTGCAATGACCAGTGTCTATGGGCACTTAGCATGGGGTAGGGTCCAAAGTGGGAAAAACATTGTGGTTTGATTAAGTTTTCCACTTTAGGCCCTGCCCCAAACTAAGCAAATGACTCCTAGCAACTCTGCTGGGACAGCTGGACAGTGAAGAATTTAACTTCAAATAGTCTTTACTACCCTAGTGTATCCTCTTTTGTCCTGTGATTCCCAGCCAAAATGTGTGTTCTGGCTATACTGTCACGCACCTGGTCCTAGCATTGGCGTTTTTAGCTTACTGGAATACATACTGTTTCATTAAAGATCAGCATCTATTTATATTATTCTTAGACTTTTCATACACTGAACAAATGTGCTATTAATTTATTAATAAATAAAATGTATATAAAAAGATGTTTTATATATATATATATATATATATATATATATATATATATATATATAAACATTTATATTGTAAATAAGCAAATATGTATTTAAATAAGTCAGATATTTTCCTCATCATGTCAACATCCCTTTCTCGACAGCTTCTCTGAAGTTTAAAAAGTAAGGGCTCCATTCATACCCTACAACACCGCTATTGCTATTGTTATGTAGTGTTAAGGATCAGAAAAAATATAAAATATTAACGGGAACTTGTCACCCTATAAAATAATTCCAAACCCTTTTCTATTATGTTAGTTAAGCAAAATAAACTTTACTTACACCATATAAATTATTATATTATTATTATTTTCCCCTTCAGTCTTTGGATTTATAGTCACAGCAAGCAGGCAGGCACCATTCTGTGAACACTGTTATTAAGGCAAGCTTATATCACCCCAAAATCTTATGCTTTTGCCATCTAGGAAGTGCTAAATGGAAAGTAAATGTAATTGTAATTAAAAATCTGAATTGTCAGTCATATATTGCCTGCCCACCTCTATGCCTCAGACATAGAGGCGGGGCAGGCAATATATGATTGACAGCTCAAAGTTTTTAAATACAGTATATTTATAACAGGTATGAATGATTTCATTAAAAAAAAAAAGAATTTTGGTTTCTTGTTTAATTTGTAAAGGCATTTTATTATACAGCTTTGTATGTGTGGGTGACAGGTCCCCATTAACACTGCATATGTATTAGACAAACCAGTTGGGTCTATACAAAAAAAAGCCATTAACTGGGAAATCACGTTATCAGCTAAACAAAAATAACCTGCAGTATTATTACCACTTTATAACTGTATCCAATATTGCCTATATTTAAATATTGGATTTGCAGTTTGTTTTTGCAATACACTTGCAATATACTTTTCTTTTTTTTTTTTTTGGAAAAACTTAAGATGATGAAGACTGGCCAGCTCCTAATTTACCCTTTTGTTTAGATACAGTCCATGGGGCACATTCATAAAAACGAGAGTTCAAATCCCTGATAAATTCAGATTGGATACAATAATTTCTTAAGATCGCAAATATCACAAATATGTATCCGAACGATCGTAAAATGCAGGAAAACCTTTCAGACTTTGATCCTTCTGTGCATGGTTCTGGAAGCCTCCCATAGGAATCAATAGCACTGTGCAGCTCCAACCTGGCCCAAGGAAAGTCATGATACCAAAGCTTGAATGAATCCGAAACTTTCGTACTCGGCGCGACAATACAAATTTGTTGCAAAGTACGAAAAAGTCGTGAAAAATACGAAAAAGTCGCTGAAAATATGCTGATCGAACGCTCAGAGCATTCGTGGATTAGTAAATCTCCCCCCAAGTGTCAATATTTGGCACCACCCTTAAAAATATAGTTAAAGTAAAACAGAATTGTTCTTAGATATTGCTGGAACCTTGAGCATTGCATGAATTAAACAAAGCTACTACTGTGCTTTACAAAACCAGCAAAATGCACTTAACTAACATTTTCTTGCACATTTGCAAGAAATATGAAATATTAATCATGGCTTGGCACAGGTTCTAAAAGAGTGAGCATCTTGGACCTATTATCGCAACCTCAGAAAACTCTTTTCGCTATAAAATGCATATTTCCATCCATGTCTCCCTATTTGAAAATCCTTCAAGGTCTTCTGTTAAGACAATGTTGCATTTTCTTTATTTCAGCACCTCATTATTTTATTTTGGTTTACAGCATCTCTTAAATTTTGCCATAAACTGTGGAATTTGTAAGTAGACATTTCCCAAGCAGAAACTGTAATGAAAACAACATGTCATTTGGCTGTGTTTTTCTTCATGTTCCTTTCCTTTTGGGTTAGCAATACATATAGCTCTGATTAATCAATTAACTGAAGCATCCATATTTCAAACAGGTGCTGAAATATTCTATCACAGCTTCTTGAGCTTCATGAACTTTGAACTTGCAGACTTCAGTTTTTACAGCAGTTATTATGGTTTATTTATAGACCACAAGCATCTTATCTGTAAGATATCAACATTACTAATGGAAAAGAGGTCCCTACTTGTAATGGAAACTTCTGTACTGTTTTTTAATCTGGTATTATAACTTAGCTGCCTTCCTCTAAAAGGTTGTATCAGAGATAAGATAATGACCCCAGTACTCTGAGTCTCAGGGCAGATTGTAATGTAATTTAGCAAGATAATCCATTATTATTATTATTATTATTATCTCCAAAATCACTAAGCAGAGACAACCAAGCAAGCTAGCATATGTTTACCTTTGCAGGGCACAGGCCTGAATTAAGAATCTTTGGGTTCTGGTAAATGCCAGAAATGAATTGACTATTTACTGGGCTAGCCATGGGCTGTTTGGCCTCTGCTGTGTACTTGAAAGAAGAAGACCTGCAGGAGTAAGTAGGGAGGCTTTGAAGGAAAAAGCCGCCTACATATTTAATTAACCCTTGGGTTACTAGTAGTACAGAGCTCCTTTACTGGGTACTCGTGGGTTCATTTATGAGGCATACTTCTCAAAGTAACTTTTAAAATTTGCAAATTCCTGCATAAGGATGTTATTAATAATTTTCTGTTTTAAACTGACAAAACAATTCACATCTGTTTGAAATCAGCTTCCTGTTTCAGATGTTAGGCCCATGTAACCCAATTAATATAAATAACAGAGATTTAGGGTGAAAAAGAATGCAAAGGACAGCTTCATAAATATCTAACAACTTGTGTGTATGTGTGTGTACACTGGCAACCTGTCTGCTGCTTAAAGGAAAAGTAACACTAAAAATTTTCAAGTAAAAAATCTATTCTACCCTGCCCCAATAATTGTCCTATCCTACAAACCATTTATTATTTTGAATGTTTTAGTTCAAAATACCTGTTAAAAGTTGGCTTCCGGCCATTTGAAGAAAGGCGATACAGCGATGCAGGGGAAGTATCAGGGGAAGTATCCACTATGCGGCGATCCATGTACAGGAAGGAGTCAGGCTAGGCTCGATCAATCGATCGCCGCATAGTGGACGCTTCCCCTGCATCGCCGTATCGTCTTTCTTCAATTATTGGGGCAGGGTAGAATAGATGTTTTACTTAAAAAATTTTAGTGTTACTTTTACTTTAAGGCAAACTGCAGCCTCTCTGATAAATCAGTGTTTAGAAAAGCACATCTTTTTCTTAAATTAATATGATTTCTTAAATGAATATGTAACAACGTGCAAGATTAACCCCCCCCACCTTTTTTTTAGATGTATGCAATGCTTAATGTATTCCAGCTGATTTGTGGTGCAGTTAATTCTCCATACCTCTAGCAAAGCTGCTGCTGGGTCTCCCTGCAAACTCTTCCCCAGCTTATCAACTTCATCCAACAGGAAAACGGGATTATTGACCCCAACAATCTTTAAGCCATTGATTATACGGCCTGGCATGCTGCCCACATAAGTGCGTCTGTAAAATAAGAGAGATGTTTTTATTCACTTCAGTGTTCCTTATATCATTACATACTTTTTGAAGCAATATAAATACAGTCAAAAGTGTTTTGGCACCATAACGGGTTATATGTCACCATATATACTAAAGGACGTATGCTCATAACAGAGTGTAATCCCAGCCAGAAGTATTAGTAGCTGACTAAATGTTATTTTCTTAGGTACAACTGCTACCAATGCCAATAGAAGTGATGCTAAAGGAAACACAAACATATTGAAAAGCATATTGTTCCCTTGCAGACAGAGCTTGTACCTGCATCCGGAATATGGTGCCAACACATTTTTGAAGGTGTGGTGTTTTCACAGCATCACATGCACCAGTGCTGAAGAGAAAACTTTTACCTTAATGTCAGCAAAGCTAACACACTCCATTTCTTCAAAACAATGCTTTCAACAATAACACAAACAAAATAAGTATCCCTGGCCCAATTTTACGAGGGTTGATTAAATTTCAGTTAAACTCACCATCATTGCATTAATTATTCATGCTTATTTATTTAAAGGAGAACGGTAACCTCGAACAATGTAAATTGCATATACTGAATAAAACAGCTCATATGTAAAACGCTGTTCATCTAAATAATACTATTTTTATAAAAAATATACTTTTTAAGTAGTATGTAACATTGGGCAATAGAAAAACCATATGTTCTGCTTAACAATGGCAAAATTAAAAAATAATACTATCAGTTTTGAATGAAAGCATGACATGTAGCATAACAGTAAGGAGTAAAAATACATTAAAATAATCTATTTCAAAAGCAAATCAAAACTTCAGTTTATTGTAAACAAAGCAAAATGGAAATAAAAAAGTGATTCTAATACCACTGCCCATGGAGTGTCTGCTCAGCATAATTTTTGCAACCATGGTGATGAGTTCAACTAGGTAAAATCATGAAGGGTGAAGGCAGACAGGCCATTCTTGCTTGGTGTTAGACAAGTCCTAATTTTGTGCTGGGTATTAAATGATTGGTTGCAAGAGAAAGGAAAAATTACATAATTATGAATAGTCTTTGATGAGATCATGCAGATGAGAAACATTTGAATTGTGATAGACTCAGCTCAAATAAAAAACACATTAAATAATAATGCAAAACAAATTACTGTATATACTTGAGTATAAGCATAGTTTTTCAGCACCCAAAATGTGCTGAAATAGTCACCCTCGGCTTATACTCGGGTCCCTCTAGACTAGCACCCTCTCTCCTTTGTGTGCAAATTAGGCCACCTGCAACCAGACCCTCCAGTGCCCTGGCCTAGGCTCCCACTAGCAATACTTATTTTCCCTTACATCTCCTCCGGGACCGGGTCTGCTGCCAGTTTGCCAATGTGCAATGAGCATGGGGTAGTACTCATATTGTTTTTGTTGACCCTCTTCTCCGCTTACAGAGCTAGTTTACTGTTTTTCTTTGAAATAAATATTGAAAAACATATATATAGGTATTTATTTTGATTATTAAAACTTAGCAGTAGCTGCTGCATTTCCCACCTTAGACTTATACTCGAGTCAATAAGTTTTTCCAGTTTTCTTAGGTAAAATTAGGTACCTCGGCTTATATTCGGATCGGAGTATATACGGTAGGTTTAATCATAAGCAAAATTGCCAGTTAACTTTTTGTTCAAGCAGTCATAAAAACTGTGCTAGCTACTTTGGCACATGATTTAAAGGGAAAGAGGAACCTAAGTAAGTCACTGCAAGAAATGAGAAGAGTCACTCTGTATACACAGTAGTTCAGAGCCAGGAGTAGAATAAAATTTGACATCGGAAGTGACTAGCAAGCATGGCTTGGGAAACACTGCCTGCAGCATTCTTCAGGTAATGTGTCAGCTAACACTCGCATAGCTGTAACCACAGGCAAGAGACTTTCATGCTGCACCACATGAATATCTCCTGTCTGGCCTCAACCTTTAACTTCCCATGATGTTAATATGATGCACTGCTTACACAGTTATAGAGAGCCAGACAGACAGATATATAGATGCCACTTAGCAATATAATACTTTGTTATTACTCTAGGACAGTCTTATGATTGCACTTAAATGGAGGTAACTACAATTGAAATTAGCTGTGGCATGCAAGCACACAATCTGAATATGGGATTGTGTTTTGCTTGGTCAATGGCCCTGTTTTTTTCAAGAGGGGATTGCCTCAACTGCTCACTTGCCTACCAGGAGTGTTCTTACTTAAGTACATATACAAAATATATGAATATTATGGAGATGAATAAGAAGCTCTATTCTCATTGTTCACCACCTACCTTGCATAGAATAGTACTGGTATGAAGGGTAAAACAAACACATAGGGGAGATTCACTAAGACCCGTTCATAAGAACGCTCCGAGCGCATTGTTGCCGTTTTTTTGCGCCGTGCGAAAAATATTTTGGAAAGGCGCTGCTGCTGTTTACAATGGTCAGAACGAAAATTTTGAGACTTTCGGATTGCCAATACGATATTATCGTGAGTAATACGATTTTTTTGTATGCATTTTCGCAATATTTGCGATCTTCAGAAGTTTTCATTTCCAATCCGAATTTTTCCCATTCGTGATTCGTATTCGTGGATTAGTAAATCTGCCTCATAATGTGAAATCTTCCTTTAGCATTTTGTATTTTCAATATACTTGACCCTGCCAAGACTGTCCAAAATATATCAGGGGGACTCTGATGTCCCAAATGCCAAATTGATGTCGGCTCCATTTTTTGTGTATGCTTTGGTCATACGTACTTCTAATACTACTAATACTAATACTGACTTATATTGAGCATACACTCACATTTCCCAACATCCTGTCACCAAAGCTTGTGCTTACTGGGTATAACCGGCGACCTCAATATAAGAAACCATGAGAAACTGTGCTACTTTCAGTTGTTTTATTGTGCAAAAAAGCTATTCTCTTAACCTGAAAATTGAACACTCCTCTAGCATTCTGAAAGAAACAAATCAATGAAACTGTCCCTAAACAAAAGCTGGTATACCTCGCTAGGGGATGTCCAGAAAAATTTGGAAACCCTGGCTGCAACAGCAGGAACAGAATTAAAAACTGTATTGTTTAGTGCCCGTCTGCTTCTTTCCTCTCTCTTTTCCTTATTCTTCTTCTCTTCTCTTGTTGTAATGAATGTTTATTTGAAAAACTTAAATAAAAACAAAATAAATAAAAAAGAAACCAGGGCCAAATTTACAAGTTCAGCTAAGAATAACAAATTATTGCAGCCATTTAGTAGATTTTTGTTGAAAATGGTTATTTATTGAATTATTCCATCATTACATGGCAGGATTTGCTGAAACTGACCTCAATAATTAAAATCTCCTTTTCTGTTCAACCTAAGGGCATTGTCATATAGGGCTACTGTGGTCATTTTGCCACCTGCGTGATTTCAAGCTGGGCGGGAGGCAAAATGCAACTGCCCCTTTATGGATCTTAATGTTAATAGCTTGGACCCTTGCTGGTTCATTCATGGGTCAATCAGCATTCAATCGCCCACATAACTCACATGGAGAGCAAATGGTGGAAATCTCCCCATATGCCATTTCCCTAAGGGCTGTGACACATGGGGAGATTAGTCGCTGCGCGACAAATCTTCCTTGTCACGGGCGATTAATCTCCCTGAAATGCCATCCCACCAGCTAGAATGTAAATCGCCGGTGGGATGGCATACGCAGCGGTGGGATGGCATTTCAGGGAGATTATTGGCCCGCGACAAGGAAGATTTGTCGCACGGTGACTAATCTCCCCATGTGTCACTGCCCTAAGACACAGGAAGGACATAGAGAAGGAGGACACTCTTTATAACAAATTTATTTTTTGTCCTTGCTTCTGGCTAAGGAAATAAAGAGTAAATGCATACCTGTGTCCACGGATGTCAGACTGATCACACACTCCCCCTAGTGCAATCCTATGAAATTCTCTCCCTAACGTCTTGGCGATGGACCTTCCCACGCTGGTTTTTCCCACTCCAGGAGGACCCACAAAACAAAGTATAGGACCTTTTAAATTGTTCTTAAGTTGTCTGACAGCAAGATACTCCAGAACCCTTTTTTTCAGCTTTGCCATGGCATAGTGATCATTATCCAATAGAATTCTAGCAGCACGGATATCCAAGCGATCTGAAAATTTATAATAGTGTCACAAAAACCCAATAAATTAAACATGTATTTTTAGTGTCACAAACCCCCATCAGATTGAACATGTCTAAAACTATACACATCATAGTAAATAACTGGCCTACTAAATAAAAATAGTTGGACAGCAATGATATATAGATTCATATGCAAATAACAATTCATACATTGTGCTGAAATGGATTTGCGAACATGTAAACTTCAGGGACTATATACGTTGATAAGAAAGAAATATTTTTAGCAATAAACTGAAAAGTTTGTTTTTCATTTTGAGGCCAAGACAATAAAAATATGGAAACCATTATCTGGTGTTTGACATGTAGGACGGGTACAAAAATAACTGTGGCATTCACACACACGAGATCTGTAATTGGTATAAATCACAAATACCTCTATACCTTGATAACTCATTTTTTCTACATTTGAACAGAAAATATAAGAATTTGTGTTGCATAATGTACACATTTTAACAAAATGCATGCATTCAATTAACATGGCAGTAGCTGCAAATATATCTGCTGAAATAAAGGAAAACCATACACAAAAAAACAAAACTGTTTCCAACATAAAACTAAAGTTACATGGGGTGTTATCCAACATTTTTTCATAGTTACCTTTCCCATAGAAAAAAACTCCATAAAGATAAAATTCACTTTACTATCTTTGAGAAAACCAATAAGAAATGTCATGGCTATGGCATATGCAGTCGATTATCACCTCAATATACAGCACAGAAACTTGCATTTTGTGGTTGGGCCAATAAACATGAGTCTCTCTAATGTAATTGTCTTGAATTTTTCAAAGCTATAAATATTGGTATTTGGCATTTCTGCCTGGAAGAACTTATTGAGTCAAAACACCACAAAACATTCCATAGCCATAAGCCTAAAGGACTGAAGCCTTAAATACAGAGTTGCATATTACATTTCAACTACGTTTTACCTATTTGACAATTACAGCTTCCAGTAAATACCATATGCTATTATTCTATAGCAGCGATTCCCAAACTGTGAATCTGGGTCACCTGGGGGTCTGAATACAATGTATGGGGGCCCAGCACAAAGGCCAGTTGGAGGAATTAAAAGTGAATTGCTTTTTAACCCCTATATGTGATAAAAGGCACTAGGTTTGCCCAGGAGCAGTAACCCATAGCAACCAATAAGATGCTTGCTTTTGAACAGGTGACCAGTAAATGCTACCTGATTGGTTTATATGGGTTACTGCTCCTGGGCACACTTAGTGCCTATTATTACATTACCCCCATATGCCTTGGATATCCCAGGAAACATAGCAGTATGTTTCCATATATCTGTAACTTGTTATGAGCAAAAGGGGTATAGCTATCCACAAAAAGGGGCCTCAAGACCACTGCTCTTAAGTATAAAGGACAGCTGCTGAGAACAAATAATTTGCAGATGCATTAATAAATAAAGAGATGGGGAAAAGGAAACAAAGGAAATATTCAATTGCCAAAATATATAGATATATTAGTGACTTCTTTAGCTGTATATGAAAATGTTCTTGTTTTTAAAATGAAAATAATATACGCTTGCAAAATTCAAGCTATAAATAAATCTTGCTAAGCTAATTCTATAGGAGGGGCTATTCACTCACACGCTGTAGTTGCAGATTTTCCTGCTCTCTGTAATATGACTCTACAGTCAGATTTTGTAAAGTCATGTTTAATCTGAAAACTGCAACATAGCAGATCTAAAAGTTACATTATACATACACAGTGGAATACCAGAAATAGCTATATTTGTGTTGCCTTTATTCTTGTGTTCCTAAAATAATAATTTGCTATTCTGAATATCATGCAAAACAGGTTAAAAGTGCAATTTTTTTACCCTTATTGCAGTTAGGTCTGACCAGTGAAATTTACCTTAACATACATGGTAAAGCAGAATACCTGGCTGTATCATATAACCAAAATATTTTTTTTTTTTAATAAGAGCAGGCGTTTTTGCAGCAACAGAAGCATATTAAACAGATGTGGACTAACATAGTACTAATTACTAGTTAGTATAGGGACACATAGGTTAAATCCCCTACAGGTATTATTTCACTCTGTTTTCTAAAGGAAGTCCCGGTGCCTGTAACATGGGTACCTGGGTGGGATAGCAGACCCCATTGGCCCAGGAAGGCTATAACAACTTTCTATGATGTGTGAATATAGTGACTGGGAACTCATGGCTCTTGTTCTATGTTCTACTTCAGAAAGGAGTGGATGCTGCTAGAGAGCCTGAGGCAGGAGATCTCAGTAGGACTTAAAGTGGAGAAGAGTTAACACTAAGGTTCATCAAAGCCTTAGAAAATCAGGGCTGCAGGGACCCCATGAATGAGGAGCACTTAATTATAGCCTAGCTTCTGTTATAGTACATCCCAGGGGTGTAAGATAAGTCAGGGCTAGTTAGTGAGTTCTGTGCTTCACCAGGGAGAAGTAGTGGAGTTTGTATTCCTTAGATGCAATAACATCGATACTATTGTGGCAGTGCTCAAAGTTCAGTCCCTTGAGGCACCACTGGACAATCCGTTATGCTGGGAGATCCGGTATGTTGTGAGATTACCCATTAATGTACTGCTGGTTTTATTGTTTCATTTGTTATTGTACAAAGGAAGAACCTCTTTTGTGTTTAATAGACCTTATGTTCATGGTTAAGAGCCTCTGGCGTCCAAAATCCTGGTTGTGAAAATGAGAGGTATAGTTCAGCAAAACCAGTACCTTCCTACACACTATTGTGCGGGCCCAGGTGAGAAAGAGGGTCCAGTTTAACTGATGCCCTACAGTACTTAAGTGAAAAGCTAGTTTTGGGCCAGAAAAAGTGTAACATTATTATTAATTTGGCTAGTGAAGTAGAACTCTATTAAAATATGTGCTTAAATGTGTAGCAGTGCAAGTGTGCTTGGTTTATGGTCACATACTGGAATATGTTATCAGTTTGGAAAACTGACCCATTGTGTGTATGGTTTCTAACACCCCTCCAATACTTGGTTCTCATAAAAGCACTGTTCAATAACTTAATACCGGTATATGATGCGGAATACCCTTCATCAACAGCTTTTACTGAGTATTTTATCTTATCTTCTTATAAACAGGGCATATCTCCCTTTTTTTATAACCACTATTGTTTCCTTCCTATATTTACATCATGTTGTATTATTTACTATATACCATAAAAAGTATTAACTTTTCTTTTGCACCTTATAATGCACATACATATATATTTATTCATGTTCTTTAACTGCAAAAAGTTTAGTGAGAAAGAAATGCATGACAAAACTATAAAACATTTGGTAAGGCATATCAGGTTTCGGTTCAGCAGAATATCACGTAGGATTATCATTCCGAGAAGGTGTGCAAACGAAGACAGTTTTTCCATACAAAGCATGAAATGTTAATATGCTTTAGCGTGTTTCAGAGCTGGAATGCCAAGTATCCCTCTGGGAATCCGAGTGTTATTTGGTTATGCGGGAACTGTGTGGAACGAGCCTATCTGCGTAGTTAAAGGTTATTCCTTGCTTTATAAAAACAATGACTTGGCCAGTCACCAATTTCTTTTCTTTCCGTTGTTCTCTAGTTTTATTTTCTTTTCCTGAAAATGTGGTGGCAAAAGACAGACCTCCATGAAAAGAAAGCTGGGGGCATGGGAATGTTTTCTTTCCATTCGGAATGTTGGAGAACAATTTAAAAAGATAAGAGCCTTATGAACATTATAGGCCACATAACGAAATGCTTTTTAATAGAGCTGGTACAAATCAAATTCACAATCTGATTTCCTCAGCTACAGATTTGTACTAGCCTCATATAACACCATTTCTGATACACAGCCAAAGAAACACAGCTGTATTTCAGTTGTCTGCAACTGTTCACTAGATATATGCTGAAATTACTGAGTGTGGGTTCAGTTTAGTGTAAATTTGATGGGGTCGTTGCATGGAAGAGTGTGACAGGTGCAGGGGATGTGGCTTAGCAGAGTATCAAAGGAGATCCAAGTAGGCCCCAGTCATTATGGGCCTATATAAAAGCCTATCATATTTGCCACTATCTATATCAGATGGCTCTGTGAGTGGATACAGGGTGTTAGGTTCTCTAGAGGGCCCAAGAAGAACCAGTCCAAAACCAGACTTGTGGAATGGGGTCTTGACCAAAACTGTCCCATTTTTCTAATCAGGGGTGTTTGGATGTACATAGTTCAATAGAACTTTGCTATCTCTTCAAGCAGAGGCCCCAGGTTAGTGTTCTGAGCAGAAGTAACTATGTACTATGTTCTTTGCATAACTGAATCCGCGTTTACATAGAAATATATATTCGTAATACAATTATTTAAGTGTCATATAGTATTTCTTAAATAAGCCTAATTATGAAGGAAGTCTCAGCTAATACAGAAACCTGATTTAATTCCAGGCTAATAAATGATACATTTCCTTTAAAAAAAAAAAAATCCTACAGCAATTTCATCCCCCCATAGATCCTCTCTGTATGTTTCAATGGAGTGGTGGGTGTGTGCTATAGGTCCAGACTCAAAAGCACACAAGGCTGTGGTTAACCAATAAAAGCTCTGCCTCAGACACGGAAAGATGAACTGCAGTCCTGTTAAGCACTACTGGCTGCTGCCTGCTCCCTACCAGATAGAGACTGGCTGGTATACTACAATATTAACCCCCTTGAGCACCGCCTGCTCTCCTAAACAGCTGGGGAAAGAATCCAGCCAGAAGTGGAACAGCTAGCTAGTGCTACCAAGATTTTGGGGAAATTTACATTAAAACAGCCCCAAATATATAATGACAGATTTGCTAGGGTCTGTTTCAGTTAAAACATTGATTTTGGTAAAGAAAAGCATGCATCAAATGTTAAACTTGAACATTCAGTATAAGGGAAAAATATAAGCATTTATATAAACTTAGTGTACAGCCTGGCATTTCTCATTTATCGAACAGCAGAACAATATAAAATAAAGTTTATGGAATTTTGGCAGTACCCTATCAATGTTGAGTCCCATTTAAAAGAGGCAATGTTTTCTCCTACAGAGGTGTGTAATGAAACCGATGACAAAATTAACTTTATACAACGGTCTCACTATGCACTGCAACATCTCGGTGAATGCCAGTTCTTCCAGAACACTTAATTAACTAAGCGTGCAACATGGCTTAAATCCTCCCACAGCTGCAACCAGCTCTGGAATTCAGGGAGAGTGGTTGCATAAACAATTCCAGCAGTCATCATGGTACATAGTGTTTGCGTGTAGTCAGGGACACTGCACAGAAATGTAACTACAACAGACACCTTCTAATGGGCAGCCTGAGTCATGTATGTAGGTAGAAAGTAAATAACCCAGTAAAAGAACTGAAATGTATCTTAAGAAATGGACTAATATTGTACCCCATATTTCAGACCACTATGTTAAAAGAAAGGATATAAACACACAATTAAATGACAGGTCAGACATATGCATAACATTACTTTAAGCACAGTTGTTTTGGTGGCAGCCCCACCTAGTGGAAAAACAAATGAAAATCATTATGGCAACACAGGAAAATACATTTGGCCAAAATGTTCAATTATTATCATCATATTTTCCTGTTTATAAAGGTGAGCAATCTTTCCTAAATATCTTCCATCAACAGGCAATTGTTACATAAGGGCAGTGGCAAACGGAGAAAAATCGTCAAACATTTCAGAATGCCACTAAAAACATCCAATTACTGGAATTTATCACCTTCAATGCCATGCACCCAACTCATCTTGCAGGGAGCTGAAGTTCACTACAAAAAGTTGCCCTGGCATAAAGAAGGGTACTGAAGAGAGAGTGACTTGGGAAATGTAATAAATACTTGCTTATACTTCACATTTTTGATTTATATTGCAATCCCCCATAAAACTGACATTAACCAGTGCTTGCAATAAAGTGGAAAATACATTAATATTACAATTTCAAAGACTCATTTTTCTATACATGTTTTACGGTTCATTTTCTCCTGAAGAAGAAGAAAATGAGGAGTGAGGGGAAACATAATGACAAGAAAGAAAACATGACAAATAAAATGAACTCTTCAAAGAAGTGATTTCTTATGTACAGAATGACACAATAAGGTAAAAACAGTCAATTTTAGAGCTGGAATTTAAAATTAAGTTGCAGCTCTGGTTTTCATTTTCCCAGCTTGTAAACAGGTTACATAATGTCAGTTTTTGTCCTCTCCCGCCCCCTGCTGATAGAAGCTGTGCGCAGTGTAAACTAAAAAAAATGGTGACTTATAAAGGAAGAAGATTTTTCACTAATAGTTTTCAGAGAGGATTTTATCAGCTGCATTAACTGCAGTGCATACATCCTTTACCTGCATAAAGAACAGGGGCAATCTAGAATAACAGGAGGTAAAGGTTTTTATTGCTGTATTCAACATCAATTTCTTTTAACTTTTTTAATTATTACAGAAAAAAACCACTAAACAGAAATATCTATATGCCATTCTATACATACTATACAACTCTATCCAAATTTGGCACAATTGGTGCTATCAAGAGTTATTTAGATGGAATGCAAAAGATCTGGCCACTGATCATGAGTATACTAAGTGCTACTATCTTAAAAACAATATATTTTTAATATATTCAAAGTTTTTAAAAAAGTTGGATTTAAGTCATATGAGTTTTTAAAAACATATAAACGTATTATCTAATGTGCTGGCTTTCCAATCTTCTGGTGCCTTTATCAGCCATTTAGAATTTATTTATGAGGCCCCCATGTAAACTGCCTGTGAAGTCTTAACTTTGACTAGTTTGATAAAATGCAGTACAAAATAATACAAAATGACTTCTACAACACTTCACTACTAACATTTTAATGGATTTGAGACCAGCTCTACAGCGAAATAATGCCAGCTGTTCAAAAAACAAGCGAACAAACCTGCACTAAGCACAATCCATTTCAAGAGTAAACACTCAATGTACTGGCAATAAAAGCCAATTTCCGTATTCTGCTTATGTCTATACACAGACGCAACTCTCTGCTGTGCATGTGCCGCTCTCACGCTTTCCCATGGGAAGCAGAAATGGTTTCTGAGCAAAGTTCATGTTATCTCACAGTGCTCTCAGGAAACTGGATGAACTCCAATACTCACAGTCCCTGTAATAGCAGATATAAGATAGCACTATGCCAAGCATGAAAAACAATGTGAATTGTAGTCAGAAACTGGTTGCTAAATCATCATGAAAAGACAGAAATGCAACTGTTTACACACAAAGACCAATGACTGCAATTTGTTCTACACAAAATATATCAAGCTAGGAATGCAGTACAGATGTACTGAGTATGGCTTAATGCAACTTTGTACCTCCTTTGTCACCAAAGTCTTCATCTGGAACAGGATTTCTAATCAGCACATTACACAATACTAGAAAACCACTTTTCTATTTAAAGACAGTTATTATTCTACTGAATAGTACCTCCTTTATCTTTTTCCAACAAGGTATCACTCGCCAAATACAGTCAACACCAAGGCCATTTGGAACATTCCTACCACTATTCCATTTAGTATGTAGATGTTTGCAAATG
This sequence comes from Xenopus tropicalis, assembly GCF_000004195.4. Lineage (NCBI taxonomy): Eukaryota > Metazoa > Chordata > Amphibia > Anura > Pipidae > Xenopus > Xenopus tropicalis. The sequence continues at coordinate 74,117,172 of NC_030680.2, forward strand.
TGACTGTTACATACATTTGCCATGGCCTTCACAGAAACATTCATATCTAGAACAAGTACATTTTTATATCTTAGAAATAGCAATTTAGAAAAAGGTGCCAAGGAAAGGATTGTCACGGAGTAAAGTGATTAGACAACTACACTGCTTATGAAATGTACAATAATCAGTCAAAACAATGTTAAGGGACATTTGTACCTTGTATGTGTTATAAAGGGAATGTTTTCACTTTCCTCTTTGACAGAACTCCCCTAATGTGCCATAGGTGTTTAGCTCTATGAGATAATCCTTTGCAGTACTCTACCTTTCTTTTAATACAGTCTCAAGCTTCTGCCCACTGTCTCTTCCAACTGTTCAGCCTTTGAAACGTTCTCTCTTCAATACTTATGTTCTTGCAACTCTCCCCCACAAAATACATAAAGCGCTGCATCTTTCTCCCCACAATTAAATTATCTCCACAATACATCACAGTTTGCATCCTGACCCTATCAAATGAAACAGCCTTAGAAAATATTCCATCATTGTCCAGGCCAATTACAGCATTTTCTGCTTCCCTGCAATGTTAAACTCACTAGAATAATAGCCCTCTGTGATACCCTTTTCCCAGTTGTATTGGCGTCTGTCTCTTTGACCTTGCATAGTGGAAGAGCTATAAAAGTTGTTTCTCATTTTGTGTCACCAGCATGTCTAGAAATGGTTCTTTTATATAAAAATGCATTCATGTTTTGCTATTTATCTTGTTTCCACTGTAACTGCATGGTATAATACTATATGCTCTGACAGCTTAACCTAAGTAAGTAGCAGCCAGGATAGCTTATACTAGTGTTACTTCTCAAAGAGTTTAAGTTAAAGAAATAAAGAAATTAAAAAATTAAGTTCAATTTCTTTAGAAGCTGCTTTTATGTTTAGCAGCACTATACCAGAGGATTGGGGATTATAGATCAAATTGCATAAATTACATACAGAAACAGGTGGTAAGTTGGCCAGTAGGTGAATAAAACATAATAGAAGAAATGTGGCAAGAGATTGAGCAAGACAAGTATTTAGAAAAGTAGCATTATGAGATTGTATACAGAACTTTAGTTTGTGGCATAGTGGGCTGATATTGATGTACACACATACAAAAACACACGCAAAGAGAAGAAGATATAGGACCTCCATATTCCTTTAGATTTTTATCTTACCTCTTGTGGCTTTACTCCAGGGCAACTCAGACATTAGTTCTAAATAGTTCCTAGTCAGAGCATATTCTGGCATGGATTGTGGCATCTTTTTCAACCTGGAAAAACAAAAGCAAAATTGTACTGGCATTTTCATATATATATATATATATATCACACACACACAAAGGATGGCACACCGCTACACAACATACCTCGGGTGCTCGGTAAAGGGTTCCATTTTATAATTATATTTTATATATATATATATATATATATATATATATATATATATATATATATATATATATATATATATATATATATATATATATATATATATATATATATACTGGTACGTTAGCTCCACTTCAGTTTGTACAATTATTTTATATATTATATATATATATATATATATATATATATATATATATATATATATATATATATATATATATATATATATATATATAAAATAATTGTACAAACTGAAGTGGAGCTAACGTACCAGTCTAAAGACCTAGTCCAAACTCACGGACAATACATATAGAAAGAAACAAAAAATGAAATGAAAAAGAAAAAATCTTTACTGCATTATGCAAAACAATTGCAGTACTTACAACGTTTCGAGGCTCCCGCCTCTTTATCAAGTTGCTACTTTTGCTATTTTTTATTTAAATAAGTCTGGACCTTTTGACCTTTTTGTTTCTTTATATATATATAATAGCAAGTGAAGATGTCCCACACTCACAGGTCTTAGGTGAAATAAAAGGTGTTTATTCAATCCACATCTAATTAGCATATGCTAACAGACATATACATAGGTGTCAAAAAAACAAAGTGTCAAATAACCAGAATATAAAGTACCAGAAAATAACATTTGACACTTTGACATTCTGGTTATTTGACACTTTGTTTTTTTGACACCTATGTATATGTCTGTTCTTTTATACTCGCATATGCTAATTAGATGTATCTCACATCTAGTGACGTCATGGTTTTGGCGCCAAACTGTGGTTTTTTCAGTGTACTGTTTTTTTCTCACTTTGTCTTTGAGAAAGGCTGCGGAGGCAGCCGAAATGTTAGATGTGGATTGAATAAACACCTTTTATTTTCACCTAAGACCTATGAGTGCGGGACATCTTCACTTGCTATTATTCCTAAATTCATTGGGACTGCACCCAGGCATCGCTATTCTTTCTGTGACGTGAGTGCCTGTCTACAAGCCATATTTATATATATATATATGTATTCCAACCGAGTTGCACTCCAAGTAGATAAAACTTAGCTTTTATTGAAGCTCAGATTAAACACGATCCAAATACAAAAAACATCCGTGTAAAACTTTGTCCATTAAAATAACAGTCACCACGTGACGTTTCGGGAATACCATATCCCTTTCTCAAGCATATTACCGTGACTGTTCAAAACTCTGTAGTATACATCCGTTGCAAGTTCCGTGTATAAATAAGCACACGGAAGTGACGTACCAGGTCCCTTGGAGACGAGACGCACACATATATATATATATCTGCCATATGTACACACCGTGCTTCATCATCAACTACAGTTCCTTAACCAGTGAAGCAATTTATCTATTACATGTGAAGTACACACACAGCACAGGCAGTTTTTTTCACAAGAAATGTATGCTGCCTGTGTGTCTCCACTTTGTAATGTCTGCTCAAAGTCCTAAAAAGCAGGTACTTGCACACATACACAAAATCAGGCTAAAGTCACACCAGGAATTTCCTCTGCTAGTGGAAAAACAAAATGTCAGTGAAAACAGAAATCTGCTCCAATGTGCCATTTGGTCTGTGCACGTGGTTTGAGCCCCAAAAAACACACATAGTATTAATGTGCTTATGGGTATAAGCATTCAAAATCAGTTGTGTTTCTATGCATACAAATATGTTTACATACACAAACTAATGTACACTAGGAGAGGCTGCCCAGAAAAATAGTAAAAGTTTGGTCCCCCTGGGTGGACTAGGCTACTTAAAAGGCACACAGACCTCTATCCTTGGTCTGCACAACCCCCTTAGAACCAATACTCACACCAACCCCAAGTCTGATATTGTGAAACTTAATTTCATAGGACATGTATCTTACTTAATTTCTCTTACTACAACATTGTATGCTTTCACTGAAATGGAATTGTACTGCCATGTACTGTGATGATGACCTCAATAAAATTGTATTATTAAAAAAAGGTTTCCATTATCTTTCTATATACATGTTTTTATACATCTTAAGAGCTATATATCTATATACAATAATACAGGTTTTTCAAAAGAAAAAAATGTGAGCAATCAGCTAGAATTCATAATGTTAAGCTAGCATTTAATATTCTCCAACCAGTCATTAATGTAAATGGTAGACATGACATACTGAAGAGTAAGCAACAACAAGCTTTATTTGTCTTATATTAGTAAAATATGGCATTTTGTTATAAAAATATATTTTGACTACTGTACTATGCAAAACTGTATTTATGCCAAACATTATCATTTCTGCTGCAGGTGAAAACATATTGTAATACTTTGGTTAGCCATATTAATCCCAAAACAGATAAAATAAATTAACCTTTGCAGATTTTGGAGGGACTGTCAGACCTATAGATATGACATTCTCTGGATTTTAGATCACAAACTGACTTTGGTTGAGACATGGGGGAGGGAGGGTCCACATATACCACACATGCAGTAGGCCTGGGATGACAAGGCCAATAAGGGCTGAAGATGACCATGTTTTTTTAAACCAGTGTACCACCACCAGTCCAGCCCAACTTGTCTGAAAGGGCTCACAACGTGCCACAACGTAATTTAAACTGACTTTGTTATCCACATATTTATCCGGCATAAAAGTTCTAACATGCTGGCCTGGGTGTTCCATAAGCACTGCTTGTTTCATTTGTTGCAACAAAGATGGATATCAGATAAAACATTACCTTTTTATTTCCTTTACACATACTTTTAGAGCTGGTTCTGGCATGTTAGAGGATTTTATCTTTTTCTCAAGTATTATAATGTCATCTGAATCTTCATCGTCATCATCTGTGTTTTCCAGGGAAAATGATTTGCCAGATACATTTCCAAGCTTTCTCGGAGGCCGAATGGCTACAATCTAAAGGATGAGTTTAAATACATTAGAGCTGTAAACTTTGAACAAAATTAAAAGAATTTTGACCCACATAACTAGCATTTAAGAAAAATACTTACAGATTATCATTAGCAACCAAATGCCATGCACTAAGTATGTACTTTGCTTCAGCTACAACTAAATAGGAGGGGTAGGCAGTAAAACCCAAAGGTAAAAAGACTAGGGCGAACAGAGACAATATTTTAAGCTGTACAGGGTCACTGTATAGCATCTTTCCCTACAAATTTTTTAAGTACGTCATACAGGAAATTTGTATATTTGCCTGTTCATTGTAGTCCAACATACCCTTTTGTCATCGTCTTGTTTGGGGTTACGTGTTTTTTGCAGCAGTTTTAACCCTTCGATTTGCCTCAGTAACAGAGGAATGGTCACCTTAAAACGTTCTTCCAGGCTAACAGCATCTAAAATCTGGCAAAACCCAAAAGATGTGCATCAATAACTGCATGAAAATCATATTCCTTTTGAACCAAAAATGTGTATAAATATACTGCATAGAAAGCAATTAAATCCCATTAACAGCCAGGAGATGTCCTTGTATATATACAGTATGAAGGTCAATAAGGCTAAATGTATTTATGTATGTATATCTTTATTTAGATGCAGGAAAAGGTGATGTACCGTGTTAGCCAGTCAAAAATGTTTACAGGGTAACCCTTTTGAAATAAAAAATAACAAAAGTGGTATAAAGGTGATACCTTTATTGGCTAACTAAGATAACCATAGCAAGCTTTCAGAACATTTTAGTTCAGCTTGAAAAAGGAACTAAAATGTTCTGAAAGCTTGCTATGGTTATCTTAGTTAGCCAATAAAGGTATCACCTTTATACCACTTTTGTTATTTTTTATTTCAAAAGGGTTACCCTGTAAATATCTTTATTTATAAAGTGCTACTTATGTATGCAGCGTGTACTGTAAAACAATAAATGAATACAACAAACGGGGTGATTATGATAACAGATAAATACAAAGTACAGTTGCAATAAGTTAAGAATCAAAAAGACAAGACGATGGTGGTCCCTGCCCTGTAGAGCTTACAATCTAAATGGGAGGGTAACTTACAGACAGAAACAGGCAAATATAAGTGCTGTAGGTTACAGTGGGTGACATTGCAATATAAGTGCTAGTTCCCAGATCTGGTGCTGTGCAAGTGCTCCAAGAGGTAGTCTTTAAGTTTAGTTTTAAAAAGACTGGGGGAGAATTCTGTCTGGAGAAAATCAGGGAGGGCATTCCAAATGTAAGGGCCAGCAAGGCAGAAAGGTTTAAGGCAGGAAGCGTCAGTAGTAGTAGGGTGTACAACCAAGCAGCTGCTCTTTGAGGAGCAAAGGAGTTGGCCAGGAACGTATGAAGACACAAGAAAAGAGATGTAGTGAAGTACAGGGGAATGGAGGGCTTTGAAGGTTAAGAGAAGGAGTTTGTAATATATTCTTTGTTTAATGAGAAGTCACGATAAGGACTTTAGCAGGGGAAGGGCCAAAACTCTCCTAGATGAAAGGAGGAGAATTCTGACCGCAGTATTTAATACAGACTGTAGGGGGGATAGATGGGAGTTAGGGATGGTGTTAATATGATCAGAGAAGGAGAGAAAGAAGTCAAAGATCACCCCCCCAAACAACATGCCGAGTCGACAGGGTTGAGGAGCGTCCCATCAATAGAGACAATACAAGGGGGAGTAGGACCAGGCTTAGGCAGAAAGATGATCAGTTCAGTTTTTGTTAGGTTCAGTTTGAGGTGTCGTTGGTTCATCCAATTGCTAGGATTTGAGTCTTAGGTTTCCATTATCTTTCTATATACATGTTTTTATACATCTTAAGAGCTATATATCTATATACAATAATACAGGTTTAGCAACCAAATGCCATGCACTATGCATGCACTTTGCTTCAGCTGCAACTAAATAGGAGGGGTAGGCAGTAAAACCCAAAGGTAAAAAGACTAGGGCGAACAAAGACAATATTTTTAGCTTTACAGGGTCACTGTATAGCATCTTTCCCTACAAATTTTTTAAGTACGTCATACAGGAATTTTGTATATTTGCCTGTTCATTGTAGTCCAACATACCCTTGTTATGTTCAGTTTGAGGTGGCGTTGGTTCATCCAATTGGAGATTGCTAGGAGGCAGTTATATCAACAGTATACAGATGATATTTAGAGCCAAATGAGCAGGTGAGATCTCCCAAAGACAGTGTGCAGAGGCAGAATAAAAACGGCCCTAGTACAGAGCCTTAGGTACCCCTACATTAAGTGGAACTGGAGATAAAGTGTTTTGAAGCATAAGGGACAGTGGAAGATTAGTCAGAATGTCAGAATTTGTAACAGGGGGGTGTGGTCAACCGTATCAAACGCAGCTGATGGCTCAAGGAAGATTAGTATAGAAAAGTGACTGTTGGCTTTGGAAACCTGAAGATCATTTGTAACACTGCACAACGCCGTCTCAGTAGAGTGTGTAGGACAGAAACCAGATTGCAGGGGGTCCAATAGATTATATGCATTAAGAATGTTAGTAATTGGGAGAAGACAACTTGTTCTAAGATTTTGGAGGCAAGCGGTAGAAGCGAGACAGGACAGTAATTACAAAGACAGGATGGGTCCAGCATGGCCTTTTTAAGAATAGGCTTGACACAGGCCTGTTTGAACAGACAGGGAAAAATTCCAGAGAAGAATTGAAAATGCGAGTAAAAGTTGGTGTAAGTTAAGCTACAAACCACATAGTTTTATTGAAGGCAATGTAGGCTACACTGGGACTCTCATAAACAAAGACTGTGTTCAGCAGTAATAAAGAACATATCACTTGAGAGCCAGTCCCCAAACTTTTTTACCCGTGAGCAACATTTAAATATAAATAAGTTGGGAAGCATCGCAAGCATAAAAAAACATATTTTGACCCAATACCTGGAGTTTTTCTTCATTGGTTGTCCTTATAATTGATGTCAGAACATCTGGTAGTAGTTCTCTTGGCAGATTGTTAAGTAAGCGCTTCAGCTTTGCTACTGCGGGTACAGAGTTATCCAGCATGTCCACCAGCTTCAAGTAAATAAAAGACAAGAACACAAAAATTATACTCATGCAACAATATTACTTTAGAGTGTTAGTAATTAATCTAGGTTAATCTAGGTTTAATGGTTGTTTTGTACCTGTATTTATGTCAATGCATGATGATGGATTATCTTTAAGAAATAGCGTTTAATATCTAAATCTTTATAATCTTTTTCCCCTACATATTGGCAAAACAAGTATTTATTTATTTTATTTTTTTTTAAACTTTGTTTTTATTTTCATATTGTCAGACATATCTGTTAAGACATTCGTTATGGTGTTTTGTTTTACATTCATGTCTCATGAATGCCAAAATGTTTGAAATATAGAACATCTGAAATTAAGATTCATAACAAGGTTAAAACGTTTAGCTCATACCTGTTTTCTTTGGAAAACAAGTATTTTGACAACCTGGAGGTCTAAACACAACTTTCTTTTAAGTTGATACCTGGAGATGCTATGCATGCACAGTGCCACCTCGTCATCAATCATTAGCATAATGAGAATAACAAAAGCTGACAATACAATTTATGCTATGCAAATGAGCAAGGAAGGAATTAGGCATGCATAATACTAAAGATGCTTGGGCTCTTCCTGCTGATCTCCGCAAAGAGGCAGTAGTTAGCCAGTCACAATATTACAGGGCAACCCTTGTGAAATTAAAAAAAAATGGTATAAAGGTAATACCTTTATTGGCTAAATAAGATAACCGTTGCAAGCCTGTGGTGTTTTAGGTATAAAGGTAGCAGTGTCTTAGGTTAGTTATGTCCTTCTTACATGGTACAGTGCAGGACCATGTTTAAGTTAAACTTTTTAGGAAATTGAAACAATGCAGCATTTTTTAGCAATAGGAAATTGTGTGAAAAATTAAAAAGGAGTTTTTAAACACATCATTTTGCACCATCAAACATATAATCAAATAGGTAGATAGTCATCTTATGTCTTCTCCCATTTCTAAAGCACCATTATGGCAGAGCCCACAAATGAATGATTTACCTGTACAGCATACTTGTAGAACTGCTCAGAGAGGTCTCCTAGTGCTTCTTTAAATTCCTCCTTACTGCTTAACTGCTCAAGTCGATCTAACTGCTCCACTTCTGCAACTGGGTATGGTCGTTCTTTTCGGACTTCAATAATCTGGAATCGACACAGGCCTGTGACCAGTAGGGTGTAGTGTGGTTTGGGCCAGTTGCTTCCAACTACCTGAACAGCTAGCGCTGCTGTGCCGATCCTGGTAGGGTAAATAAAATAAAGGGAGACTATCACTCTTTAGTTTAGGTGCTTTTTAAATGTAATCACGACTATTTTAAATACGTACTCCTTCCGGTCAGGATCTAGACAATGAGCAACACACAGACAAATACTGTTAAGCCATTTCAGAATTGACTGAGTCTGCAGCTTATTGGCCAATGTGGCAAATCCTAAACCTTGTAGCAATGCCATTTACCAAGGATATTAGCAGAAGGATACCATTAACTATAAATTATGGGTAAACTTCTAAATGGTGTAAAAACAAATGTGATTAATGACATTATTTCATTTCACGGAACAAATAGCATTATTATTATCCTTTTATTAATAAAACAGTGACACATATACGCAGTAGTTTAAAGAGAATAAACATGATTTACATCAATCCCTATGCCAAAATAGTTTAAAATGAAAGGTCCCTCACACAAACAATAGGGTCAGTGTAATTAAAATCAATTTGCCCTTATAGGAACATGGGTTTGGGAATATAGTTTTATATTGTTTTCCAAAAAAAAATACACTTTTGCAACTGAGGATATAATAAAAGTCATATTAAATTTATCGATGTACAGAAATACATTTTCCTGGACCCATAACAATTGTAAAAATGTGGAGAATCATTCCATCATTTGTCTTTATTTCAACTACAAATACCTAGATGTTGACTCTTTATAAAATTACTTTAATTGTAACTGTAAAATCTAAAGCTTTCTATGCAAGCAGTTTCCTCTTATAGCTCATAAATTTAATGACATGCCAACATAAGGCAGAGAAAAAAAAATGGAGCAGTCCAAAGGACAAAGGGATTGTTTTTGCTTAGAATGACCCTTGCAGTTAGTTACAGGTGATAATCTGTCAGAACATCTTTAGATTCAATACAGGGCTGCATTGTTCTCCCGGTGCTTATTATATAACATACACAAATGCAGGATTTGTGGCTTATTAAATTATATATACTCATAGCTGTAGTTAGACAGCTGTAATGGGTCATGGGCCCTGTTTGTAGTCCAATGTCAGTTGGTTCTGCACCTCCCCAATTACGGCTGTTTTCATAATGTAACAGCCAGGAAGTACTTTAAATTACAGCATGTTTTGTCACATTATGGTAACCCAGCTGGCTCTGGTTCTCATTTAATTAGGTTCCTTCTTGGGATTGGTCCTTTCACCCTGTGTTTACACTGGCAATGCAGGAAGGCAGGGGAACAAGTATGGGACATATATAATGTAGGATTCTCCAACATGCAATTTATCAGTTGCTGTTGGACTACAACTACTAGAATTCTCCCAACTACCAAAGGCTGTTGGTGAAATGCTGTAGAGTTGCAACACAGCTGTTTGGCTGCAGAGAGGACAACCCTAGTGGCGTCTATACAGAATTGACAGCAAGTGCCTGCTATGGTTCCACTGACTGCATTGATCTGTAATGCTATGGGTTCACTGATGGTATGGTCCTGTCGCACCATGGTTCTACTGCCACTGAGGGAGTTACATGGCTTTGTTTCATTCTGTGGAATCGGGAATGTGTGTGCACAAAAAAAGCTTTTATTTCTGGAAGTTCAGTTTATGTACCTTTTCTACATAAGTCAACTGAATGAGCTCATATAAAAATGGGGGGTATATTTTTCCTTTCAGGTAAAGTGAAATATTTTTGTATTAGTACTTTGCTTACAGTCATTATACGGCAGTAGGGTTAGGATGTGCAGCTATATAAGTTATACTCTAGTATTCCTGAGATGTGTATTTACAGTAAGCCTAGGAACGGCATCTAATTATTATTATTGCTATTATTTCTATAAGGGGTAGGTATAGTGGCCAATATTGCTACAAAATGACCAAGAATGCAGGACCAACGAAAATGTGGACACAAATTAAACTTACGCCCCCCAAAAGCACAGGCCAAACATGCCAGAAAGATCAGTGCAGAAAATGGACAATAATCATTCCATTAACCCCAGATATGCCAATAAGATAACTGGAGAAAATGGATAATGAGCACATTAACTGTAGACATGACAGACATGATCCCTGCAAAAATGGAAAATGTGCACATTAAGGGGAAAAAATACTCCTATTTTGGCATCAAACACAGTTGGCATCAACACAGTTGGCATCAACTAAAATGGGTGCATTAACATGTGCCAAAAATAAATAGTTATTTTTACAATGGTATAACTAATGCCTCAGTTTGAGAGAAAAACATGTTATGCTATCTCTATCTTGTTCAATGTTGAAGTGATGGATTCTTGGATTTAAAATCCCTTTCATTCCTTAGTGGGCATTGCACAACCACAGATTCTCTGGAAAGACTTCAAAGTCCCACACAATGACTACTAAAATCACTGCAGAAATTAACACAACCCCAAACATGCCATCATTACATGAAATATATAGTGGCACTACATTAACCCCAAACATGCCAGTAAGATCACTGCAGAAAATGTATGAGCACTAAATTGCCCTCAGATATGCCAGGAAGAACATTGTAGAAAATGGATAAATTCAAAACATAACTTCACCCACACTTGTACAACAAGCAGAGTGCCACAAACCTTCTTCTCTCCCAGACACTTCCATGATGTTTGTCTCTTTCTCTCTCTATGTACTAAGTTAAAACTTTTACACATAAAAATTAAAGATAGCCCTGTGTTCCACAGTGAAACGCAACTTATCATGTCCAGAGAAGAGAAGTCACAGTACAAAATATTTTCTTGTATAAGTCTGACACTTGTATACATAACACGATATTGAACCAAATGAGCCAGGGAAATTTGGCAGGTGGCAGACGGGCACCATGAAGATGTGACAGGAGGTAGAGCGCCACATTATTCTCACCTGTGCAGGGAAGGAAGCTCCTCTCTATCACTGCTCGGGTCGCTGGTGTTTGGGACCACGCCAATTATTGTACTTTTCAGTGACGTACCCCTAAGCAATCGGTTCCGCACCAGCTCCATATTACCCGGGGTGTCCACGCTGGTTCTCATAGAGGAGCCAGGAAGCAGCACCCCCTCATGTGTCAGAAGCAAAGGCAGCCGTCTGGGAATCTGGATAGAACCACTAGAAGCCATGACGCTCGACGCATAAAAGAAGCAAAGCGCCTGACAACGTACTGTCAAACTCAGGAAAGAAAAGAGGCAAAGTGCAGCTTGTACGAACTGCAGCTACAGCGAGCGAGAAGGATCAAAATGCGCTCTTTGTTTAGTAAACGCAAATGGAAGTGGTTGCCATCTAATGGTGATTGAATGAACTGCTGCTTAACCGATAAACGCAATTTAACTTATATAGGTATAAATACTTATAATATATATATA